>NC_091127.1:129152442-129476817 GCF_040183065.1 Periplaneta americana
AATTTTTTCGTTTTTGCTTCTTTTCGAGATAAAACATGTTTTTAATTTTTTACTAGTTCATTTAAGACGCTTTATCAATTTCTAAGGTTATCTAATATCTGAATGAGATGGAGGTGATAATGCTAGGGAAATGAGTCCGGGGTCGCTGTCCCAAACAGGATTTGAACCCAGGCCCGCTAGTTTCACTGTCAGACTGCCAACCCTTACTCCACAACTGCGGACTAAAAACTGTTTTATACGAAACACTTCATAGTGTGTTTTGGGAAAGTCATTGACTGAATTCCCAATATGCTCAGTCAATTTAAGGAAGCAGTGTATTATTGTATTATGATAATAAATTTATTTAAATCATTTTAGTTTTGTTCTTTAAATGTACAGAAATTTGATCCGAACAATGTGACACTGAAAAATTCCTCTGTAGAACGAAAAGTTATCAGTTACATTTGTTCGGATCAAATTCCTGCACATTTAAAGTACAAAATTAAAATTCGTTCAATCATTTATTATCATAATATACTTAAATTGAATGAAAATATTGAGAATTTAATGAATGGCTTTTCCAAAATTTGCTATGAAATATATCATATAGAAAAATGTTTATCTCGAAAAGGAAGCATAAACGAGCAAAATTATATTTGAAATATCTCACAGAATAAACCTCTGAAATTAATGACATTACTGCTTACTCTATATGTGCATTGTACATAAATATATATATATATATTTTTTAATTATTTCGGAAAAATGTACATGCTGTTTTGTTTCAAATATAAGTAATAACGACAATGACATTAACGAAATATTATAAACATAATACTTTCTAGTAATACAATTCATGAACTATAAAGTACGCAGATTATATGAATAATATTAACTATTATAAACTTGTGCAAAGTAACACAGAACGCCATTCTGTAACCTTACCCATTCTCTGCCTCCATTCAGGAAACGTGTGCGATATTAAACTGAATCTTGTTGCACATTCTGGCTCGAGCCATGAAGGTTGGCTAAATCCAAGTTAATTAATTCTCTCACTGTATTATTACCACTTGACAGATCTACATGTTTAATTAAGTTGCTATGGATATACAGTTAGTACCTTGAAATAGATGCAACTACCGGAAACAGGAGTCTTGTGCCTTCATTCACACGAGACAACACAGAGATAAAGACTTGGTCCTAGCATATTTAAGCACAGCGATTGTGACATATGCAGAAAAAGGAATAACAAGCTCGTAAACACGACAGAATACTTACATAAAAACTAATAACACACATAACTGAGCGCCCATAAGTATAACAAAAAATATCTTCTGTTACAGATTAACATACTAAAACCAGTCTAGTAGGCTAGATACAGTCACGAAGCTCAATACTTAATAAATATGCATCCATAGATAGTTGCTGACCACCAGGATCGCTACTATCGCCTCATCATAGACCCTTTTCCCTAGCAGACGATAATGTATGTTCGGGTTTTCTATTTCAGTGTATGGAGCTCAGTGAAATATTATATTATAACTTTATTGCGTATCATTACTAAGTTTTATTTTGTGTAATGTGTCCATAAGTTCCGTTTACTTTTTGTTGCATAATATGTTGCGGAAATAATTAAAAAAACTGTGTTATTTTAATGTTAAGAGAATTTTACATGGTAACATAATCTGTTTGAATCAAGATTTTAAGTTTAGAATGGAAGCTATTTTGAGGTTTAATAAAAAATAATTTATATTGTGATTTTAATTTAGCACATCTAGCCTACCTTCCTTAATTGTAGACAGAAAATTTACCATATCACTCCTATGAAATTAGTTTACGTACGATTGTGTTACATAGTCTCTTAGGTATAGATAAATACAATAATTCAGTACTCAATTGTAGTATTAAAATACAGACAAATTGAATGTCGGGGGTTTCATACATGACATGTTTAATTATAATGTATAATTGCGAATATAGTAAACAGAACCTATAATTTCCATATGACATAACATACATATGTAATGGGAGAGCATTGGAGACCACTAAAATTACACAGAAAGAGGCAACTGGCAGAGTAAACTTAACCTATAATTTCAACATATCTAAATATCCGTGCGGTGAAACTGAAAATTATTGAATCGTGCATAAATGAATGTACAAGAATTTCGCAATATTTAATCGAAAGAAAGGCAGATATTACACAGACGAATAACGTAATTTTCACACTAAAAATAATATTACTCGCAAGTGAATTATGTCTGAAGTGTCTCATAATAATTGTTTTAAATTTTATTAATGCAATTACACTACATTTTAGAGAAATGTATGTTAGTCTTTATGCATTCAAACTAATTTATATGGTTGAAACGCGAATTACATGGTCTGCCTTATGGCCTGTATTTGATCACGATGGCCGTGGCACAGTCTATTGTTCCTAGTACTCACAGCGCTCCAAGCGGCTAGCAACTATCGTGAGAAATGCAAAAAATCATCCCCAACTTCGTGACTGTATATAGTAGACTGTAGTAAAACTAGTCAACCAGAGCGCAGTTCTATTGCCTTCTCTTTGCGAGTAGTCCACACCTGTGGGGTAACGGTCAGCGCGTCTGGCTGCGAAACCAGGTGGCCCGGGTTCGAATCCCGGTCGGGGCAAGTTACCTGGTTGAGGTTTTTTCCGGGGTTTTCCCTCAACCCAATACGAGCAAATGCTGGGTAACTTTCGGTGCTGGACCCCGGACTCATTTCACCGGCATTATCACTTTCATATCATTCAGACGCTAAATAACCTAGATGTTGATACAGCGTCGTAAAATAACCCAATAAAATAAATACAAATCTTTGCGAGTATCTAGCTTCATTTATGTGGAGTACGTTCAGTCATTGCATATTAGATATTAAAGTTCTGAACGAAAGCGCTACTTTTTGTAAGGATCAGAGAATATGACGTTGCAGAACTTTACCAGTAGGCCCTACTAGTAGATATCTTATTATCTATCTGAACTTCAAAACACAATTGACGCGTAATTAATTACCTATATACAATGTTACGTAAATTAGAAGTGTTGTTATTACATTTCTTGCTGATTATAGTAAAGAAAATATATACTTTGGCTTTTCTATAGCACGCGACGCTCAATTTTCCAACTTGCATTTTTTTAAGTTCTATAGTGCGGAAATCTGTGACAGGTTGGGATAGGTTAGTCTAGGCTTTTCGTATACCTTACATATAAGAATATAACAGATTAGGTTAAGTTAGGTAAGTTTAGGCTTTTAATATGCCTTCAATATATGAATCAGCCACAGGCGTAGCTCGGTCGGTTAAGGCGCTTGCCTGCCGATCCGAAGTTGCGCTCAGGAGCGGGTTCGATTCCAGCTTGGGCTGATTACCTGGTTGGGTTTTTTCCGAGGTTTTCCCCAACCGTAAGGCAAATTCCAGGTATTCTATGGCGAAACCTTGGCCTCATCTCGCCATATATATTGCTATCACCAATTCCATCGACGCTAAATAACCTCGTAGTTGATACAGCGTCGTTAAATAACCAAGTAAAAACATTATACGAATCTCTGACAGGTTAGGTTATGTTAATTTAGACCTTTTGTATGCCTTGCATATACAGTGGAAGCTCTTAAGTTCGATAGAAAACAAGTTCAACAACCAATAGTTAGACTGGTTACGTAGGAGAATTAGACACGCCCCTATACGGTCATTAAGAAATTTGAATGGGAATTGGTTCTGTGTCTTATAGTGATACTTTTGTTAAAGGAAAACAGAATATTTTATTGATTAGGACATCCATATTGATCACTGATTTTAAATTAATGATATCTTCTTTTTTTATATGAGAATTGTGCCGTTTGTGAGACGGAACTGTCGAAACCCACTGTGGTACTAGAAGAGCATACACAAGTCTCGGGGCGGGCAGGAAATGCAAGTACTGTATTCGTTGATGGATAACCAATAAGAATTTGTATTCATTTCACCTGCCAGACTCACTACCCTTATTGGACTGAACTTTCAATTCTGTACAGTCGAACTTAGGAGAATCCGCTATACTAAGAGAAGTGAAATATGACTTTCGTGTTCCTTTGAAAGTGTTCTTCTACCTCTTCCTTTTACATGTTAAATAATCACTTTTAGTTATCTACACCGATCAATAAATTCCCGATTTTTACCCATTTTCTAATATGTTTTCAAGTCGACAGACGTCCTATATGAATTGTTCACATTCTAAACTACCTTTCCTCTGAAAATTAGGTCTTTTTTTACAATTTTTTGGTAAAAAAAACCTTCAGTGTCGCGTGCTATAGAAAACCCATTATAATACCGGTACTTTCCTTTACTCGTAATATGCACTGTTGCAATTTCGATATTATTCTTGTTCAAACATAGTAAAATGTATCATACAACTTTTGTAGTCTAACTCACAGATATTGATATAGTCTAATCTAATCTTAAAAGTGAACTGCGTAATTTCATAAAAGTGCTAATTGCTTGTGACTTAATGACATGATGAATTCATAAACAATTTTGAGGAAATTATTTTTTAAGCATTTTATAACATCCTACGAACTTCTAAGTCAGGTGTACCATTCACAGGGACATTAAGCAACAAACAGGACGATATTTTACGTTCAATATTCGAAACATGTAGATTTCAAAACGAAAAAACAAAATGGTATTGCATATTTGTAATACTTCCTCTATAATTATTGGCCATAAGCGTTTAGTTAACTCTCTTAATAGCAGTAATCTTTCAGTTGTTACCCTTAACAACGCGCTAATCCCTTATTCATCTGTCGTAAAAAATCTTGGCTTCATTTTCGATAATAATCTAAATTGGAATTTTAAAGTTAAAGAAACGATAAAAAATATCTGTTCCTCCATTCACTGTTTGAGTCGCTTAAGAAATTTCTTGCCCCAGCAACTAAAACTTACCCTAGTAGAAACCCTAGTAATGCCGCATTTCGATTATTGTGACGTTTTGTTAAGTGACCTAAGTTCTGAACTGTCAGTCAAGTTACTGCGAGTTCAGAATATGTGCGTCAGATACGTATGCAACATCCGACGATATGATCACATATCACCGTCCTTCGCAAGTCTTTCGTGGCTTCGACTTAAAGAACGTAGAACTTTACAGTCCTTGTCATTGTTCTTTCGAATTCTGTACACTTCAACACCAAATTACCTTTCGTCTCGTTTCTCTTATCTATACTCTAATCACGACGTAAATACCAGATCACTTATCTGTGGCGCGTTAAGTATACCTCTTCATAGAACATCTCGTTATTCATCATCTTTTACAGTATCCACCTCACGACAATGGAATTCCCTGTCAAAAAGTATTAGGGGCTGCAAGACAATAAACACTTTTAAAACAGCTTAAAAGATAACCTTCTCAGCATTTCACTCCAATCATACTGACTTAAACTTCCACTGTCTACATTGTTATTCCTTCCTTTAGACATGCATCCTGATAGTGCTGTATTTTCAAAATTGTCTCATAATAATCTCTTTCTATTATCTAACATTATTTGAAATATATTAACATTCTATGTATTTCAGCTTAATTCTGCTACATAGTTTGTATTTCAGTGTTTAATTAATAGTTCATAGTATTTTGTTGTTTAATTCGTAAATAACTTGTATACATGTAGCTCTTATCTAAATCAAATTGTTGAATTCTTTGTAAGTTGATACATATGTATGTATACTTTTTGCTGGTCGAGTGGAAGAGAAGGCCTTACGGCCTCAACTCTTCCAGCTAAAATAAATCATTACTATTATTATTATTATTGTTATTATTATTATTATTATTATTATTATTATTATTATTATTATTATTATTATTATTATATTAGCACTACGTGTTATTATTGACTACGTATGCAGGTAACAATTAAATAAATGTGGCTGACTGGTGAATTCATAAATCACTGAAATCAGTTACTAGTGAACGGAGCTTCGACCACGCTTTGCGTGTATTGAAATGAACGCCAACCAAGATTATGGATGCACCGGGAACATGCAAGCCTCGTATGTAACTCCGGCGGGCGAGCTTCCTCTGCGGGAGATGCGGTGTTGGTGAGCTGATGAGACACCCCGCCGCTACAAGAAATGTAAATGCCGCGTTTGTCTCTGTTCACAGCGGCCATTTTGTTGTTGGAAATTTAAGACTGACCTCTGTGCTGTGTCTGATTCAGTACTGGCCACTCCTGTTTGTTATTTGACAAATGGCCTTTATTATGCCTGTCTTCCTGCTTTCAGAGTTCTACTATATGTTTATGCATTATTTTTAGTTGGGTATTTAGGGGGTTAGGTACAGCTTACAGCAGTAAGATTTTGGAAATATTCGACTTTTTTTCGTCAATTACTGTATCTTGCACAACAATGAAAATTGGTATGTGTAAAACACTGTCCTTCTGCTACATGAAAAAAAATTTACAAATTAAAAAGAATTATTTATATTTTTAAAAATTAAAAATGGTGGCAGTTCACTGTGCAGTGATAAAGCGTTTCCCTCATAACTCAAAAACTATCCAACATCCTGTGATTATTTTTTTTCTTTGTATTTATGCATATCATATCTACAATCAACAGAGTCTGGAATTCGCTACCTGCTAGCATCAGGGACTGTCGAAATAAAATTGAATTCAAACGCAAACTTACTAGGCACTTGGTCAGTAATTGATTTCTTGTAAATATTTTCCTTAATCTATGACAAAATATTTCGATATCCAGTAATTTCATCACTGTATAATTTTGTTATTCTAGGTTTAATTTGTAATTCAGTAAAAATAAAATATTCTTTGTTTTTGTATGATAAATTATCTAGCTTTAATTAGTCAGGTAATCTTTTCGTACTTTGATTTTTATTGTAATTGTAATTGTAAATTTAATATTAATTGTAATTTTATTTGTAATTGTAATTATAAATTTAATACTAATTGTAACTTTATTCTTCATGTTATAGTTGGAATCTCCTGGTAGAGGGGCAGAGAGGGCCTGACGGCACATAAATAAATACTAAATACAATATGATGTAATATCACTTCTCTACCTTTGATTGATTGTCTGATAAAAAATAAATTCATTAAAAAAGGTCAAATGTCAGTACTCTTCTAACACAAAATTTAAAAAATATATATATTATTTATTAAGGGATATAGTTGAAAGAGCATTATATTATAAACATGACAATAAAATAGGGAGAACATGAAAAAGTTAACAAGTTTATGAGTTATGAGGGAAACGCTTCATCACTGCACAGTGAACTGCCACTATTTTGAATTAAAAAAAATATATATATAATTATATATATATATATATATATAATTTTCTAAATCGTAAAAATATCTTTTTCATTTAGCAGAAGTACAGTGTTTTAACATACCAATTTTCATTATTGTACAAGAGACAGTAATGAGGAAAGAAATGTTGAATATTTCCAAAAATTTTACTGCTGTAAGCTGTACCTAACCCCTTAACGACTCTGTACCAACTACTCGGTTATTTAACGTTGATGAAATTGGTGATAGTGAGATGGTATTTGGCGAGATGAAGCCGAGGATTCGTCATAGATTACCTAACATTCGCCTTACGACTGGGAAAATTCTCGGAAAAACCCAACCAGGTGATCAGCCCAAGTCCGATTAGCTTAAAGCAGGCATGTGAAAGTGAGTCATAGATGGCATTTTAGACGTAGTCCGTCTTTTCTACAGTGACCAGATGATTGACAGCTCAGCTGAGAGTTCGATTGTTCGAAGTTGATATGCTAGTCTCTTGTCATAGTAAATATACTAAAAGCATAGGTTGCATTTTTTTTTTTTTTACTTTACTATTGACTGAGTTTACTTTTTAAAAGGAGTATCATTATTGTAATGTTATAATAAAGTAAGCAAAAAGTACAACGTTGATAAATAGTGAATATCGGAAGGTAATTTTAAGGGTATATGTACGTGAACGACCACAAATATTATCAGAAAATGCAGGCTCTAAATTTCTAAAATTTTACAAGAAAATGAACTCACAATTGGACAAAAATTACAAGGTACCACAATAAGACATATTAGAACTTAAATATATGATAAAAGTATATAAAAGGTTACTAATAATGTTTTTCAAACCAGTTTTATCAAAGTATGAAAAAAAAAAACAAAAAAAAAAAACAAAAAAATTCTGCAGTTACATCATTTGGTAACCATAACATTGTTATGCTCTCTCTGACGTCTTTAATATCTTTCCTGCATGTAATAAACACTGACAGTATTTCTGAAAAGTAGACTACTCTCAGACATGTAGGGTGCTATGCATAGACATTTCGCTAGCCCGCGCTACAAGCGTGCTTAGCTAGTCCAGGCTATCGACTGATTACTTGTACAGGATTCATATCATATCATATCATATCATATCATATCATATCATATCATATCATATCATATCATATCATATCATATCATATCATATCATATATCATATCATATATCATATATCATATATCATATCATATCATATCATATCATATCATATCATATATCATATCATATCATATCATATCATATCATATCATATCATATCATATCATATCATATCATATCATATCATATCATATCATATCATATCATATCATATCATATCATATCATATCGTATCGTATCATATCGTATCATACCATACCATATCATATATATCATATCATACCTTACCATACCATACCATATCATATATCATATCATATCATATCATATCGTATCGTATCGTATCACATCACATCACATCACATCACATCACATCACATCACATCACATCACATCACATCACATCACATCACATCACATCACATCACATCACATCACATCACATCACATCACATCACATCACATCATATATCATATCATATCATATCATATCATATCATATCATATCATATCATATCATATCATATCATATCATATATCATTTCATACCATATCATATCGCTAACACTGGTTTATGAATACGAAAAACGTTAGTTCGCTGATCATCCACCGGAAGCCCGCGCTAAGAATGTCTATGAATATGGCCCTCAGAGTTGTTTATTTTAATACAATTAATTTTTATTTGTCCTATATAAAATATATTAAAATTTACATTATGTTTTGTAACCTAATGGTTCTATTTTCGTACAAATGGGCATTATTGTAGTCTACCTTTTGCGCATTCATAATAACTGGCAGCAACTTCAGGCTGTGGGTGAGGGGATGAAAGTTATTATGCAATTAAGACCGATTTTTTAAACTTCCCATTCAATAAATTATACAGTTATTTAGACTGGAAAGTTCAGAAATGAAAGTCCTGTGTGTACTGGTTACAACAGTGAAACAAGAGTTCGTAGGAAAAAAGTTGACAAGTGATTCAGAGGAATCTTTCAATAGCGTGAAATGTTTGTTCTCGGTTGGGTTTTATTGTGATAGTTAGATATTTAACTTATTAGTTTTCATTTATAAGAACTCTGAATATGCTTGAGAGTAAAATAAGTTTAATGCGATCTATGTGTTATATTATTGATTATTTTCTTTTTTTTTATATTGAATTATGTACCAAGTATTTACTATGTAGGCCTATTACAGTAGGAGATGTATAAGATGACTGACACCGCGTGGATGAACTTACATGTGTGGAGTCTCGGCGTTATCTTACCCAATCCCAATTTATAGTCCAAGATTGACGTAAGGGGTCATTATATTTTTATTGGACAAGGTATTGCCGAGCCTGCATACATGTGAGTTAGTCCACGCAATGTCAATCACAACCTTACATCTCCTTCAGTACATACATACATAAATGTTCTGCCCCAGGGCAGGTCTTTCACTGCAAACCCAGTCTTCCCTATTTTCTGCATCCCTCTTTGTCTCTGCATATGATCCACATATCTTAATGTCGTCTATCTTCTTATATCTTCTTCTGTTCCGAACTCTTCTCCCGTTCACCATTCCTTCCAGCGCATCCTTCAGTAGGCAGTTTCTTCTCAGCCAGTGATCCAACCAATTCCTTTTTCTCTTTCTGATCAGTTTCAGCATTATTCTTTCTTCACCTATTCTTTCCAACACAGTTTCATTTCTTATTCTGTCTCTCCATTTCACACTCTACATTCTTCTTCATATCCACATTTCAATTAATTTAATTTATTAGTCTGACCCAATATTTTGGGTTTGCCTTGCGACACAGAATAGCTCACAATAAATTTTGAAATGGAAAATTATACTGGGTGTTCAGTTCAAAATGTGTCATGGCTCGCTGTATGTCGTCATGTGGCTAGCCGATGAGCCTAGAGAATTCAATCTTCCTACACTTCTGCAGAGGCGTATTACCTAAATGCGAGAGAAGTTGCCTAGCAAGTACGGCGTTCATTCTGAAGATTACTTACCGATACGTACGGTAACGCCAGTAGTGGCAAGAATGTGAACTGTTTGGAAACACGTACTGAAGTGAGTTTTTTTTCTTACTGTCGGGATATGGGGCGAGGGTTAAGACGATTACTTACGTATTTGTTGACATTAACTTGGACGGTCAACATGGACACGGAGCATTTTGATTTGTGTTGTGGAATGTTGCCGTACGCAATCGATGATAACAAATACCCTGCGTACGACTTGCCCGCGCAAAACACAGTTCGAAAGAGGTTATGGTAGCACACAGACTTTACAGACCACCATCTGTTGCTACGACATTCAAGTTATACCGTACACGTTCTCAAGTTCAGATTGAACGCCTTGATTAATAGGCAACTTATCTGACATAAAAGCTGAAACTCGCTTCAAATCACTGACTCACAACAGTGACGTCATGACACACTTCGAAATGAATACCCAGTATAAGCCGGATTCAAACAAAAGAGATTAAGACATGAGAAAAAAATAGAACCTAGTACAATTTAAATTGATCTTCTATGCCACATCAATAAATTTAAGAATGCAATTTTATTGTCAGACTCCAAAGCAGCCATTCTATCAATAGTCTCTAAACACACACCTTCATCTCAAACAGCAGAAATAACTAAAATGCTCTCTCAATTAATATCACTCAATAAAAGAATTGTATTCCAATGGATACCATTCCATTGTGGAATCCTGGGAAACGAGAATGCGGATGCATTAGCAAAGAAGGGCAGCACTGCTACTTACCGATCTGTTACTAAATCTACGTATTACTCTGTGAAAAGATTTACTTACACTTCAAGAAACAAAATTTGATAACACAATCTCAAGGGGAAAAATGGAACTCTTTACATCATAATCCACAGTTAATTCCCGATTTACCAAGAAAATCGTCTGTAGCTGCATTTAGATTGGCAACAGGCCATGGTTGTTTGGCCAAACACCTGTATAGAATTAGAATATATCAGTCCCCTAACTGCCCATTGTGCAACTCAAACCAAGAAATGGATTCGGAACACCTCAAAATCTGTGCTTCAGTGGCTGGCCATGATAATATCTTTGAAAAATATTGGAGTGCAAAAGGTCAAATGACTTTATTGTCAAACGCCTGACATTAGAAAACGACAACAATTTAAATTGAGTATACACCATAGCGAAATATCGCTACACAAAATGTTATTATGGTGGTGACGATGGCATCTTGAAGATACGTATCTCTTCCGCTTGTATTTTTCCCTTCACTTTAAAAAGGTTTTCGGAATGGTGCCTCTCGCTCCGAAGAAGAGACCAGTAACTGTGAGTTTTTCAATGTTGTATTTCGCTGATAGGCACTGAATCGTGGGCTCGTAGATTTTCTTTTCTCTTCGTTCACTTCAGTCACTTCTCTTCACTTCGTCGTATTGTCCATGTTTCTGCTCCTTACAATGCCCACTCCATACAAAGAACTTCACTAATATTTTTCTTTTTTAATTTTTCCAGAGGTCTGCAGAAGAAGCTCCGTTTTGCTATTAAAAGCTTCCTTCTTTTTACTTCATGTTCTCACTCAGCAGTTTTATTTTAAAAATTCGTTGCCAAGCAAGTGACGTCAGAATAGTATGACGTAATTCATAGTCATTGTGAAGTTACAATAGTGGCAAAAAAAAAAAAACGGACCGACGGAATAATCAAAGTCCCCGAAATGAGCCACTGCGCATGCCACGCCCGCATTCACAAGATAGCGAGTAATCTATTGAAATTGTTGTAGTTTCGACTGCTGACGTAGCCCATTTCGAAAGCCATTAGAAAATAAGCTGGTAAAATTCATGTTCTGGGAACAATAAGTTAATTAAGTAGTAAAATATCGCTGCACTCGCAAAGTATTGAGAATAAATTTGAATAACAACAAAAAATGTTTCCTTCCCAGGCAGGATTCGAACCACGAAAGTCTTAGTCACCAGTCTATCGTGCTGTCACTGTGAACAAGGATCGGTCCGTTTTTTTTTTTTTTGCGACTACAATAACATTAGATGTTGAAATTTTTGTAACGTTTGATTAATTTCACACTCGAGCAAAAACATTTGAAGTTAAAAACTACTTAACTTCTTAGGAAATAAGTTTAATCTGCGGTTGTATTGACTGTGTTTGGACTATATCCGGGGTGGATCTGTAACTCCTCCGGTACAGTTAGGTGGAGGGGGTATGCCCCGGCATATATCTCAATTTGTTCCCGTAGTCTTTGTATGTGAGAACTGGGGGGTGCATTTCTTCTGTTCCTGCACCATTTTAATGGGTGACGAGTGACACGTCTGGGGTGGCTCTCCCCCCGGATCCACCCCTTGGTTAGATCGCTTACAGAAGTGCGTTGAGAGATGGCACAAACCTCTCAGACTGATGGGGCAAAAAACCATATACATATATTGCAGCAGGCCCCGTTCAGTGCGCGATGCCGGCACGTCGGAGTTGTGAGAATTGATATGGCACAGAAATGCCTGACGCTTATGTGGAGAAATGGAGGATCCGGGAAACCTGACGCTGCTTCGACTTTCTGAACTGGAAATGTCGAGTTGTTCCAATCAAGACTTAGCATCTTATTTCCGATGTTGGGAAAATGAGTACCTATTACTTAGAATTTTACTGACTTATAATTTACAGAAGAATGTATAACAATACAAGAGCCAGAGTTAAAACACAGAATACATTAACAGATGAATTAAATTGTGTCAAATTGAAAAAATCATATTAGAGAAATTACCCCCAAACTAAATTCAGCATGTTTTCCTATTAGATCTATGCAAAACATAGTAAATATCAATACCTTAAAAACAATATACTTTGCATACTTCCACTCGGTAATGAGTTTTGAAATAATATTCTGGGCAAATTTCACAGATAGTAACAGTATATTCCTACTACAAAAAAGAGTAATTAGAATAATAGTTGGTGCTAAATCTAGGAGATCGTGTAGGACTATTAAAAAAAACTACAAATAATGCCCATGGCTTGTCAGTATATTTTTTCATTAATAATCTTCCTCGTATGTAATAGTGAAAACTTTGTAAATAATTCAACAGTTCATAGCATAAATACGAGTCAAAAATGACTTTCATACTCAATCGGCAAGTGCTATCAAAAAGGAGTGCGTTATATGACAGTAAAATTTTTTAATAGCCTCCCTATCTATATAAAAAATGAAACTCAAAACATAAGATTATTTAGGGTCAAATTAAAGAAGTACCTAATTTCTCAAGCCATCTATTCTGTAGGTGAATTCATGACATCCAGCATCATGACATCACGAAATTGATACTAAAACTTTGTGTTGTACTAGTAGACTATATTGTAAACCTCTTCTGTATATATTTCAATTGTTACTATAAATTAAGATTTTATATTTCCATATTCTATCTGTGAAGCAATGTATGAATACCGTGGAATATTAATAAACACAATACAATACAAAAAAGTAAATAAAGGTCTTAAGCAAGAATGTGGTTTATCAGCAACCCTTGTTAATACTTTTTAGATCAAGCTCTTAGTCAGTGGAACAAAAAAATGTTTTGGAATGTGTCTATCTATAAATAATAATGCATTATATTCCCTCTCATTTGCAGACGACCAGGTTTTATTTGCAGGAGATGAAAAAGATACGGACTATATGTTGAATGAACTAATAGAAGAATATATAAAATGGGATTTGAATATTAATTTACAAAAAACAGAATAGGCCTATATGTGCATGGGAAAGGATGTAAACGAACTTCTCAATGAAATGGGAAAAATTAGAAACTTAATGTAGTCAATCGATGTACATACATAAACACATATGTACGTATATACAAACATACTTAGACATATAAAGAAGGAAACAAATAAAAGTACTCAAGTAAATGACAGAAAAGGAGCAAATAGAGAGTGGATTATTTAGAGAACAGGTAACAGTTACGAGAATCAATTGGGGTCCATTATTTTGTGGAGCACTGCTCGGGTTCCAGGAATAAGTTTTATTAGAGTCATGCTAGCTTGGTTCCATCTTATGATAACGAGGCGCCTGCATGTAACATCCCCGAGACAGTTCGGCACCACGAAATATTCAATCAGGGAAGTTCCTCTGCACTTGACTACGTGCTCTGAATTGTTTTTGAAGTATTGTTCATAATTATTTAAATAATTGATTAAATGGCGATCTTACTCGTGTTAATTATGTAAACATATTTGGCTTACAGCGTTTCGGTGCTAGTTGACACCATCCTCAGAGCCTACTAGATCTCGGCGCTATCTCAACTTCACTGCCTGTTGTGTGGATGCGTTCGTGTGATGAAGAGTTGTGTCAAATAGTGTGTGTGTTCTGAAATTGATCTATGTGTTGAGAATTTGGTTAGGGTGTGTTTTAGTGTGTCTGTATATTTCATATTGTTCTAGTGTGTTGAGTTTTTGGTTTTTGGGTTGTATGTGTAGGATTTCCATGTCTGTATTTATGTTACTGTATGTGTGGTTAGCATTAGTTATGTGTTCGGCATATGTAGATGTATTGTGTCCTCTGGTTATTGCTTTAATGTGTTCTTTGTATCGAGTTTGGAAGGATCTGCCTGTCTGTCCAATGTATAAACTGTCGCAACTATTGCATGTGAGTTTGTATATGCCTGTGTGGTTGTATTTATTTGATTGTGTTGTTTGTGTGTTGAGATGCCTTTGTAGTGTGTTTTCTGTTCTGTATGTTATGTTGTATTTCTGTTTTCTGAATGAAGATGCGATCTTGTGTTTTTGTTTTCGTATGTTAGTGTGATGTATTTCTTGTGTTCTTGTGTTTGTGTTTTGTGTGTTTTTGTGTTTGCTGAGTTTTTGTTTTGTCTTCCTTATGATGTCTATTATGTTTGGGTTGTAACCATTTAATAAATTATTTATATTCAAGTGTTAAAAGTAGTGTACGAACGATTCAACATAATTATTTGTTTAACTAAATTTAATTTTTGAAATCGTACTCATATTTCTTGTATTTTTCAGTGTTTCCATCAATAAAACAACTAATGGCATTAGTATAATTTATGTAGTTGATTGTAACATTAATAATGTTCGAACATTTTCTGTTTTCGAAAAGTGTAGTGTGTTCTGCAGTTTTCTTCATACAAAACTGTTACATACCAGAGTTTTGAAAAATTAAGTCACATTTGAGGCTGCTTATCAAAGCGAATGTGAAAGTTTTGAAGAAAAATTTATTGACATATCGATAAGGAAGTTTATAAAGATTGCATATCCGCCATTATCTCAAATATTAATAAAGTCTGTCCTGTAATTTAGACGGAATAAGTGAATACGAAAAACAGGAGATTATTACGAACATTTTCTCTCCAGGATGATTATAGAAACAGTATGTTTATACTGAAATATTGAAATCGGTATTTCAATGTTCTAATATTTTCATTTCATTTATTTTATTCCATTGATATTACATCAGCGATGTAACTTTGAGATGTGGATCAACTCAAAACTTATACAACATGTAAGCAGCAGATTAATTCAGTATACAAGCGTGAACAATTCAACAGTTCAGTAAAAGATATAAGTATGCAGAAAGTTTTTTAATTATATTGTGAACATTTTCTCTTGGCCTTTCGAAAGCTTTTAGATAATTAGGCATTGCATTGAAGACCATAAAACATGAACAGTAATCTCCGTTTTTGTATCAGCTGAGGCTAACAGAGAGTAGATAGAGATCTGATTTTATTCATAAATTAAAATTACGAAAGTTTTCATTAGTAATATAATATAGATACATATTATTTATCTTGGTTTTTATTACACGAGTAAATACCATCAGAGAAATAGGCTAATGTACTCGCAATCAAGGTCAATATTTCTAAATTTTGGAAAATCTTTTCACCTGGTAATCTTTTATACATACTTGTCATTCTTAAGACTTTCTTTTGTACATGAAAAATATTTTTAGCTTTCAGTTGGGATGTTTCTCTGAGTTCTTCCCCATATTAGGCACGTACATCATTCCGTCAGCATTTCTCCATTTCGTCATAATTCCAGGATTTAAACCACAGACGCATTTGTCGCATTTTGCTACTCGACTTCAAAAAATGCAAAACTTTCAATGTAAATGTGCAAAAATTCGACAACCACATTGGACTTCAGGAACGAAGATGGTAATGGAGGAAATGAAACGAAATCAGAGATGTGTTTGAACTAATTTCAACTTAAATGAGATGCTAATGGCATGGGCATGTTCAAAACGGTACTGAGCAATAGATGTTCAGGAATTGATTTCAAAGACTTCGTGCAATTCAAGTAAGTTAAGTGAACAATTTCTTTTAATTGAGTTATATAATTCCATCGTATGCTGTAAATAGTGAGAGAGAATTTAATTGCACGAATCTTGTAAAAACTGGAATTTTATTAAAAACCACCTTTAGCACTCCGTTAACAATAAATCTTGAAGAGCCTACCGGTACTCGTAAAGAATTTCAATGTTTAGAATGCCCATAAAATAACGTATTTTAATGTTTTTTTTTTATTTTAACTAGCTAGCTAGTGACTAAAAATTACATTTATAAAACAAAAATATTTCTAGCCACTACCGTAAGAGCCAGGTTCGTGTACGGTGTGGTCTTAGTCAATAATATAACATAAAATTTACAAGGACAGTTCACTAAATACAGTAAGTAACTTAATTCGAACCAATAAATACAACACAAGAGCAAGAATAAAGAAGAAAGAGAAAAAGAGAGAAAAATACACATTTAATATAAATTGACAATCCGACAGAAGCCAGTGATATTCAATAAAAACATGAATATAGTCGACAGAAATAAAAGGTAAAAAATACATTTGTTAATATTATATATCATGGATAATTTTACAAATTTCTTTTTTTAAAAGCTTCAATTTTAAAATATTTCAAATTTGGAAAATGGTTTGTAATTTTATTATAAAGTCTTGTGATGTAAATTCAGCAGTAATTGATACTAAACAGATCTACATGTAATGATTTACTTACATATGTATATCTAGAGTGTAGTTAGATGGATTGGAAGAAAACTCCAAGAAACAAATTACATAACTTTTTGTTTCTACATACTTTATTAATTTTATCTTTCTGTAGAACTATTATTTATAATATTGCACAAGGTTTTCGTAATATGCACAAATATAATTTTCTATTTGTGCATTTTTGAGACAATTATTTATTTTCTAGCTTAAACCCTGCATCATTTCATAGCATTCCCCGAACGCCGGCTGGCGACGCACGGAGGAGGCTGGCCTAGGGGCTAGTGGGGTGGCTTGCTCGAAACCTGGGTACGCAGCGAACCTTAGTGTAGTCAGCCGGTGTGGGTTTGGGAATGCGCCTAGCTTGAGGCTTAGCGCAATAGATCGTAAAGGGTGGCAGTGCTGGGTCATAATAACCCCCTCCCGAAAATTCCATTTCATTCGGATGAATTATTACTCTAAAATATTAATCCGTATTAATTTTCTCTCCCTAATCCATGCAATGTGAAATCCTTCTTCATTCTTAGGCTTCAAAATACCCGACATTTAATATGGTGGACCGAAGCTTATGAAGGTTTTATTAGAGACTGCGATGTTCGTTCATTTAAAGATGTGGACTATAAAGCAGAAAGGTTAATGTGTTTCCTCCTTAGATCTTTATTTAACGTCCCTTTTAAACGACAGACTCTATTCCGAGACGATGAGTTGATGACGTGGCAATAACAGGGCAATTATAGAAAGAGGACGGCAGGGCAAACCAAAGTGCTCAGAGAAAACCAGCACCAATCAATAATTGCAATACCAATCTCACGAAAACTGCCGGAAATCAATCCTAGATTCTTTCTTAAAAGGTCAGCAGAGTTTGCTAGTTGTGTTTACAGTACTTAGTGATACGAATGTTTGATTGGTTGTTTTTCAACAATAGATCTCACTGTGCTGAAAGCGCTTCTGCAAGAAAATTCAAGTTACTGGAGGGACAAGTGACAAAAAATATCTTGTTTTAAAATTATAAGTAATGATTTTGGCTTTATGTTCACCTTTGAATACTCTTGTACCTTTCATATATTATAATATGATATTGTCATTGGGTTCATTCCATTTTCCCGTCATTATGCGACGTATTTGTCAAAGCGTGGAAAAATCGGACTAACAGAAAATGTTTTTAATCGAAAGTATATTTTACTAGCTGTATTGGAATACTTTTTATATATTTTCGAATTACTATTTGTTTTAATGTGTAATTTCTGATCATATTAGTTTCGCACCTACCTCTAAGTAGTCTCTTGTGATTTATTAACGATCAAATTCTACACGCCATCCCATTATCTCCTGGCCTAATTGCCTCATAAGTGGTGACTTCTTCGTACCACTCGTGAGGTTCAGCCCTGTCTTTGAACAATTGACTAAACAACAAACTCTAAACTGTTGTATTTTATGCTGTGAAGCACTCTGAATGGAGTGGCTTTAATGGAAGCATATAATGTATTAGTTCTGGTGAAAATGTTTACAGTCATACCTATTTCATTTGTTTTACTTATATTTGGATTCTCAGATAAGCTTATTAGTATCATCCTACATATTCAACCGAAAATCCAGAAATTAAATACATTAGAACAGTACGGGATAATATATAGACACAAAAACACACCCAAAACACATCCTCAATACACAATTAAATTACAGAACACACCTATTTAACTCCACACTACAAAACACAAAAACACCCACCAGCAAAACAACTGTTGAAACCAGAAAAAGCAAGGACCTCACTAGTTCTGAGGATGACTAACATGAAGTCGAAACTAACCAATTAGGTAATTCACCACTTAGTTTTCATTTCAACACTAGAATGTAGTTTTTGTAACTAAATTCTTAAGTTATTAGGTTCATTGCATAAATTTTTCAGTTTGTAACTTTTATTTTTATTTTATATAAACGATTTGTTTTATTTTTTAATAACAGATCTTATTTCTGATCAAAATTCCTAGCACGAAATTTTGATCAGAAAATGATCTGCTTTTGTTGCAATTGATAAAACTGTTGGGACGAAAGTTGGATAAGCTGGAAGACTAAATAAGCCTAATTATGTTGAATGCTGTGTTCATGTAATAGTACTTTTGTATTTTGCGTTCTCGAATTTCAGCTTTGACGCATGGCATCTACATTTTGTACAGTTGTGAAATAATATATATTATGTAATTTGTTAATTTATCCAGTCTACTATTGAAACAAGTTTTATCGGTGAATTATGTACTGATAATATTGCTCTCTTGTGAATATTTATCACAGCTGCTATGTTAAAAACTTTGTGGGAATATAATTTTTTTTATTATAACAGTAAGATACTTTCTGTGGGATTTGTACATTTCACAATTTCGAAATTTTACAATATTGCAATTTTTAATGTGAGATTAAAGATTGTACATTATGTCTAGAGCATTGCCTTTCATAAATCTTATAAGTTGCAGATGTTTTAATTTGAAAATATTGATCTTTATGGGAATTTTTGCTTATTCTGAAAATTAATCGTTGTTATATAGTCAATCATTGAACTTTCTGCTACTATGAATATTTTGGACCAAATGTCGTTACACTATCTTAATTTCAATGATGTTGTTATTAGTAAGTTGAGAAATGTCTGTGTGCTAAAATTATTTTAAAAAGTCCAGGATATAATAGATTTCGTATCATCTAATCAACATGGAACTGGATTTGTTGATTTAGGAGAGTGAATGCTTGTGAAAACTGTCTTTTTTGATAAAGATGAATATTCCTTTTTGTCAGTCATAGGTTGTGTCTATCTTGATTTCAGGATGATGACTGACAATCGTGCGTTTGTATACCAGAATGCATTGCATCTACATGTGATGCCAACTGCATTTTTTTACTTGGTTATTTAACGACGGTGTATCAATAGGTAGGTTATTTAGCGTCGATGGGATTGGTAATAGCGAGATGAGACCGAGGAATCACTATAGATTTACCTGACGGTTGGGAAAAACCTAGGAAAAAACCCAACCAGGTAATCAGCCAAGCGGTGATCGAACCCGCGCCCGAGTGTAACTCCGGATCGGCAGGCACGTGTCTTAGCCCACTAAGCTACACAGGTGGTGCCAACTGTATTTATATGAAGACCACGTGATAAGTCGAAAATTCTCGATTTTCTGTTTTAGATGTAATGTAATAGCTCAGGTAGTGTAGATTTGTATAGTTTAACTGTAGAGTCTTAGGCCTATAGGTCCAAAGAAATTGAAGAATGATAAACCAAAGACAACACAATATAATTGATCTCGAAATGGTTCAAAAGTCCGGCGACATAGACGAATTCTGTTATTAGTGCGGATAGCGAAAAATGGAAAAAGGAAATAAGAAATTTTGAATCTGACGTGCTTGAATTTTCAACTTTGAATGCACCGTTGAGATTGTACACTGACGTTGAAAAGTATCTGACCCTACTAATCAATTGTGATCGATAATTTGTTGTTGTAAGTGTGGCTTCTTAAGTTATTACTTCTATGAATAGATTGCGAAGATAAGTCAGTGTTGCCAATAGTCCATAAATATACCTGCATTATAAAATTTTTTTTTTTTTTCCTCTCTACTGATTGTAAAACAACACTGGATTTAGCTGGAAACCTATGATATTGTCAATTATAAGAATAATTTATGCTTACTCTACATAACCATTTTTCCTGACACTTCTTAAAGGCCCCAATAATTGTGCCACCTATTGAGAACTAGCGGAACTCTTTCAAAGTTTGTCAATTTTTCATATCTTTGGTTCTGACTTATCCCGTGGTTGGAAAGTTCCCTTACACGATCATAAAATTGTAGGTTAGTGTACGAGACTCAATGAGAACGGAAAATGCCATGTTGCCACATGCTTCATCATTAAAGGGGAATTTATATCATTGTAATCACCATAGTCTACCAGGTAAATTACGAAAGGATGACAATAATTAGCGGTGTTGCCAATACAAGTTCAGGAAAAACCTCCAGGCAAGAATGAATTTCCTCTGAATCCTTAAGCTATCAATGTAAAGAAATGTTTCTTTGCACTGTGACAAGTTAAATAATCGCTAATCTCTGCATGTCGGGTATTTTTCTCTGTTTATTAATACTCATCTAAAATCCACTAAAACTATCAGAAAAGTCAGTAATTTGGCAGCATTAGGATTGGCGGGTGTGTCCAGCCTCAATGGTTAATATTATTGTGGAAATTCTAGCACATCAGACTGAAAACTACTTATTTTCAATAGCTTTTCCCTTTTTCCATTATTTGCTATCTGCACTAATAACAGAGTTTGTCTATGTCGCCGTACTTTTTATTCACTCTGTATATACTAATATTCATATATTCATCGAGTGTTATGTATCTGTGCGTCATTGTGTGAATAAGGTTAACTTGCATGAAGTATAATACAGTGGTAGTGGCAAGGACTGTAGTTTCTGCATTTGAACAACGTGAAAATATTTCATAGAGTCAAAATCAATGCATAGCGATAGTCCAGGAAATTTTAAGCTGCTCAATAATGGCACTGGTGCAATACTATGTACTGTAACTCTGCACAGTGGTGAAACGATTACAATGCACGGTTTTTTAGTACTGTTTCTAGCTTCGTGAAGCGCTACTGGGGGAGATTTACTTTGAAGGTTAATGTGCTTTAGGGAGTGCAACTATATCATTCGTGTTTGCAGTGGTCATAGTCACTCTACTATTTGCTTATTATGTAATGTACTGTAACTAATGTATGTATGTATGTATGTATGTATGTATGTATGTATGTATGTATGTATGTATGTATGTATGTATGTATGTATGTATGTATGTATGTATGTATGTATGTATGTATGTATGTATGTATGTATGTATGTATGTATGTGCGTGTATGTATGTACAGTATGTATGCATGTATGTATGTATGTATGTATGTATGTATGTATGTACAGTATGTATGTATGTATGCATGTATGTATGTGCGTGTATGTATGTACAGTATGTATGTATGTATGTATGTATGTATGTATGTATGTATGTATGTGCGTGTGTGCGTGTATGTATGTATGTATGTATGTATGTGCGTGTGTGCGTGTATGTATGTACAGTATGTATGTATGTATGTATGTATGTATGTATGTATGTATGTATGTATGTATGTATGTATGTGTGTGCGTGTATGTATGTATGTATGTATGTATGTATGTATGTATGTATGTATGTATGTATGTATGTATGTATGTATGTATGCATGCATGTACAAATGTATGACATTGCATTTCCTTGACATTCTGGTATTATATATCAATTGTTATTGTTTTTTCTATGATAAAGTACACATACAACATCATCATCATCATCATCATCATCATCATCATCATCATCATCATCACAGCTGTGAAAAGTGATAAGTGTTAAGATATTTTCCAATTCAATCCAAGATGTTGCTGTTATAAATTATTTTTGCCTGACTAAAACCTGTCTGTTGTTGAGGCTAGTATCAATGTGTCACTTAAGGCTGACGATTTTTATTTACTCGTACCGAAACATCTGACATAATTTCAAATCCTCAACTCTATGTGAACGCCTTTCCAATTGCTACATTTCTTTTGTCATTAAGTCTCATGAAATGGAATAAAGATTTTAAAATGTTTTTCTGTGAAGTTTATAATTTTTCAGTATCCATACTAACATGAGGCTCAGTTGCAGAAGTGTTATTGTGGGCCGGCGTAATTTTGACATTTTTAAAATGAGCTTGATTACTTCATTAATTTTGTTGTATTTCTGTATATTGGTACCAATTTTTTTATTTAAATGGGGAATATCTAATATGAAAAATAGAAAACCCTGCTATTAATTTATCATCAATTACAAATTTCACTTCATAACCATAAGTAAGGATGCACATTAGCAATATTATTGTATAGATGTGTTCTGGTATTTTGTGTGATACTTATTTCTTCCAAACAAACATTATTAGTGTATATACTGTATTTTGTGGCAGGTTGAATCCAGAAGATACATTCTGCCGATACGTTACCAGATGTTACTGACCTGAGGCATTGGTGTTCGCCACGGGATTCGGATCATTTGTTTAAACAAATTTCATTAGCGGAGTGCACACTAACACATATGGAATCCAATAATCTCCACGACGCATGTATCGTCAGATAATATTAGACCTCTTATAATAATGTACAGTTTCTAATATCACCCTTTACCCCTGTCGAAACCCCAACACCACCGCCACCCTGTTATGAATTCATCACATTTGCTAATAGCCCCAGAAGTTATCATGCTGGGTTTGGACTACAGGATGAAATATTTTTCTTTTATGTCTACTTCAATGGTTTAAAGGATGGAAGGGGTGACATGTAGAGAGGTGAGAGAGGGTGGTGAAGTGCTCTGGTGAAAAAATATATATATTAAGGGCTGCGGAATGGTTGTAACAATGGTTGTGAGTTGCCTGGAGCCCTTAAGTTCCCCCCAGAGTTTCAATCCTCTAATTCTACAAGTCCGGGCCAGTCAGGTCAGGCATCTGTCGACGCAAGGGGTGTGTCGAGGGGTAGGGCCATGTGTGTAACATAACTGTCGCAGCCTGATTAGTATTCTCCGACCTACCCCACATATGGCTAATGAGAAAGTATCGGAGCTCGCATCTCGTGATATATGAGCCGGAGACCGACAGATAAGACCGAACAAGGGCTGATTGGTCTTTTACGTCATTCTTTAAATAGGTCGCACACAAAACTTGTAATTTTATATGGCTTTTTATTCTAGGATTCAATGCAGTCTGCAACACAAAGACATGACGCGTCTCGCTCGTTATGCAAGATGACTCAAGAAGTTGCACTAACAATGAGTTTATTCTTGAAGTACTATCGAGCAAAAATATTTTGGTATAACCACAGTTTAGTATATACAATCACGAAGCTCAATACGCAGTAAATATGCATCCATAGATAGTTACTAACCACTAGGATCGCTAATATCGCCTCATTACAGACAACGCGAAATAATACCGGCACAGTGTATTGTTCCTAGCACCCTCACAACTCAAGCTTCGTGACTGTATATAATAGACTGTGGTATAACTCTTTTTGAAAGTTATTGTAACAATTAGAATCTTATGAAGTAAAGTGGTATAATGGGTAGTAAGAATAAAACTTAAGTACTTTCTCAAGGTTTGTACTTATGAGTATGAGCACTTTGTGTGACCACTTGAACCACTTAAACATATTAATTTTCGTAAGAATAACAACATTCTATCTAACGCAAACTGATCTCAACAGCCTTCTTGATCATTCAAATGTTTTTTAGTAGGTTATTTTACGACGCTTTATCAACATCAGCGGTTACATTCAAATGTTAGTATATACTCGTATCATCTATTCTCTTTGACCACAACGCACCGTGATGTTCAATTTTTTGTAGACTTTCACATGTTATCGGCATGCAGTAGTGGTTTGTGTCTTGATTTTTGTAAATTTTGATAATAAATCAATCAGTCAATCAGTCAATCAATCAATCAATCAATCAATCAATCAATCAATCAATCAATCAATCAATCAATCAATCAATCAATCAATCAATCAATCAATCAATCAATCAATCAATCAATCAATCAATCAATCAATCAATCAATCAATCAATCGATCAATCAATCAATCAATCAATCAATTAATCAATCAATCGATCGATCGATCGATCAATCAATCAATCAATCAATCAATCAATAACATGAAAGGGAGAGCGAATCAGGAAAGTGAAGTTAATAAAACAGGAAACAAAAAAATAAAACTGAGAAACCGTCATTAACGACATGTCGGATAGAGATTACAATCCATTTCTAGAATTTCAGGTATGTTAACAGTATGTTTTATTATGGAGCAGTTATATACAGGATGGAAAGCAATTAAACTAGAAGAGTTAAAATTTTGTAGATATTAAGCATGGTATGTCGTTGAACTTGTCATGATTTGAATACTTGATTTATTAGAACAGTCATTTTTATAAATCTTGAAATCTCTAGTGACATGTACAGTAAGTTTTTTTTTTAAGTAGGTTATTTTACGTCGCTTTGTCAACATCTTAGGTTATTTAGTGTATGAATGATATGAAGGTGATATGCCGGTGAAATGAGTCCGGGGTCCAACACCGAAAGTTACCCAGCTTTTGCTCATATTGGGTTGAGGGAAAACCCCGGAAAAAACCTCAACCAGGTAACTTGCCCCGACCGGGAATCGAACCCGGGCCACCTGGTTTCGCGGCCAGACACGCTAACCGTTACTCCATAGGTGTGGACTTAGTGACATGTATTTTTATTCCATATATGATACTGTAAAGCCTGAATAATTGAATGAATTGACTTGCTCAATAATAAAAATAATAACTACGAAATCTAGCTAGTGTAGTAGTTAGCTAGTCGGCGATATATGCAATGGAGGGGGAAAGCAACTGGCCATCTTACCCCATTATCTCCTGGCCTAGTTGCCTCATGAGTGGTGCCTTCTTGGTGTTACTTGCGAAGTTCAGACCTGTCTTCGGACAGCTGACTAAACATCATCATTATTATTATTATTATTATTATTATTATTATTATTATTATTATTATTATATTAGAGGACTGTCTTTTGTAGCTTATTTCATTCCGTTCATTATGTGAACTTTGTATTTATTTATCCAAATTTCATTATCCTAATTCCTGCATAGATTTCATATGTGATTATAGGGATTTCGTCAAATCACCTGTTACTTTTTCTTTTACAATTATCTATTCTATCCCTCACTGATAGAGCCTTTCACTGTTCCAATTTTTTTTTTCGTAAATACTTATTATTAATTTTTTAGCATTATTTTGGTTAGTGTCCATGTTTCGTATGCATTTGTTAAAACACACTGTAGTAGGGATTTGCAAATGTGTATTTTAAACTTCCTGGAAATTATTTTGCTTTTAAAATATTTGAAAGAGTATCACAGGTTTTATTTGAACTTTTAAATTCTAATATTGTTTTCCTTTTACATGTTGTTCACATTTAACAAAAAAAATTGCATTTGCAGTTTTTTTTGCATGCATGATGCGTGACAAAATTAAACTTTCAACTGATTGAAAAGGCTAAATAATTGCAACTGCACCAAAAAGAACACTGGATGCGGTCAGTGTTAAGAACGACATAATTAGTAACCATAGACTTTATTGGTGGAAGGAAAATATTGTTGCATAGGTGATGAGCTAGAAGGGTCATAAATCACCCTTTGATGAGAGAAGTTTCTCAGGTCGTAGAGAAAAAAGTGATCTGAACACAAAAATGTATAACAATATTGGGGATATGATTTAATGAGATGATATCGATTATGTTGATAAGATCGTGTTGTGTTTTTCGCCGGCCAGTGTGTAGGCCAGTCGTCGCCAAAAGCTGTGTCGCGACACATGCACCTGCCGCCACTAAAGTGTAACCATGGCATCATACCCCCACCCTCTGCTTACAGCCATCACATCGATATAAGTAAAGACATTTATCAGCAGCGGACGTACGTATGTAATGTTACAAGTGTGTAGGATAATAGGTTCCGATGTCTTTTCGAAAACAGATAATAATTAAAAACTTAATTTTAAGGAGCATGGAAGGAAAAGTATTTATTTTGTGAAGATGGCAAAAATATGAAATATTTAATTTGTTCTAAAATTTTAAATGAAGTATAAAAGAACAATGTACGTTGTCATTATTTTTTTTTTTATAAGGACTACCACGTCCTTACCTGTACCTTGAATATTTCATTAATAAATTAACAATAAAAAGTATCGACTTCTATGTCTTAATCGGGGTAAAATACTTCGACGTTTTTTTCGATGTATGTAGTGCAATTTGAGTATTTCATTAATACAGAGTGTATACAAATGATTCATCGGGTTTTGACATCGTATATCTTCAAATGTATAATGTTACCCATTTGTACTCAAAGTCAATAGAAAGAGCATATTCTTAAATTTGGTATCTCTCATTTCAGATTTCATTCTGACTCTTTAGTGACTCACTAGTGGCGGTTGGTAAAATGGTGACTGATCAACAGAAAGCATTTTGTGTTTTGGAATATCAGAGTACTCAATCCATCATCACTGTGCAGCGTGCGTTCCGGAGACAGTACAGAGGAGACCCACCAACCCACAAAAGCATTCTGCGGTGGTATCGACAGTTGAAAGACAAAGGGTGCTCGTGTAAAGAAAAAGCTCAGGACGACCAGGTGTTTCAGCTGAATCCGAGAGGCATTCGCTCGTAGTCCACAAAAATCAACACGTCGAGCAAGTTGCGAACTGGACATTCCTCACGCAACTGTGAATACCGTGACGGGTGCGACGTACCTACAAATGTTGCAAGACTGGCTGTTTCCTCAACTGACAAATGACAACCCAAACTTCATGTTCCAGCAAGACGGAGCTCCGTCTCATTGGCATAGAGAAGTGCTTCGATATCTGAACGAGGAACTTCCAAACCGGTGAATTGGGCGATGTGTTCAGGATGATTTAGCACTCCTCAGGTGGCCCCCACGGTCTCCTGACCTCACAGTTTGTGATTTTTTCTTTGGGGGTACATGAAAGAGAATGTTTACATGCCACCTATGCCGACAACATTGGCTGAACTCCGGGATCGCATCACTGCTGCGCTGAGGAACAACGACAATGACATGCTCCAACGTGTATAGGTTCGAACTGGACTATCGCATAAATGTGTGTCGGGTAACACGAGGAAGGCACATAGAACATTTGTAATAATATGTATAGAACTTGAAAAAGTGCTCTTTCCATTGCCTATTAGTACAAATAGATGGACATTATACATTTGAAGATATACGATGTTAAAACCCGATGAATCATTTACATACACTCTGTAAATAAACAATAAAAAGTACTTGTTTCTATGTCTTAATCGGTGTAAAATGCTTCCACGTTTTTTCGACGTATGTAGTGTAATTTATTTGAATATTTCGTTAATAAATAAATAATAAAAAAAAATATATCGGCTTCTATGTCTTAATCGGAGTAAAATACTTCGACGTTTTTTTTTTTAAGTATGCATTGTAATTTAGAACTTCATGACCAGCCTATTACGTTTTTCTAATTTCAAATATCTGCTGATGTAAAGTACACGTTCTTTTTATGGTAAATAATAAAATAAATTTATTAATAATACAAAAATAATGAATAGGAGGATAAAAATTAACATGGAAAAAAGTGTGTATAGTTAATAAGTAGAAGAACATTATATTGCTTTTGTTTTTTGGTCACAGTCCGTCTCTACACTGTTATTCACTGCATTACCTGAGGAGATACCCACTCCACCTTTCTCCCTGCGATAGTGGTGTGCGGGTTGCATTTCTATTACGTCACAATTTCGTGGTGTTTGGCAACCACTGGTGTAGGTTATTCCCCTTCTGGTGACGAATTATAAAATGAATAAAATAAAATAATTTATAAAACATTAGTTTTTCCTGCACTGACATATTATTTCTCAATCGTTAGAATTGTTCGTGAGCAGAAAGATAACGATCTTGCCTGGATATCACGCCACTAATTCGCACGTAGAGAGACAAAAAAGACTATCGCTCCATCTCACAAAGTTACTGGGAACTCGCGATTACTGTAGAATACAACATGGCGTGAACACACTTCCAATCTGTTGCTAAGGCACCCTACATGCAACAATCTATGTCGTTTTGATCAACAGCCCGAAAACGGGATAAGAAGAAAAAGTCTTGTACAGGCCAAAACCTGTGTGTGGCGTAATTTATAGCTCCACTCGAAGGTCTGTGTGAGTGTGGATGCAGAAAAATAAGAAGATGCTCTGGAAGTATGTTCCAGGATAGGCTTCTTATCAGGAAGTTATTGCCATTGTCTTCTCGAAAAGAATACCTTCAATTCTCAAACTCAACAGCCAAGAACTTAAAATATAGTGCCAGAACTACTTTGGAGACATTTCAGAAGTATAGACACACTACAGCAGTAGTGTAAGGTGGCTTCCGAAGCTGGGAAAGCAACCAAGATTACTACCGGTATGTTAGAAATAATTTTTCTTAAAGTTCATTGATAGGAATATAATTTGCATCAATAATTAAGAATCACAAAAGTAATACTCTGCTAACAGTCTTATCTTATCCTTTATAATGCAGTGTATTATTTTTTTAAACGTTTTGTCTAAAATGTAGATATTTGTTTTCAAATTATTGTGTCACGTCATAAATACCCATTAAAAATTCGTCGAAACGCATAAATAGGCTTAAGTTTCCTTATAGTTTAATAATTATACAGAGTGTAACTACATATTGTGCTCATAAATGTGGGGGCGTATTCCTGACAACAAACCATAACAAAAAGTTCATATGAACATGGATCTGCAAACCTTTTATTAGGGAGTTATGAAAGGACTTTCCTGTAGTGACTCCTGATTATGTAATTCACCTCAATCTTGCATTTTTCTCCCTTTCTTCATTACAGTTGTTTATGACATTTGTTTTGTTTTGTCCGATTGTCTTTTGTTATGTTTTGTGTTATTCAAAGTAACATTCATCTCATCATAAGATGTATTCAGTGAGAGAAATCCTTGGTATATTCAACATCTGTACCTAATATTGATGTTCTCAGGGAGTGTATCCAAAATGAATTTGATCAAATCCGTAACACCCCAGGACATTTGCAAAAAGTACGGCAAAGCATGGAACGCAGACTCAGGGCATGCATCGAAGCAGGAGGGGGTCACTTTGAGCAAATTTTATAAATGTGTTGTTAAATGTATCATAAACCATTACCAATAAACCCATAACTCCCTAACGAAGTGTTTGCGGACCCATGTTCATATGAACTTTTTGTTATGGTTTGGTGTCAGGACCCCACATTTATGGGCACATATATAGATACACCCTGTATAATTATGTAGTTCCTTATTAGATTAGTTTAACGTAACATAATATCAATACATTTTATGGTACTTTTATATTATATATAATTATAGCCTATTTTGAAATATATTAATACTATTGGCTTGTGCAGCAAATGCTGCAAACTAAGTTCATTAGACGTTCAAATAAAAAAATTTCAGATTTATTTTCAATGAAGAATACTAGACATTTTGAAAGTTATTTGCTTCCATAATAATGAAACATATTCCCTCTGAATTGTTTTTTATGCCAAATACTTTTTCTTGAACCAATCCACCTTCAGATTTTGAGTTTCAACTTGAAAACGCAACTAACAATATCAGAACTATCAGTGGGTTTTTCATGTGGAAATAGCAATAGCTATTTCAGGTCATTGTGGATTGTAGGGGAAAGTTAAAAAATGTCAGGTTTGCTATGCTTTCGAACAATAAACATAGCTTCTTGGTATAGCTGCTGCATAGCGAGCTTGAAATGTAGAGGCTGAAATCATTTTATCCTGCTAAGAGATCTTGCTGAAATGATCGGGAGCCAACAAAATTGTCTAGGCCTCTTATTTTATCAGTAAGTAATACCTTTTGGCCTTTCCTTAGGAACTGTAATTCTTGCGCTCTCTTGAGCCATTACTGAAGGGAATAAGGCATATAAATATCTACACTACACCGCTAATATATGAAAAAGACCCAACTCCACTTAATTAATACCTATAAAAATATTTCATTTTAATAACAATATTATTATCTTACGTAAGTTTTTAGTTATACAGGGACATCATTTTATTTTTACTAACATTTTTAATATTAACCTAGCTATACCTTTAGAGAACCGGAAACACCGCTTGCTCCCCCCTCCAAGACTGGAGTTCGATGATACTGGCGTGAAACACAAATCACTCTACAAGGTATAGGATGGAAGAAAAGTAGTTCATCCATTTACGTAAACTAGGAAATATCGCGATTTTGAGTTTGATAATTTTCATTAGGTTTTTATTTAATCAAAGTACAGTACTGTATTAAGAATAAGTGTTTTTACTCACGAAGTGAGTTATCCATGCGAACGTATTCATTATGCAGTGTATACTGTCTACAGCACATTAGCGTACAATATAGAAAAAGAAGTTAAATTGAAAAAATAATCATAATATGAATATTTAAACACAATTTTGAAAATGGTGACCGTTGATTTCGATACAGGCTTCAGTTCTTTTGTGCATATTATCGCACTATAGACTATTGCATCTAATTCCAATTGCCAGTTTCGTCCTTCGTACTAGTAACTTATGTTGAAATAATTCTGTACCTACTCTACGTACTGTGAATTCAATCTTCACTTCTGCCTGACCCGAAAATATAAAATTACTCAGACATGCTATCTACTGTCCGTCCAAGTGGTTATGCCGCAGGATTGTAGAAAGGGAGGAAATCACGTGACAGTAATTACTTAACGAGGCCCTTTTATTTAAGTTAAATTAAACAGCTGTATAATATTACGTAAACGTCCAGTTCCTAAGAGAAATTAATGTTTTCAGAAAAGAGCTAAGACAGCCCAGCTTTTACAGAGGGGCGAGCAGAAGCAGGTGGGGGAAATCGGGATGCGACGTAGGCAAACGGACAGTACCTGTGCGAAAATATGATTCAATATTGAAAGCTCTTTCGTCACTGGAAAACGCGAACATATTTCTGGAACGTACTATACTCAGTAACTCAGTACTGCTTACTATCTGCGGTCTTGGTTCTGTGTGGAGTTGGAACTTCCTTAGTAGAAGGGGTGGGAGTGAAGTACATTCAAAAACTCAGGTACAATAAAAATTGAAGTAAAAATAAAATTAATTGATGAACTAGTGGACTTACTCGTGTTTCATCAATTAATTATATTCAAGTGTTAAAAGTGGTGTACGCAAGATTCAAAAATGGAAAAATAAAATGATGTCCCTGTATATATTATACATAATCTCTAATTCAATATATTCTCTACATCTATTTAAATAACCCCAAAACGTTTCACTTTCATAACATCAATATAGCATTAATATGTATAATTAATGAAACATAGTCATATCATGGTATTAAATATAATAATATTTCATTTCTAATGATAATAATGTCATCAAACCACCTCAAGTTTTGTAGATTTTAATATGCAATTCACAGCTATACTCGGATAATTACACATCGTAGAATCAGACACGTAAATTTTATTATTTTGTAGTAAGCCTTGAAGTTTTTAATAAGCAATTGAATTTGAGCTCTAAATATATCAGCAATTCTACAGGTCATAGCCTTCGTGTAATAGCCTATTGTTATTGCAGTGTGTGTTTTGTTTTATTCTGAAATTCAATTACTTGTCAAAACTGACGAAAAATGGATTTTCGAAAATAGACAATTATGTAGGAAAACTAACGCTTCACTGAAAGTTACTATTTTTCTGAAAATCCTTGGATGCCAAGCTTCAAAGTGACGGGTCATTCATTAAAATCCGTTCAGCCGTTTTCCCGTAATTTCCATCACCAGTTCAAATTTTATATATATATATATATATATATATATATATAGATTTAAATTAAATTTACGGATATCATTTTAGTTTTAGTTTTGTTCATTAACATGAAACGTTTAAGTGGGCACATATTCGGAAGAAAATCCATTACCATTCTGTAATACTGTACGAGCCACTTGCTCCCATCGGACGTTCTAATGTTGAATTATTTGTACTATCCTTTGCGTATTCTGCTCCGAAGCGACGATGAACTTTGATAACCGACTTGCTAACATAGAATTCGAGCACAAAAAAATGCCCTCTGTTCTGTCATGAATGACATTTTCATTAAACATCATTTAGTGGATGACGTATCGAACTAAGTTTTCTGCAGGCAATATATAGCTAGCTTTTCAAAGTTTATTCATGTTCCTATGCAAGTTTTACCAAAATATTATCAATAATCTGTGTGTATTGATAGTTTGAAACCAAGGAAATATTTTTGAATTCCCCTGTATTAAAGGAATGAGTATCTGTTGAATGACAATAAAATTTATTATGTTGAGTTTCTATATTCAAATATTTTGGAAGTCACCGAAAACCATAGGCTCAAGTAGGACTAATATGATACTATAAAAAAATCTGTCGAATCTGATTCAGATTTTAACGGGAGACTCCACTGAAAAACGTGAAAATTTTCCAAAAAAATTCAGTGGCTATTTCACTTCTTTAGAATGTATATTTTCATACTAGGTTTCATAATTTTAAAATTAATGCTGTAAGGGGGCGTGACATTTAAAGAGCTGTGAAAATTATTTTCTGGTCGAAGAATTCTGTTTCACAAATTTATGATTACAAGTCTAGTAACTTTTTGTTGTTAAAGTTTGCTCCCTGAAGTTACTAGATGCATGTAGAGAAGGAGAATTTTAATAGGTATGTGTTACATAAATATTAATTTCACTTTCAAATTCATTTTCCCGTAAGTATAATTTTCTTGATTCAACGCCAACTTTCTTATGGCCAATATTAATCAATCTGGATGAAATTTTTACTGCAAGTGTTTATTAGGTAGCTGCAGGTTTCTATTCATTTATTTTGTGAGAAATGCTGCTAGTTTATTTTATTAATTTTTTCATGAATTATAGGAATAATATTTTCAAAATAAAAAAAAATTGAAAGTAAATGATGAGATATTTCATAAAATGAATGCATAGGAATATTTCTCTATGTCTTGTGAATGAAACAAAAAAAAATAAAGCTTAAAAATTGAGATATTGTACTAAAATCTTGGGTTTGAAATTATTTCTAAAAGGAATTGAAAAAAAAAATAAAAAATCAAAAGCCAAAAACATTTGAGAGTTCAAAATTTGAATTTTATTACTCGTTTAGATAGTAAACAAGCTCTCAGAATTTAGTTTAAAGAAAATGATTAGAAAAAAATTGTCATTTTTAATGGAGTGTTGCTTTAAAATGTACCAAAATCTAAGTTTAAAATGTTAAAAAGTGTGATTGTGGAAGTACATTTTATGCCCTTTAAGAAACAATTTTAATTTTAAATAATGTAATACTTCTTTACGGATATTTCATATAATCTCAGCTCTTGAGGGATATTTGAATTGACATGTTCGCACCTACACTGCTGTATAAGTTTAAACATTACATATATCAATCTTATTTTTACATATTTACCCAACGTTGTAGCTTAATAGTTATTGTTTTTACTACTAAAATTAAATACAACTTTGGAAAATGCATTCAACATTATTTTAAAATATATTTTACGAGTATTTCAGCAATACAAATTCTGTAATAATTTTTTAAATCTATTTCTTAACACACCAGAAAAAAACAACATATTTGGAATACCGAAGGTCTTAAAGTTACAGTAAATTGTGTGAATTTTACGGGGAAAAGATAATTACAAAACTTGCTAAATCTTAGTCAATTTTAATTATTTTTTGACCCAAACTTTTACAGGCCTTACTTCATTGCTCTACACAATATGGCAGATTTATATGCATTCTATCAGAATAGCCCTATAGGTGTACACAATAGCCCGCACAGAAGTTATTATGATACACTGGTTTTGTTTTAATTTTATACATTATTACAAATAAGAAATAAATTTGACTCTAAATCCTTTATATATATATATATATATATATATATATATATATATATATATATATATATATATATATCCGAAGTAGCAGATGACTTAATTATTTGAAATATATATATCCTTTGACAGAACAATTACAGCAAAAGATTGATTTTTTGTATCATAGTAGTCCTACTTGACGTTATAATAGCAGAATTTTAACTGTTCTTTTACGTGATTATTATTTTCAGTGTGGAATTATTTTCCCTACACCTTCAATAATTTGTTTATAATTTTTATTAAGTAGTGTACAACTTTAAATCGATTAATTACAATATAATATTAAAGCAAATTCTAAACGTAATGTATTTTCACTCTTCCAAGCTGCAATAGGAATTATAGCGACTTGTAATTTGCTTTCATTTAGACAATATAGGCCTAAATTGAAATTGTATAATCATAAGGTTATTTTATAGAAATGTGGTGTGACATTTAATCTTGAAATGGATGGCTTGTAATAATAAATACATTCTTTTACTCTCAGTAATATTAGAATCGACATTTTTTCCGTTTCCTACAGTCATGTTCACAATAACTTCCTATCATGCCTCTACTCAACAGCTGATTTGTCACTGTCTAGACTCTAGCGGATGGAAAGCACGATCAGGCTAACACTTTACAAGAAAAAGCGTTGCTCAGACAGTTAATTTCAGTCAAATGCTTGTGGGCAGATGCTGTCTAAAGGAGACGTAACAAATTAATATTTATATTGGGTTACTAAAAGGTTCAAGGAGTCTCTTACCGAAATGTATGCAGTAACAACGTTAAACGAGTCACTATAGACTATTACATCACACAACTCTTTAATGATGTAAATAATGATAATTTTTAAGATTTTGTTCAATTATCTATAGTTCCATTTATCATACGATCTTACCTAAGAAAAATAATGAAAACATCGGTAATACGATTTCGAATTTTATTTTATTTTAATTTAAATATACAGAATAAAGAATATAATTACAAAACAAACAAAATAAATTAATACAAGCAATATAAAAAGAAGACACAGTAGTATTAACAAAATTTGAGACCGAATGAGCAGCGCTCGTGCTCGGTTGCAGTTCAGATATAATATAAAATAATAATAATAATAATAATAATAATAATAATAATAATAATAATAAATAAGTAAAATAAAATAGGAACTAAAATATAATTACAGCGGCAATGGAATTATATAATATAATATTAACACTAGAGAAGGATAATATCGCACGTGAAAAGTAGGATTAATATATATTTTAAAATTATAGAATACAAATATAACATAGGTTGATTAATTCACACACATATGCTATAAATTTATTTAATCAAATTGAAGATATTAACACGTTTCTAATTTTCTTGTTATATGTTAGTGGGTTACATGTTAGAAGTTCTGGGTGTAATTTAGTTAAAGCATTGTACAACCGAGGGCCAAAATTTATGCTATGCTTTAGACCAGCAGATGTGAGACATTTAGGTTCTACTAATGTTGAATTAATATTTCGTCTTGTGTCATAATTGTGTGTCTGTAATACAAACTTATTACGATTTTTATGATAAAATTTTAACAGCGTATACTTATAAATTTCTTCAATATTAAATACATTACATTCAAAATAAATTAATTCAGTTGGATAATCGAAACGTTTCTTCAAACAAATTTTAATTATTCGTTTTTGTAGTAAATTTAATGGACTAAGATTAATTTTTGTACTTCCACCCTAAACAATTATACATTATTGAATGATAGACTGAATAATGGCCAAATAAACATTTCGTAGAACTCTAATAGGTAAGTAGCATCGAAGATTAACGAATTTATAAATTGTTTTACGAAGCCTCTTACAAAGATAAGTAATGTATTTTAAATTCTGATCAATAATGATATCCAGATATTTGAATAATTGGCCATTTTGTGCTCATTTACACACGAAGATCCATTCACTTTTTGATTAAAACGATGAATTGCCTTACATCATTTTCTGTTGAATTGACATGAAGAAATCCGTTCAATAGTTTACGAAATGGCATTGTACGGTACACATAAGAACAGAGTCACGGCAATACCGGTATCCATTTTTTTAGGTTTCAGTAATATGAAAAAAATATACCTTTCCGTCAATTTTTCCAACAAGGCAGTCCTATACAAATTCTTCATAATTTAAAAATAAAAACAAAATATCGACATTCGGTATAATTTTCCCAATACGACATTACATTAATTGCTGGCATTAATTATAAGCCGCCTGAACAAGTTTAACGCTTGAAATTCCCAATTTGCCATTCAGCTGTATCTGACTTCAAGAAAATGTGATTGAAAGTACTTAAGATTTCCTAAATTCCGTGAAATCTCTTATTTCAATTTTAGTGTATGCTATAGTTAAAAGATGTATCCCTTTGCCACTAAAATTTTAAATGTTCTATTTTGCCCTAGATGCAATTAACTCATGTTATTAGAAATGTCGCTTGTACCCCTTTGCTTCTGACTCCCTCAAACGTTTTAGCGCATGAGTAACAGACGCGATTAAAAACAAATGAGACGCAACTTACGAAACAAATCTTTATTTGTAGGTTGAAAAGACGTAAATATGAAACGTCCAAAGAAAGGTCAACAATAATAATTTTATTGCAGATGGACGTCGTGTTCTTATGTTCGAAGTCGAAGGAAACGAGAGGAAGAAATTATTATAAAAATGTTTATTAATTATCAGAAATCATTACATTCGTTCGTTAAATATGGAACTGTTTAACGAATGTCCACTGTCCGAACAGCTGCGTAGTTTCCAGTATAGAAGTCGACATATGAAAGTGAAGCACGTAAGGGTGAAGTGAGTGTATTGTTTTTGCAGTTATGTGCAGTTGTGGGCGGTGTGCCAACGCTGTCTGTTTGTTATGAGGCATTGTGGGAATAATACACGGAATCCTACACTTCTTACAGGAACAGTTGAAAGTTCGAGAGTTGAAACATCGACACTCGAAATTTTACAGTGTGTTTCCGAAGTAGACGTACAAAACTATAAATGCAGCAAAAACAGATTTTCTACAACATTTTATGTAATAATTTTGTATGATATACATCAGTGGTCGGTAAAGATGAGGTCTTATGAAATACAGCCCGTAAAACACAGTAAAAGGGGAGGTGGGAGGTTTAAGAGGAAAAGTCGCGAAAAACCTTCATTATTGCAAGTTTTGCTTGCACGGAGACGGACAGTAAACATACAAAAACTAAGGAAAAGTTATTTTAAGTTTATGTCAATATACATTTATTCATTTCTTTTTCATTTTTGTTAGATTTGATTTCTTTTTTTTTCTGTTACTTTATACACAATTTAAACATTATAATGGATGTGTAATTGACTCATTAAAATTAGAAGTCATAATAGTACATTATGCAACGAGCCTATAATGACAGTAATTAAGAAGCGAGTATGGATATTTATGAAGCGAGCGCAAGCGAGTTTCATAATTTTTTCATACGAGCTTCTTAATTACCATTATAGGCGAGTTTCATACGACTTTTTATGCTCGACCATATTTCTAACTTGAAATTACCGGTATTCAGATGTATACATTTTATTTGTAGCTGACAAGATCGGAAGTGACCTTGTCCTAGGTCGTGAATTGTGAGATGTGCGCAGACGCGAAAGTATTGATTTTTTCCGGGGAACAATAATGTCATTGACCTTGATGTAATCCCGTTAAACTTGATATAACCTTGATTATTGAATTTGACATTGAAAAACGAGATGACAAATTGAATTTATTTGAATATTATTTACAATTAACGCTAATTATTATAGTAACAGAACATAACCTTCTGCGACAGTATTGGATTTCCAGCCTCCGTGACTTTTCGCTAATTCTCTTTCGATTGCATATCCGAGAATAATCGATACTTGCAGTTTTATAACGGTACAAAGCTGAGTTGTCATTGGCTGAACACCTGTAAGATGAGTTGTCATTGGCTGAACACCTGTACCTTAATGAGTAGGTGTACTTTAATGACTTGCATTAAAGGACTGCTACCATGTATATAATTACTACATTTCGGCATGGTCGAGCATAAATACATTTAAATTTTTAGGATCTTCAATATCATATATTAAAGAGATAGATATTGGAAATAAAGTTGAAATTTTTTAAAAAATATGCGGAACAATTAAACGAACTTTAAAAAATAAAGTAAGAAATGATACGATGATAAAATTTTATAAAACTATGGCAGTTCCTGCACCTCTATATAGTAGTGAAACTTGGACAATGACAAGTAGAGATAAAAGTAGACTACAGGCAGCAGAAATGAGGTTTTTAAGATCAGTTCTGGGAGTCACTAAAAGGGACAGAATCAGAAATGAAGATATAAGAAATCAATTACAGATTTTTAACCTAAATGAAGAAATAGACCATCACAGAAAAAAATGTCTAGATCACGTAGACAGAATGGATGAGAGAAGATACCCAAAGAAAATATTAAATTATATACCAGAAGGAAAACGAAACATAGGAAGACCAAAAAAAATGATGGAAAGACCAATGAACTAATAATTTGGAGCGCGCAACAAGCCTTAGTAGGGCTTAATGCATGAAGATGAAGAAGAAGAAGAAGAAGAAGAAAATAGAAGTCAAGCTACATGCAACAAATTTAAACTGAGCAACGAGACGTTCGTTTGTCATAAGCGGAATTCTTTTTGATTTTACAACTTTCATTTTAGAAAATGTTGTTCAGATATATACGTAGAATATATTAATAAACAAGCTATGGCTAAGGGGAGAAAGACCATGTCTTACCCCTCATCTCTGCTTGTTTGCTAAGGGGTTGACTCACGAGTCAAGAAATGACGACCACTGATATACTTAGTGAAATGAACAGTTCTTGATGCTCAGCCGCGCGATTCTAATAAAAATTTTAGCACAGAACAATTTATGTATGTATGTATGTATGTATGTATGTATGTATGTATGTATGTATGTATGTATGTATGTATGTATGTATGTATGTATGTATGTATGTATGTATGTATGTATGTATGTATGTATGTATGTATGTATGTATGTATGTATGTATGTATGTATGTATGTATGTATGTATGTATGTATGTATGTGTGTATGTATGTGTGTGTATGTATGTATGTATGTATGTATGTATGTATGTATGTATGTATGTATGTATGTATGTATGTATGTATGTATGTATGTATGTGTGTATGTATTTATTCACACTGCAGTGGGTATATACCCGGTGGCAGTGGTAACTAATTACCTCAATAATGACAATAATAAACTTATTAATTAAAATACAATTAATAATAATACTAATAATTAATACTAACAATAATTAATAATAATAATAATAATAATTATAATAATAATAATAATAATAATAATAATAATAGTAATAATAATAATAATGACAACAACAACAGGGAATATACTAAATTAAATGAAACGATCACTTAAAATAACATTTGAAATAAATCTAATTTGTATCTTAAAACTAAGATCGAACTAAAACCCACGAGTATATGTTCATATCTGCACAAGTACCTTTCAACATTGCACTCATTTCGCTGTCAACTCACTCACTGCAATGGAACTACGACACATTTCACTGATTCTATCCTGATTTCACTAACACTTCAAAAACATTTCACGTTCAAATACTATGCACTGCCACTATAAACTATAAAGCTTCCCTGACAGGAACACGTTTCACTTACACAGCACACTTCACTGACACGACATACTTCTTCACTGATACAACGCACTTCACTGACACAACATAATTCTTCACTGATACAACACTTCAATAACAACATATCATTTACACCCTTTAAATACTGTGTATAATTACCGTCTATTAGTAAGGTCCTTAAGCCTATTTTTAAATACATTTTTGGTTGTTGGTAAAGCCTTTAGTAAGTCTGCAGGTAAAGCATTCCAGTCCCTGATAGTACGATTGAGAAAAGAAAACTTTCCAGTGTCCGTCCTCTGCCTTCTTTTCCTCAATTTATATGAGTGGTCGTTCCTTGAAGAGTAATTTGGCGGCTGCAACCTATTTTTTATTTCTCTCCAGGCAGGCTCACCTCTGTATGTTTTGAACAGTGCGCATAATCGATGCTCGTACTTCTATGAAGAATGTTAGGTTATTTGGAATCTTTATAATGGCATTGGCTAGTCAATAAAGTAACAGTTTAAATAGCGTGAACATACAGTATTTATAAAAAAAACTAACCAAGCAATAATCGAAATAAAGAAAAATACTCAACTTCCTGCATAATGCAGAACTCATGGGCCACGGTATCCTCTTAGCAAACAGAAACTTTTGCAAAAGAAGTGAAAAGTCTGAATGTTTATACTAGAGATGAACAAAATTAACTGGTGCTCTCGCTCGCTGTGTTCGTTGTATTTGTCTTTCGAGTCTCGTCTCGTCATTCTCGTGCGCTTCGAGTCTCGCTCATCGTTCTCGAAATAGCATTTGGTCGGCGTGGAAAAATTTCGTAACCTTTAATAACATACATCTTTGAAATAAATAACATTATAAATGTTTAAATGAGACAAAAAGACAAAACAGAACAGTGTCTTAGTTATCAAAATGTTATGGTTCTATTATATATTACCTATTGTTATATAAAGAGAGAAAAAAAAGCAATTCTCAAATAAATTTGCATTTCTAAGAAACATAAGACATAACGTTAAAATCTTTTTATTTGAGATTTCACACTTGATCTCAAACATATGAAAAGAAAATTCTTAGCCCTTTAATAAGGGCCTAGTAATTAAATAAATACTGGGGAACGGATTATTATACACTGAAAGGTAGAGAGATGATGTTTCAAATAGGCTACTTGATTGTTTATACATATATAACAGTTGCTAAAGTAGATAAAAGTTCAGTCTGGTATAAACAACTGTGGCAATTGAAGGCTGCTTGACGTTCGGAATTTCGGGAGAGATCAATCTCGACGTCTCGAAACACAAGCAGTCTTTACGTCAACGACGCAACGTATAGAACATTGTCGTGCGGGTTTTCGGCTTTGCGGGCGCTGTTAGTCTTGCTTTCTCGATCGTTGTTCATCTCATCTCTGATCGTCCGAGGATGATCAATTTTGTTCCTAAACTTTATCGTGTAATACGAAGAAAAAAAATTGTCATTTAGACTAATCTCATTGTTTCGAAGAGTACGCATATAAGTACTACGAAAGAAAAAGGTGTAGGAACTCTATGGAACTCTTTGGATTGAAGAGGTATGATGATAGAATTCACTCTTGATGGTTCGTCTAAAATTTTTGATTAAAAAAATATTTCCTGAAGCAACAGGTAAAAGATCCTAGACTATATTGTTAATGTAGGTCTTTAAAACATTCCAGTAAAAGATTCATGCAGATATTTAATTAATTCTATATTTTATTATGTAAATGCTTTACGGTTGTAAAAATAAATTTACGACTTTGGTATTATATTTACAGGTAATTATTAGCTATTTTAATATTCAGAATAGTATTCAAAATTGTGATTTTTGTATATTAAGTATGAAAAGTTTGATTAATTTAGTTTTCATAGTAGCTGAGATGTAAAAAAATTAATTTCGCTAAATTTTTGCAAGCCAATGGTGTACCTCTCCCCTTGAAAAGCATTTTTTTTTCTCAGTTTAGGTATCATGTGAGATCATTCTCTTTCCGCAAAATGTGTCCAAGTGCTGCTTCCAGTTGGTTGATAATCATTTTGCGAGTTCACTGTTAAGGTAAACATCTTTTCGGTATATACAGAGTGTTTCCGAAGTGATGTTACAAACTTTCAGGGATGATGGCGAAGGGCACATGTATAAATTTGAGATAAGGAACCCTTATCCGGAAATGACCGAGTCGAAAGTTAAAAGCAAAAATAGTTCTGTGGAAATGAAATAATTATATTCCTCTGTACACCTTATTTATGTGTGCTTATCTGTACATCTTACACATACTGTATTCATCTGACGTTGTTTACGTTGTCTATTTAAAGTATTCCATTCAGTGCGCTGTCAGAGGGATGGGGACAGGAAACTACACTAAAGCAATGCAGATAGCGTAATGTGTAACGGACACGGTCGGTCCTGATATGCACGTCTGTAGACAACAGTGTATGTGTACAAGTTGCAGTGTCCAGTCGATTAGTCCTTGTGAAATGGAGTATTAGTATTTTAGTATTTATTTATTTAACCTGATAGAGATAAGGCCGTCAGGGAATTACAACTATAATATGAACAATAAAATTACAATTAATATTAAATTTACAATTACGATAAAAATTAAAGTATTACAAAATTACCTGTTTAATGAAAGCTAGACATCTTATCATAGAAATTAAGAACAAAGAATATTTTTGTATTTACTGAATTACAAATTAAACCTAGAATAACAAAATACTATAGTCATGAAATTACCGGATATTGAAATATTTTGTGGCAGATTAACAGAACTACTTACAAGAAACCATATCTGAACGAGTCTCAATTACTGACCAAGTGCCTAGTAAGTTTGCGTTTGAATTCAATTTTATTCCGACAGTTCCTGATGCTAGTAGGTAACGAATTTCAGGATCTTGGTATGGCTATTGTGAAAGAGGATGAGTATGAGGAGGTGTGATGGGATGGTATTGTTAGTATTGTTTCATGGCGAGAGCGTGTGTTCAGATTGTGGTGGGAAGAAAGGTAAGTGAAGCGAGACGACAGGTACGAAGGAATAGAAGAGTTCAAGATTTCGTAGAGAAGGAGAAGTGAATGTAAATTTCTTTTCTTATCTAGTTTAAGCCAGCCTATTGTTTCCAGGGATGGGGTAATATGATCATATTTACGAACATTGCTTACAAAACTTACACACAAATTATGAGCACGTTGTAGTTTCGTTTGTTGTCGCTGGAAAGGTCTGTGAGTAAAATGTCAGCATAGTCAAAATAGGGAAATACAAGCGTCTGCACAAGGGACATTTTTAAGCAAGAGGGAAGATGAACATTTATCCTTTTTAGCACATGGATAATAGTATATACTTTTCTGCAGGTTTCTGTGATTTGCATGTCCCAGTTGAGATTATTATCTATGTACAGTAGTACAGGAGAGCGGAATAAGCAGACCTGAGTTTCGAATACGGATGAGCCAATGAGAATATTAGACAAGCTCACAGATTGTATCGGACTAGGCCTAAGTATCCACGTAGGAGACATCCGGCCCATATCATTTTTCCACAGCTGTTCCAAAAGTTAAGGGAAGGAGGGCATGTGGTGCCAAATTACAATTCCATTTCCACACAACTATTTTTGCTTTATAACTTTCGACTCAGTCACTTCCGGACCATGGCTCCTTATCTCAAATTGATACATGTGCCCTTCGCCATCATCCCTGAAAGTTTGTAACACCACCTCGGAAACAACCTGTAGAAGTGAAATAACTAAAAACAATTGAGTGTTTATAGCGAATCCTTTGGATGAATACATTGTAACAGCTTAAAACTTAATAATGAACTGTGGACTTTTAAAATTATTTGAATTACCAGTAGTACTTAATTTTGTTACAATTTGAGAAACGCTGCCATAAACTAATGGCGTCATAGAAGTTACGACACACTGACGTATTGAATGACAGTAATGTTCGTACATGGTCAACAGGTCGCAGTTATGCCTTAAACCACGTGTACTCGTCTGACAACTTAATTTCGCAGACTGCAGTTAAACATTTCTGTGTATGGAATGACATGATGACATTTTAAAATGTGTGGAGTCTACTGTAATATGATAAGCTTGCGCCCGGGGGCCATATTGTCAGATTTCAATTCCATGTATCAATCATAGAAAAATATGTTGCTATGTGTTTTTTTTCTCCTATAACATTGATGCACATAAATTTGCCTTCGTTGCATTTTATATAACCCCCCTCTCCCCCTTCATAGCACTATACAGCTATAGCTTATATAATACGCCTATGAAAATTCCATTATTCAGTTTTATTACAGAAAATATACGGTTTTCAATTTCCAACATTTTGGCGGGTTTTGCCACCAGCGCCATGTTTATATGCTGATGCCAGCATCTGCTGCTTCAGCGTGTTTCACCCCACCCCTACTCCCGCTTCTCTGTGGATGTACTAATAATTATTATTACGCCAGTTAGGGTCGTCATGAAATGCTATCCATCCATTAGTGAGTCCAGCTCTGATTTGTGTGGATCCGTCAAGTGACGAACGCCTTTTGTTAAAAAAAGCTGCTTGTACGAAGAAGCCTCAGGATTCCAGGTTTTGAAATGTTTATTACAAGAGTAAAATTATTCATTTACTATTTCAGTGTACTGGTGTGACAAGAGCAACATTTATTTTCTAAAGGGACACGTGTAATTATATGACCACATAATTATATAACAGGTAACAAGAAACAGGATGTAAAATGTATACTGTTACTTCGAAATTACTAATTTATTAATTAATTAACTGATTAATATATAAATCCTTCCTTTCTTTAAACAGTCTTTATATTCGAAATGTCTTTCTCGTGTTAAATTTTACCGTACCTGGTTATCATGTTTCAGCCTGTTAACTAGGTACGGTAAAATTTAACACGAGAAAGACATGTAATACATATTCCGAAGTGATATAGTGTTAAAAGTTGTGTAATCAAGATGTATAATCTTTATATATTTATTTAAGTGCCTAGATTTATCGAATTATTGCATCCAGAAGCCATACATTATATTACGAATTATTTAATTCGTTAATCCTCTTCGCAATAAATTAATATATGAAGTTATTAGTATTCAATTAATGAACTGGCACTTTCCCCCCTTCTTTTCTTGCACTATTCTAAGTTTCCTACTTGTACTTACTTTTCCTCACTTTGTTTTCTTAATTTCTTTCCTATTTCTTTTCTTTGATTTCTTTTTTTATAATTCTTTTTTACTTTTTATTCTTTCAGTCTCTTTTACTTCTTTCTGTAATCAGTGTCATCAATTTCTTTTTAATTTATTGAGTATGCCCCAACGAGTATAATTCATATGTAAGGACTATACAAGAACAGATACATATGTTGTACAATGTAATTTGAAAGGTCATGAAACTACAATCTGTGGAAAAAAATACAATATCTCAAGAATTAAAGAAAGAAACCAAATAAGAAAAAACAGTAAGGTAACAAAGTTTGGGCAGAAATAAGAAAAAGTTTGAAAATCTGAAATAAATCAACTGAAAATTAAAATAAATAAATCCCCCAAAAAAGTCTTTTTAAACAATTGTTAAAGCATTGGGAATTTGGTAAAAGTCTGTACTCTAAAGGAAGTTGGTTAAAAGTTGTTATTGAAAATACTTAATCTCTTTCGTTTCATAAATTACTGAGCCATGCTAATAAAAATATATTTTCTTTTTGTCTTGTTAAATATACAGGGACATCATTTTATTTTTACTTCAATTTTTATTGTACCTCAGTTTTTGAATGTACTTCACTCCCACCCCTTCTACTAAGGAAGTTCCAACTCCACACAGAACCAAGACCGCAGATAGTAAGCAGTACTGAGTTACTGAGTATAGTACGTTCCAGAAATATGTTCGCGTTTTCCAGTGACGAAAGAGCTTTCAATATTGAATCATATTTTCGCACAGGTATTGTCCGTTTGCCTACGTCGCATCCCGATTTCCCTCACCTGCTTCTGCTCGTCCCTCTGTAAAAGCTGGGCTGTCTTAGCTCTTTTCTGAAAACATTAATTTTTCCTAGGATTTGGAAGTTTACGTAATATTATACAGCTGTTTAATTTAACTTAAATAAAAAGGCCTCGTTAAGTAATTAACTGTCACGTGATTTCCTCCCTTTCTACAATCCTGCGGCATAACCACTTGGACGGACAGTAGATAGCATGTCTGAGTAATTTTATATTTTCGGATCGGGCAGAAGTGAAGATTGAATTCACAGTACGTAGAGTAGGTACAGAATTATTTCAACATGAGTTACTAGTACGAAGGACGAAACTGGCAATTGGAATTAGATGCAATAGTCTATAGTGCGATAATATGCACAAAAGAACTGAAGCCTGTATCGAAATGAACGGCCACCATTTTTAAAATTGTGTTTAAATATTCATATTATGATTATTTTTCAATTTAACTTCTTTCTCTATATTGTACGCTAATGTGCTGTAGACAGTATACAATGGATACTGAATACGTTCGCATGGATAACTCACTTCGTGAGTAAAAACACTTATTCTTAATACAGTACTGTATTTTGATTAAAGAAAAACCTAATGAAAATTATCAAACTCAAAATCGCGATATTTCCTAGTTTACGTAAATGGATGAACTACTTTTCTTCCATCCTATACCTAGTAGAGTGATTTGTGTTTTACGCCAGTATCATCGAACTCCAGTCTTGGAGGGGGAAGCAAGCGGTGTTTGCGGTTCTCTAAAGGTATAGACAGGTTAATATTAAAAATATTAGTAAAAATAAAATGATGTCCCTGTATATCTTATATCTTCATTGAACTGAAATATAATATTGCTAAGTAATAAATTGTTGATCCTTTGTTTTCTTGTATTATTATTATTATTATTATTATTATTATTATTATTATTATTATTATTATTATCATCTATGCACTAAACACTTTCCTTTCTTAATTACCATTCCAATTTTTAAAATTATTTTCTTTATTTCCGTATCCTGATTATTTACTTTGACTATTACACTTTTACTACGTCATACTACTTTTGACCAATAAAACGATACGAAAGGACGTATTTCAACCAATCATGGCTGCTTATCGCACAATTTCTTCGCTTTCCTAGTATTTGTTTGTTTTTATCACTACACTAGCATTTGTTGTTCTGTTTGCCAACATTTCAAACTGTAAATTCTTTATGGTACTATAAAACATGCTTCGCGATCGTAATTTGTTTCCCGCATAGATAGTCGATTGAAAATGGCGGCTTCATTCAAAGATTTTGTAGAAGGTAACATTAGTGAAATAGAATTTTAATCTTTATATACTTTCTTCTAATCGTGTAATAGGCAATTAAATCCCACTCTAATTTTTATTTACTCTAGATAAATCGAAACCTCTAGTGAGATTACTGTTGATAAACGAGTAATTTCCTGTTATTATTACTTACTTTGGTCGATAATTCCTTCTTTTCTAAATGGTTAATTAATGTCATTTCTTAGTTGTTACTTTTCCTTATTACTATTATTATTATTATTATTATTATATTATTATTATTATCATTATCATCATCATCATCATCATCATCATCATCATCATCATCATCATCATCATCATCATCATCATCAGGGAGCTTAGGAAAATATTTGGGGCTAAGAGGGATGAAGTTACAGGAGAATGGAGAAAGTTACACAACACAGAACTGCACGCATTGTATTCTTCACCTGACATAATTAGGAACATTAAATCCACACGTTTGAGATGGGCACGGCAAGTAGCATGTATGGGTGAATCCAGAAATGCATAATATAGAGTGTTAGTTGGCAGGCCGGAGGGAAAAACATCTTTAAGGAGGCCGAGACGTAGATGGGAAGGTAATATTAAAATGGATTTGAGGCATTTGGGATATGACGATAGAGACTGGATTAATCTTGCTCAGGATAGGGACCAATGGCGGGCTTATGTGAGGGCGGCAATGAACCTCCGGGTTCCTTAAAAGCCAGTAAGTAAGTAAGTAAGTAAGTAAGTAAGTAAGTAAGTAAGTAAGTAAGTAAGTAAGTAAGTAAGTAAATAATAATAATAATAATAATAATAATAATAATAATAATATTAATAATAATAATGATAATGATGGTTTATTTAACCTGGCAGAGTTAAGGCCATACTGCCTTCTCTAACACTTAACCAGTAGAAAAACTGCGTTATAAAAAACACTACAAATTTACAAAGTACACTACAATTTTACACACAAAACTGCATAAGATAATAATAATGTAATACAAACAACAAGTAAGTAGAAATCAAACATAATATATAACATACAAAAAGAAAGGAAAAAGCATAATGAAATGTGAACAGCAGGTCAAAATAAATGAGACAAAGTATAAAAAGATAAGACAATTATTGATAATAATAATAATAATAATAATAATAATAATAATAATAATAATAATAATAATTGTAATAGTAGTAATGAAATAGTGCAGTACAAAGCATACAATGAACACAATATTTTTAGGTACACACAGTAAGGAAAATTATGATTATATATAGCTCAAGTTATCACATAATAGATATACCATTATATGTGTTTCTTTTTGTACCATTTTTTTCTTTACTTCATAATTTATTAACTCATTAATAAATTATTTTTCCTCTGTTTCTTCTTCTTTATTATTATTATTATTATTATTATTATTATTATTATTATTATTATTATTATTATTTCTCCTCTCTTTGGTTTCATATTTCCTTTATATTTATCTTCCTCCATTCCTTATTAACCCTATACTTTCTTTTATTCTTTTCATTTTAATTGCATTTCTTAATTAAATATTAAGTTAAATTACTTTCTTTTCGTTTCTAACTTCTTTATAATTTCTTCCATTTTCATTCTCGCTATTAACAGAATTTTTACACGTCAAAATATCCCTTCAAACTGCACGCATCGTTTGATTTCCAGAACACTTAGTATGGGCACCTAAATTTTTATATTTTTGTCTAACTGTTCGGGTGTGAAAACTTGCTTGTAATGTTGCGTGTTGGGAATAGAAGTAGAGTTGCCTTCTCCAATGAATCGTCACCTTGTCACGTTATGTTCGAGATAAGTTTGTGTACTGAACTCGTTCTGCAAGTTGATTGAACAATATCTACTATTACACTATTTGTATGATATTTTATTCAAGTTACACAACTTCGCAACCTACAATTAGCATGAATAGCTAATTTTTTTGTAATCATTTATCTCCTGCAGAGGTCTAAAAATTTGCGCATTTTGTGCAGAAATTTATATAATAATAATAATAATAATAATAATAATAATAATAATAATAATAATAATAACTCTGGCAGAGTTAAGGCCATACGGCCTTCTCTAACACTCAACCAGGAGTAAAACTGCGTTACAAAAAACACTAGAAATTTACAAAGTGCACTACAATTTTACACACAAACCTGAATAAGACAATGATAATAAAATGTAAACAACAAGTAAGTAGAAATCAGACATAATATATAACATACAGAAAGAAAGAAAAAAGCATAATAAAATGTGAACAGCAGGTCAAAATATATGGGACATACAAAGTATAAAAAATAAGACAATTATTGATAATAATAATAATAATAATAATAATAATAATAATAATAATAATAATAATAATAATAATACTAATAATAGTAATAAAATAGTGCAGTACAAAGCATACAATGAATACTTACAATATTTTTAAGTACACACAGTAAGGAAAATTATGATTATATATAGCTCAACTTATCACATTATAGATACTATATACCATTATCGGAAAAATATGAAAACAAAAATATAAAATAAGTTAAATATCACTACAACATAAAAAAAAGTGTGAATACGTGGAAACATGCAATACAACACTTGTCATAATAGTAAGTTAGTTTGGCAAGTCGTCATAAGATAATTTTCTAACTTGGATTTGAAAGATTTCAATGTTCGGCAGCCCTTGACTTCAGGCGGCAGAGAGTTCCAGTGACGAGAGGTAGCAACAGTGAAAGATGAGGAATACAGAGATGATGTGTGAAGTGGCATTTCTAGCGTGTTATCGCGTTGTGATCGAGTATTAATATTATGATAGCGAGAGAGAGTATGAAAAACGAGCGAATAAATAATTGGGGGATGAAGTTTGCATAATTCGATATAAGAGAGAAAGTGAGTGCAGATTTCTCCTCTCATGTAACCTAAGCCATGATAACTTCTCGAAAGAAGGTGAGATATGAACATAGTACCGAACATTACAAATGAAGCGGACGCACGCGTTATGAACACGCTGTAGTTTCTGAGCGGATCAATCCTGAGGTCACTGAACAAAACGTCGCAATAATCGAAGTTAGGTAGTATGAGTGTCTTTACCAGCGCCTGTTTTAATTTATATGGATAATGATACAATCTTTTTAGTGAATGGAGAATAGAGAATGCCTTCTTACATGTATATTTAATATGCGTATCCCAATTGAGATTAGATTCGAAATGCACTCCGAGATTTTTTACGGTAGATCTAAACGGGATGATTGTTTTATTCAGTTTCACAGGTGGAATATTCAGGTCGTTGACTTCAGGAATTAATCTACAGTTCGCGAACAGAATAGCCTCTGATTTACATGCGTTTATGTTAAGCCCAAATTGTTGAGACCAGGAAGAGATGGAATCAAGATCTTCATTACGAGTTCATTATAAGTTTTTTGTAGGACTTTTTCACTTATTTGTGTCCCGCTAGATTCGTGTCCACTGGTTTCTTGTGACAAATTATTCCTTCTGTCTCTTTCCACCAAACCTACAAATTTGTAACAGTCATGTGAACCCACTCCATACACATATTGAATAAATGTCATGACAATCAGCAGCCCTGCTGCATTTCTCTCTTTGTGCTAACTGATACAAAAAAGAAGGTCAAACTGCATAACCATAAGCTCCGCTGGTTTTCGTCGTTTCCAATATCTGCACAACAGTCACTTCATATTTTGAATGTCCTGTAGGACTGCTGTTTATGCCATGTTGTTGGATGTTAGTTCACACTTCGCTGAAATAACTAATTATTCAGTATTTTGAATGAGGTAGGCTACACCACCATATGCGAGTCCTAGAATAACAACCAGCGCTCCATTCCGGGAAGGTGTGTCGTGAAAGAAGTTGAACGTATTATTTTTATGTTTCAAATGTCTATTTGTTCTGGTATTGTCATTATATTATTATTTCTCCACTCCAGATATATCATCGTTTCATTGAATCTGAATTTGATATGCAGTACGAAAATATTAACTCATATTGTTTTTAAATATTGCTAGAACCGGGAGAATTAAACTTTTATACATCATATAACAAGCCTTTATCTCTGACTGAGGTTTTGGCTGATATGCATATCTACTATCAGGCAGTACATCTCACTTGACGATATGTCAGAGGAAGAACAATTGTTTGTATGCATCTGAAGTCTGATTACCAGACTTCGAGACTTCGGACCCAATAGAGTAGTTCAGTGGGAAATCAGTATAACGGCGTACTGAGTATAGTGGTAAAGCGTACAGTGGGTGGGGGTACTGTAGAATGAATGCCAACGAATAACCTACGCAAAGAGAAACGCTCTGGATTTGAAGGTTATGACGTATAATTTGGTTTTCATACAAACCTATTTTCAAAACGTGTCTGAAACTAATACACGGTTAGAAAAGTCAGAGCAAGAGATGCCGGAAGCCCTTAAATTAATTGAGGAAATGACGCAGAGAATTAACGTGACACCAAGTACACCGGTTACTGAATGTGTAAAACAGAAGTGGAAATCAATTTTATGTAAAAATAAAGGATATGGAAAATTGTGTAATATAAACAGAAAATTAATGGAGATAGAGTCATCCGAGAATAATGGACTGTCTCTTAGAGACTGCAATGATGTTAGGTTTTTTCGTTTTGCTCCTATCACATCATGCGACGTAAAGCGCAGCTTTTCACAGTACAAACTATGTTTGGCAGATAACCGAAAAAGATTTACGTTTGAGACACTGAAAATGTATCTTGCAGTACATTGCAATTCGGTAAAGTAACTGCACTTCCTAAATACGACCAATAGGATAAATGAAGAAATTAAAATTGCTACACGTTTATTTCCACTATTAACACTATGTATAATTAAACACAAATGCTTATAAAAGACAGGAGAATAAATGCTTTTCACATTTTTTGACACTCTCATTATGTAATGTATATTTACTTTCAGAATGTACATATGTGTGTGTTTCCCCATACTACCGTACTATATTCTAAACAGCAACGTTGTTACCACAACACATCTCTACCTTTCGCTACCTGCAGCGAGTCAACAACCTATAGTACATGCACAGTAAACCTATTGTATCGGGTCCGAAGTCTCGAAGCCTGCTGATTAGAGTAATATGTAGCTAATCGGCGAAGTATGCATTGGAGGAGGAAAGGAACTGGCCATCCTACCCCATTATCTCCTGGCCTAGTTGCCTCATGAGTGGTGCCTTATTGATGTCACTTATGAGGTTCAAACTAGACCTGTGCCTTTTCCCCTTCAAGCCTGCCTGTCCCGTGTCATTCAGAATACGTCTGGCATTCCGCTCTTGGCCATGTAAACAACAGGCAGAGGGCAAGCTTGCCTGGCAGTACCCGCTCCTTCTCATACCAAGCACAGTATGACCCAAGAGAGCCCAATGGGTTGTTACGAAGCCTGTGTGTAGTACGCTATGGATTCTCAACAAGTGCAACACAAGTTCAGGTGCGGAGACTAAGTTTTGGTTAATGGAAATAGGAATGGATCTGAAGCCTGGAACAAATTCTCTTGTGTAAATGAAAAAGAAACACTAAAACCAGAGGGTGCTGTGAAATGCAATACGTATGGCAAGATTTTAAAAGTGAAAACAGATACCTCAGGCATGCTGCGTCATATATTATTTAAAGTGGAAATAAATGTTCAAGATGGGTAAAATATTTCGAAAACTGAAAGATATTTTAGTGGAAAGGTGTGTGGAAATGTGCGCGAAAGACTTGAGATCATTTTCTATCGCGGAAGGGGAAGGATTCTTAAAGTTAGAACAGGCCCTATTGGATATATTTTTTCTCCTTAAAAACAGCATGTATTTCAAAAATTGAAGTTTTTCGACAAATAAACTTGGAAATTAACAATAAAATAAAAAGTTAACAGTTATCTTAGACACAACTTTTATATTTATTGAATCCAGTACTGACTGTGAAAGTTAACTACACATAAAACAGAACAGAAGAAGCACAATAAGAGCCTGCCATCCTAGGAGCAAGCTCACGTGGAACCCGACTCACAACACAACATATAAACTTGCTTCTGCTGTTGGGTTAAATACGCTCTTGCCTGTTCATCAGTCTAAGCAGGTCAGACAGGCTGAATGTTGCTGTATGCACAGCTCTAGCTCAAACCTGTCTTCGGACAGTTGGCTAAACAGCAATAGCAAGTCTACCATTTTTGACAAAATTACATTCAAGTTCCATGCAATTTCTCCACAGCTCAACAAATCTCTTATGCCTGTCTTGTAAACATAGTGACTGATCTTACTTAGCCACTTAAAACAGGCTTGAAAACAGTTTAAATAATATAAAAGCTCTACCATCAAAATCCACATTTTGTTACCATCAAAATCCACATTTTGTTGTTTATTACAAAAATACATAAACAAAAACAAACAAATGTCCGAGAAAACATGATCAGGACTGTACGGTAAAACTGATCACAGAACAATTGGATTTCATATTTGGAAATTGCAGTGGAACTTTGTCATTCTGATTATTCCTTTCTTTGGTTGCATTCATGTAAAGTAGGATAAAGCTCGATCATTATCTCAACATGGTGAGCGGAATTTATCGTTCTATCTTTGTCGTATGTGATTGCTGCCATTCGCTCACCGCAGTTTAAGAAAATGTATATGTAGAGATTTTTCCAAATCACTCCTCGTACCACTCAGCACATGTAACAGTGTCTCATAATACTGGTATGCCCTTACGTTCTTCATAAAATTTCTCCCAGCGCCGATATATCTGAATATGTAGGCTGCAACGTGCACCAAATTCTATAACACATCGCTGTTCATAAGAAGGTCCATGTCATCCTCAACTTTCGTTCACTACTACAACTGTGTAATGTAACACGAAGTCGTATAACTTTCATAATATGGGAGGAAATATTAAAATATTCATATAACACAGTAAAAATCAGTACCGGTATTGCTTAAATAAAATATCAGGGGAACAGAAGGATAATGGGCCTGAAATCCACGTGTATCATTTTTGCGCGAAGCAGTTTCCACTAATCTAACTTCTCATCAAACTCTACATAACCATATCATTGACAGGAAGACTACTTGTCACATTCTTCTCATCAAACCCTACTTAACATTATCACTGGCATTATGAATACTTTTCACTAATATATCTGCTCATGAAACACTAGATAACATTATCATTGTCGCTAATCTATCACCTCAAAAACCATATTCGACCGTATCACTGACAGTGAAACTACTTGGTCACTAATCTATCTAGTCAAACCTCACATAATTTTATCACTGATAGTGAGGCTGTTTTTCACAATTACAGCTCCTCAAAAACCTTCCGCAACCGTATCAATGACAGTGGAGCTACTTGATCACTAATCTATCTCATCAAATCTTACTCAACATTATCACTGACAATGAGAATGTCACAAATATATTACTTTCCATATTATTACCATAAAACATTACTTAATCTTATCACTGACAATGGGGTTACTTGTCACCAATACAGCTCCTCAAAAACCTTACGCAACCGTATCAATGACAGTGGAGCTACTTGATCATTAATCTATCTCATCAAATCTTACTCAATATTATCACTGACAATGAGAATGTCACAAATATATTACTTTCCATATTATTACCATAAAACATTACTTAATCTTATCACTGACAATGGGGTTACTTGTCACCAATACAGCTCCTCAAAAACCTTACGCAACCGTATCAATGACAGTGGTGCTACTTGATCATTAATCTATCTCATCAAATCTTACTCAATATTATCACTGACAATGAGAATGTAACAAATATATTACTTTCCACATTATTACCATAAAACATTACTTAATCTTATCACTGACAATGGGGTTACTTGTCACCAATACAGCTCCTCAAAAACCTTACGCAACCTTATCAATGACAGTGAAGCTACTTGATCACTAATCTATCTCATCAAATCTTACTCAATATTATCACTGACAATGAGAATGTCACAAATATATTACTTTCCATATTATTACCATAACACATTACTTAATCTTATCACTGACAATGGGGTTACTTGTCACCAATACAGCTCCTCAAAAAACTTACGCAACCGTATCAATGACAGTGGAGCTACTTGACCACTAATCTATCTCATCAAATCTTACTCAATATTATCACTGACAATGAGAAAGTCATAAATATATTACTTTCCATATTATTACCATAAACATTACTTAATCTTATCACTGACAATGGGGTTACTTGTGACCAATACAGCTCCTCAAAAACCTTACGCAACCTTATCAATGACAGTGAAGCTACTTGATCACTAATCTATCTCATCAAATCCTACTCAACATTATCATTAACAATGAGACTGTTTGTCACAAACATATTGCTTTCCATATATTTACCATAAAACACTACCTAATGTTATTACTGACAGTGGGTTTACTTGTACCTAATCTATCTTCTCAAAAACCTTACGTAACTTTATCACTGACAGTGGGGCTATTTGGTCATTACAGTAGTGTAGCTTATGAAACCCTATCTAACCTAATCACTGTCAGTGGGGTTATATTTTGTCACTAATATATTACTTTCACATAAAACACTACTTAAACTTATTACTGAGAGTGGGGTTACTTGTCCCTATTCTATCTTCTGAAAAACCTTACGTAACTTTATCACTGGCAGCGGGGTTGCTTGGTCACTACACTAATGTAGCTTATCAAACCCTATCTAACCTAATCACTGTCAGTGAGGTTACTTTTTGTCACAAATATATTACTTTCTCAAAAAACACAACTTAATTTTATTACTGACAATGGGGTTACTTGTCCCTAATCTGTCTTCTCAAAAACGTTACGTAACTTAATCACTGACAGTGGGGCTACTTGGTCACTACACTAATGTAGCTTATCAAACCCTATCTAACCTGATCACTGTCAGTGATTCTATTTTTTTGTCACTAATACATTACTTTCACTTAAAACACTACTTAATCTTATTACTGACAGTGGGGTTACTTGTCCCTAATCTATCTTCTCAAAAATCTTACGTAACTTTGTCACTGACAGTGGGGCTAATTGGTCACTACGTTAAAGTAGCTTATCAACCCTACCTAAAATAATCACTGCCAGTGAGACTATTTTTTTGTCACTAATATATTACTTTCTCATAAAACACTACTTAATCTTATCATTGACAGTGGGGCTATTGGTCACTAACCTATCTCCTCATCAAACTTTAACTTTTTTATTGACATTAAGGATAACGTGTTAGAGTAAGAGGAGGAGGGAGGGAGAACAAAGAAGGAAACAAAATTTTTCCCATTAATAACAGTGAATGTTAGTAACGCTATTCTTCTATTTCAGATCAGGCTTTACTGCACTGTATGTAAAAAAAAAGATTCAATAACAAATTTATTCTAACAACGATATGGCGAACTCTATCGTTAAGAACGGAAACACAGTGAATCAAGTCGAGGAAGATTTGCCACAGGTTCTGAAAAGTGAAGTGTATGCGGTCAAAAACTTTCTAAAGAACGACGAAATGCTAGGAAACGACATTATCAATGAATGCTTAAAACGCGTGCAAAAGAGGCCGTTCCTCACTTAACAGCACTGTTCAAACTCATATTACAGTCGGATGATATGCCTCAAGAATGGAGAAACGGTACCATAATCTTGCTTCAGAAGACCATGAGCACGACAGTTCACCTATAAGCGGTGAACCAAATACTTGAGTTAGTCTAGAAATTCAGTCTGATTCTCTATATTGCATTTGTAGACTGTACAAAAGCATTCGACTCAGTAGATCAAGGAAGGGTGCTGAATGCATTTTGAAACTAAGGAATTGCATGGAAATATATGAGGATTATAGATTTAATATACAGAAATTCGCAAGCCAAAATCAGGCTGGACACAGAGGCAGAGGAATCTGCATTAAAGAAAGGACTCAAACAAGGAGATCTAATCTCACTCAAACTATTTCGAAAACTCAAATGAGAAAAGCACGGCATCAACACAAATCGCAGAAAACCAACAAATCTTCACTTCACGGATGAACTTGTCTTGCACACAAATTCCCCTAACGAGCTGACAGAAATGCTGGAGGGTTTGAATTATGCAAACCAAGACGCTGGACTAGCCAGGAATCCGAGCAGAAAGAAGCTTGTGACAAATCACACAGACATTGAAATCGTAACCCTGGACTATGACACAGACTGTGCATATCTTGAACAGATAGTATATTTTCACAACACATGCACATGCAAAACAAAGAGAGGATAGACCTGGTTTGGAAGAAAATTTGGAATATAAAATACATTGTGGCTGACAAATACCAAAGCCTGAAAATGAAAAAGACTAGTTCTGAAGATAACTAACAGTGCAGCCGAAACTAGTCATCTAAGATAATTTACTAATTTAGTTTCAATTTAAAATTATACTTTGTTTCACAATATCTGACAGGAGAAATAAACATTGCCGGCAGATGAGTAGAGAAGTATAATTGCTACTCAACGAATAGCAGAGGTATCATTCCATGCTTATCTTGAAATTGGGCAGGGTAGAATGCTTCAGACCGCCCAAGTTCAAGACAAGCGTAATACTGTTATTGCAAGTTATCTTGAACCTTACATCCCCTAAGTCTGTCTTTCGTACTGCTCGGTACGGCGTGTACTCATCAAAGTAACGACACGGCAAGGATGCCCTTCCCTCGGGTAACGTGACTCTTTTCAGAAAATGTTGGTTCTTTCACTTCACGGCTCTCTATTGTAAAAGAACTTGGTTCAATACAGACATCATCATCTCACAACACTCCGATTTTGAGAGGAGAACATGGTTTCGTAGAAGGTTTTAATTAACCTGTAATGAGTAAGTATTTAAATATAATCGTTTGTACACTCCTCCTCTCTCATCCGGGCTGGGGAGCGGCAATGACAGAGTTACTACAGCTGACATGTACATATTCTTATAACAATATTTTACAAGCTTATTAGACCTATTTGAATTTACATTAATTTACAATTATACACAATCCATATCCCTATCATTGCTGCCATCATTGCTTGGTCCAAAATTAATTATTATTTCGTCAATGGCATCATCCATTCGGAATTATCTTCTTAATCGTAGGTAATACTTTCTGAACAAGATAGAATTCTTCGATTGTATCCAGAATGACATGTTGATCAAGTCGTCCACTTCAACTTTACACAAGTCCTAATTCTGGAATGAAATAATATGTTTTGCAGACTATAACAAAATAATAACTTACAATTCATTACGTCGCTCACAGTACACACACTATTGTACATAACTTTTATAGTAATAATTCCTAACCATGACATACCTATTCTTTCCCGGAGTAGTGTGAGGTTCATTCGGTTGTAATTCAGTATTATTCTTAATTCTCTTCACGGAACTAATACTTTTGCCAGAATATTTAGCAGCTCTCTCATATTCCTTAACAAGATGTTCCAGAAAACATTTATTTTGTTTAATTTTTGCTCCTCTCAGCACTTAATTATATTTGCGATAATTTCTATTTCTCTGCTGGATAACAGCGTTACTTTTTCTCCGCAGTGGTGTGATTTCACCATAATTACTACCCCGTGGTTGCTGCTCCATGTTAACACTACTGGTACGCAGTGAAAGAAATAGCTCTATGTTTTTGACAAGAGATTATGATGCGGAGCATGCGCAAACAACTCAGTTGGCTCCACCCACGTTACGCGCTTCCTTCCCTCTGCCCTTCTGTCCCCGCTCAGAAAGTTCAAGATAACTTGCAATAACAGTACCATATTGGTGAAAATTTTTCAAAAGTTTAACGCCCTCTTACTACTGTAGGTTACTATTGCGAGTAGGATCGTGATTTTTGGCCATATCGATGGAAATTTTAATTAAGAATCAATTATCCCCCTGGCGTATTTCAATACCGTGGACGGTTTTCGTGTAAATTTAATTTAATAATATGACCGTTAATTCTAGAGGCCTTCTATGCCGGAGATTGCGGGTTCGATCTCGGGTCAGGTCGACAACATTTAAGTGTGCTTAAATGTGACAGGCTTATGTCAACAGATTTACTGGCATGTAAAATAATTCCTGCGGGACAAAATTCCGGCACACCGGAGACGCTGATATAACTTCGGCACTTGCGAGCGTCGTTAAATAAAACATAACATTTTAATTCTAAGCCACTGACCATTGAGACCAGCTTGCAACATTGTAGCCAGAAAGGGAGATGGGAGATAGTTTGCTAAAACAGAGTTCGTTGACCTCTTACATCTGTATTAAGAGAAGAAAGAGCCAGTGTGTTAGCGGTGATGTTGTCAGACTGCTGAAAATTTCAACTTAATTTTCTAATTAACCGTGCATTTAGTCACAAAAACGTAATATAGGTTTTCTATTCATTTAAGTGTACCTTATCGTCCCTTTAAACCTGCAGGATTATTTCACTTCCATCCTGTAGGCTATATACAATACAATGTATAATTCATTTTTTCACAAAATTTAAAAGTGAAATCGAGGGGGGTATATGTCCCTTTTACTCTTATTAAATCATTTGTAAATGTCTTCTTTTATTCGAGAGAGGTTATTACCAAGTTATTTCCATTTGAAATGTATTATCTAACTCTTGACTGGTTTTAACAAGTAATACAAAATTTCAACAAAGTAGAGTAAACTTCCATAATTTGAAATACCGTAGGTGATGAACAGGCAAGTTAGGAAAGTTATCGGTTAGTATATCCTGGAATTTCAGTGTTCAAACTCTAACCTTAAAAGCTTTGTCAGGACGTTACGAAAGGTAAAACCTAGTTCGATAAATAATAATAATAATAATAATAATAATAATAATAATAATAATAATAATAATAATAATAATAATAATAATAATAATAATAATAATAATAATGGAGCATGACAACTGTAAGTGCTTTTGCTACTAAATTGAAATAGTCTGTCCTACTTTTTAACCACACAAACGCACTAACATTGCGAAACTTGCGATCTACAAAATATTAGTGCTACATATAACAGGAAATGTAATTAGATCGTTGATAAAATTGAACTAGTATATATAGGATGTTTCCGAGCTAGTGTTACAAACTTTCGGGGATGATGGGGAAGGGCACATGTATCAATTTGAGATAAGGAACCTTGGTCCGGAAATGACCGAGTCGAAAGTTATAAGCGAAAATAGTTGTGTGGAAATGAAATAATTTTATTCCTCTCTACACCTTATTTATGTGTATTTATCTGTACATCTTACACATACTGTATTCATCTGACGTTGTTTACGTTGTCTACTTACAGTATTCCATTCAGTGCGCTGTCTGAGGGGTGGGGACAGGAAACTACACTAAGGCAATGCAGATAGCGTAATGTGTAACGGACATGGTCGGTCCTGATATGCACATCTGTAGACAGCAGTGTATGTGTACAAGTTGCAGTGTCCAGTCGATCAGTCCTAGTGAAATGGAGGAGTACACGAGAGCGGAATATGCAGACATGATTTTCGAATACGGATGAGCCAATGGGAACAGTAGACAAGCTCACAGATTGTATCGGGACAAGTACCCACGTAGGAGATATCCGGCCCATACCATCTTTCTACGACTGTTCCAAAAGTTAAGGGAAGTAGGGCACGTGGTGCGAAATTACAATTCCATTTCCACACAACTATTTTTGCTTATAACTTTCGACTCAGTCATTTCCGGACCAGGGTTCCTTTTCTCAAATTGATACATGTTCCTTTCCCTATCATCCCTGAAAGTTTGTAACACCAGTCCGGAAACACCCTGTATAATATGTATTATAGAACATAGGATAGTAAACATGATATACATTAACTGTATATACACTATAAATACAATATATACTGTGACGACAACGTGAGATTCGATCTCACGACCGACGGAGGAGAGGCTAAGTCGGCCGTGTTTTGGGCGGGTTGCGCGCGCATTTGGTGCTTGCGGAGAGAAGAAAGGGGAAAGAGTGTTCGCGGCGGAGAGGAGGGGTCCGGATTGTTCGAGTGCTTTCTCCGGAGTGCTATCTGGACGAGCGTCGAAAAATCGCGAACTCGAACTTTCCAGGCTACGTCGCTGTGGTTATAAAAGAAGAAACGCGAGTGAACTCGGACAGTGTGTGATTCATGATTAGTCAGTCAGTCAGTAAGCCAGTCTTGTGTAGCAGTGAAGCCAGCTTCGAGACCAGAGCGCGACTTGAGTTGTGTCCGTAACTGTGGAGCCTGAAGCCCGGAGTTCGAGTGCAGTGGACCGCAGTTGGGGGACCTGAGTTCGAAGTTCAGCGGATCGTCTCTGAAGGTCTGTTGTTCGAGATTCTGTGAACGCGAGTGACTTAGCTAGAAGAACTAGCCAAGACAAACGAGCTGTGAACTGAGAACTGACCGTTCTGTGTTGTAAATAGTACTTTGTAAATATTAGTTAAGATTAACAGTTCATTGTTGTTCGTAATAGTCCAAGTAAATTGTCATTGTCGTCAGTGGAATGCACTAACGAATAATGTGTTACTGTGTGGAGAGCAAATCCTATTGTTGAGATAATAAAATTACATTGTTGTTTAGTTTAAAAATTACAATACAATTAGTTCATTTGACAAAATCAGCTCCTTTACGGTAAACAAAAATAAATATTCTGAGATTATGAAATTTGTATCTTTTACCATAACTGTCAGTAAAAATTGGTTAATGCTAAGAAAATGTTCTTTCTACTTCACAAGACGTTACAGTGTCACAATTATAACAATAATCAATATTATACAAATTAACAATATTTACATTTTACACAATATATACAAAATAGAGATCAAAATGAAATACAATATAACATAGTTGAGAAATTAAAATAATATTGACACAAAAGTCTGAACGAAAATGCAACTTACTCCTATTAGAATCAGATCACAATGTAGTCGTAACTTAGGGCCATATTTATAGACATTCTTACCACTGGCTTCCGGTGGATGATCAACGAACTAGCGTTTTTCGTATTCATAAACCAGTGTTAGCATTATCATATTATATGAATCCTGTACAAGTAATCAGTCGATAGCCGGGACTAGTTTAGCAAGTTCGTAGAGCGGGCTAGCGAAATGTCTATGAATAGCACCCTAAGTGTTTTACATATACATTGACGATCGAGCGCCTGTATTGCACTGTGATTCATAATCTATGCCAGTGATGTCAACTGATGCCCATAGGAGCAAACGCGCGCTTTAGAGCCCAGGAGAGCCTGAGCGTTTTACAGCGGAAAGGAAAGAGACAGACGAAAGAGGTAGTATATGCCGCTTGGTCGCGCTATATACAGGGATGGATAAAGGGAAGAGAGCTTATTAAAACTGTATGCATGTTAATTTTTAGATTTGTCTTTGAAGTATAAGTGCATTATAAGAATGTAAGTTTTAATTTTAATGTTCATTTTTCACAAGTTTGCTTTTATATTCAAAAGGAATATTTTCTCATCTTTTTTACACAAAAGTGAAATTTTCAGATATGTTTGTTTAGTAGCCTTACACGTACTAAAACAATGTTTTCGTAAATATAATATATCGTAATTACGTATTACTGAAGATAGTGTATTAAAATGTTTGAAAATATTCGCATGGAAAATGTTTGTAAGGAAATGAATTAACAAAGCAAATACTATTACATCACAAACAAAAGATATGTGGATATATGTTGGTAAAACGTCAGCTCTATATTTTCAGCAGAATGAGAGATAATTTAATATTCTGATAACAGAAAGTTGCGCACCAATACCACCTAAAAGCATAATGCGATAAGAGTTTTATTATGTAATATTAGTTACAGTTAAAACATATACCTAGGCAAGTTTGTTTTGTACTATAATATTGTTTCGATTACTTTTATAAGGCTAAAGATACTATCAATATCAATTTCAACTTATCATGTCATATTCAGTGTCTTTCTTTGGGATAACACTTTCTTTTAGAATGATGTGTTTAATTCACTTAGTACAGTATAGTTATAGTTATTATGGAATTTGTGTGAATATTCCTTCTTTACTCTTTATTATGTCATTAACGTTCAAAACACAACTGCAATGTTAGGCCAAGAAATAGGTGTTAGTACTTTTGTTTTACAGACAATATAGAAAATAACAAACAGAAAGAAGCCATATAAAAATAACGACATAAAATTTCACGTTCCGTTTGAAGTTTGTGCACCACTGTTTTCTTAATCCAACAGGCTGCTTATTCCTCCTAGCATACCTAGCGCTTGATGCCCGCGCACGACGTCAAGGTCAGAAAAATGCGGTTGCTTTGACATCACTGGTCTATGGGTACCTGCTTACAATACTACCCTGCCTATGCATCCATGGCAAACGTTATGCATCGACGCGACGTAATAGATGTACCTTACCAGAAGAAACTACTCGATCAGCTGTGCATTTGGGAACAAAAATGCGCTGCTTGGTGATGAAGGAATCGAATTGTTAAGAAGTGCATAAAACTAATGATGAGAAAATATATTTCACATTCGTTACACTCAATTTTTACATTATTTTTATTCCAACATTTATTTTAGGCAGTATGAAAGACGTACATGAAATACAATTAAATTTTTTGTTTAATCTATAACATTGTTTAAATTAATTTTATTTTCTTCTACTATTTATTAGTCTCTAAGGGGATGAAGTGAAATAACCTTTAACAGGATCTTTCATGATATTAGTTGAAGAACAACACATCTCTTTAAAATGTTCACGCTTTTCATTCGTCATTTGTTGCAGTTGCATTGGCAGCGATTAAAGTATCATGACGTATTAATGCGCCCCCTTTGAGCACAGTTCATATTTAAATTGATTTATAATATGGCTGCCACACGTAATGTATGCACACAATAATTGCTCGTTTATCGCTACCCGCTATAAATTGCAGCCGAATCTATTATGCAACAAAAATAGGCAACAAATCGCCGCTCACAGGCGTCGAGCGACGACCACTTAATCAAGTGACTGTGGTGCAGGTTATGAACATCTCAGCCACGAACAATATCTCATTTAGCTTCTTCTACTAGTTCATTCTCTTTTCTTTTTTATTTATTTTCAACTCTCCTTTTATATCTGTATTTTTCTGCATATTATATTTTCTCTTCTTCCGTTTGCTACTTTTATCTCCCTTCATTTTATATCACTTATTTCCAACTATATTAATTTCTGTCTTCTTTACCATTTCCTCTTTTCCTATGGCATTTGCTTCTCATTTTTTCTACCGAACTTACCTTATAATAACGAGTGTACCGCGGTTAAAGGTACGTTTTCCTCGGTGCGACTATCGCGATGATCGTTCAACGATGATCATGCAACGATAATCGTTGAGCACTATTTCTTTGTATTTCATATGGAGCTGTTTTCCTTCGAGCGACTGCCGCTAGAGTCGTTAACGACGATCTTACGTCTTGAATAGTCATTCAGGAAAAGGTTGAATAGGCTATAATCGTCAGTAGCTAACGTTTATTGTGAGAAAGACGCGAATCATGGCTCCTTCGTTTTCTGACGCGGATGATGAAATTCTTCTCGAGGAAGTGGCGAATCATCCCTCACTGTGGCAGCTGTCACATGCGTCCTACAAGGATCAAAGGGTCAAGGACAATATATGGGCTGAGTTTGTCAATAAAGTTGGAAAATTAAGTTATTAATTAAGTTATTTAAATTTTTATACAGTCTCTCTTCATTATTGAGCTCAAGCAGACGGTGTGTTTTGGCTCTTTTCATCCCATACGTATGGAGAAGTATTTCGCCGTCTTCCATCTCCTCAATCAAAGGCATTTAAGTAATCTTTTACGTCTACTCATTAAACTCATTCTGTTAAACACAATCTTCCTCTGGAACAGCCGTGTCGAAAATGTGACTCACGAGCACATTGTGGCTCGCAATGATAGCTGTGCATGTCTCTTGCTCCCCCAACCCCCACCCTCTCACTCACTGGAGTCGAACTCCGTTCCGTTTGTATTTGTCTCTGACCTGCGAGTGGCGTATCGTCGCAATGTCTCTCTCGAAACCATGTACATCTACAAAAACGAAAGTTCCAAGTAGGATGGGAGGACGTATTTTTTTTGCTGCCAATATGATGAGCATATTAAATGTATGACTTGTTCACAAGTATTACTAGGAAAACGGTTATATAACATTAAACAGCATTATACTACATGTTACTCATGAAACATTAAAAGGTTAAGTGTTGCTGTTATTATTATTATTATTATTATTATTATTATTATTATTATTATTATTATTATTGTTATTATTATTATTTCGATACTTTTTCAGCAGATGTACGAATAATGCGGTTAGCTCTTCAATTTAAACTCACAGATTTACAATGTAATGTTATAATGAAAGCTAGATGTAAGGACTTGACAATTAATGTCGAACTTTTCTAATCTTTGCCAAAAAATAAATATCCGAAGCTTCGTTCTTTCGCTTACTCTGTTGAAGCCATGTTCGCTACAACTTACGTTTGTGAAAAATTATTTTCAACAATGAAAATAGTAAAAACCTAATTTAGATTACGACTGATAGACAAATACCTTCGTGATCAACTACGACTGACTAATTTTGAAACTCTGTCGCAGACATATTCTGAAGACAGTTAATTTTAGGTTGTGATAATGTTTCCTATGTTTTCTTCTTCATTTCTTTCTTCGTTACAAGTACTAAACATTAGTTTGTAGCCCTGTAATGTATAAAATTATATTTGAGTGCTTGACGTAAGGAAAATGAAAATCCGTTAATAAGTCTGACAGTTGCTTCACTTCCCCTTCGGGTGTCCGCCTCCCTCCATAGGTGCTATGCACGTTGCAGGTTACACAGTGGCTCGGCGCACGATCACATTTTCGCCAAGGCTGCTCTAGAACGATGCGATTGCGAATGAAAACATGCGACTAGTGAAAAATCAACAAATCGTAGACGCTCCGAGCAAAATGGTAACCAACGATTATCGTTCAACGTTTTATCGTTCAACAATAATCGTTGAACGATCATCGCAATAGTCGCACCGAGGAAAACGTACCTTAAGGCGTAAAAGTGTGTCCACACCGAGGGCGCTGAGCCAAATGGGATATCTTATGCGAAGTTTTACCGTTAGATGATGGGAGCTTATACAACTTTTCCAGCAAATCTTTACTTTCAGACTTATGATGTATAATGTCCTATCTTGCTAGGCAGAAAAAAACAGTAACATATTACAGTAATCAGATTTCAGACGCATACAAGCAATATTGTTCTTCCTTTGACATATCATCCAGTGAGATATACTGCCTTATAGTAGATGTACAAGTCAACCAGAACCTCAGAAAGAGGTGTTCTTTAGTGTCTGGATAATATATCGATGGCCCAGAAACGGACTGTTCCAAGTCCAGTTTAGATATTTACTTTGTGTCATCCTGCTAATCCTCCATGCATAAATCTTTCAACCAACGTGATACCGTGGAAACCAAAGGATGAAGCTGTAAAATATCTTGGAGTGCACTTAGGTCGCCGTCTATCATGGAAACATCACATCAACAACAAACTTAAATTGGCCTACTCAAGACTCACTAAATTATATCCGCTCCTCAACACGAAATCATCTCTAAAGCTACAAAATTGCATGCTACTTTACACATCGCTATTACGACCTCTACTGCTTTATGCCTGTCCTGTCTGGAGAGGAACTGCAATAAGTGAAATTAAACATATCCAGTCATTTCAAAATAAAGTACTATGAATTTCACTCAATTCTCCTTGGTTTGTCCGTAACAGCCAACCACACAGAGAAACTGGTATTGACACAATCAAACAGTTTATTCATTCACAAGCTAAGAAGTTCTATAACAACCTAGAAAATGTCCCAGGCGCCATCCACTACTCTCGGAAGGAAGTCCACATTTCCCACCAGAATCAAGAGCCGACTTCCAATGGACCTCATATTATAATCAAAATTTATCATCATACCAACCTATGTAAATAATTATTTATTAACAATTATTTTTGTTCATTGAGGAGCCCAATCTAGGCTGCCCTCAATTCAGTGTCATGCATTGTATTTATATTTTATTTAGAAATGATCTGTATAGCGCTAAATGCGCTGATCGATCAATACATTATTTAAAAAAAAGTCCATTTTACTACTTTTTTTTTCAGGAGAGTTATTTTAAGCTCCTGGCATTCAAAGCTTCATGAAACAATTTGGAACAGCTTCATAGCAACCTTATGGAAAGGGATATTACCAATTTTATTCGATTCATATATGCAGGTAAGAACTGGAACACAATGAAACACAGGTTTCTTTCTTACAAAAAGTTGGACTTAGAACATTCTGGTCCTCAGCCATCGATATTTTATTTTTCACTTGTTAAAATATTTAATTTATCCAAAGAGGTTGTGTAGTTTTGTTAACCATATTTTTCAGAACACGTAGTAAAATTTTCAACTTTTTAGCGTGAAATTTGTTCCGAACCCAAATGCAACAAATATTCATTTATTTGTCTAATGGCAAGTACATGATATTTACTATCATTGACTGAGGAAAAAACTAGAAAGTGGTGAACAAACCTACGGATTAAGTAATAAAATTAAAAACATTCGGGCTCAGGCTTCCCAGTAGCGGTTGACTTACTTGGAGGATTCCAAAGCAGGGCATTTTGCAAGATGTTGTCTATCCATGTCTTCCTGTTGATGGCACAAAATGCAGGATGCTGATGGAAGGATGCCAAGACGATTGAGATGTTTACCCAGGATGTCATGTTCAGTGTTAAGACGAAAGCTTGCAACTACCAGTCTCCTGGGTTCAGGAGGTATATCCTTCAGTAATTTCCTACGTTGCTGCGAAATGTCTATGTCCTGTTCTTGTTGGTGATTATTTTTTGTAGTTGCTTGATATATGCAACATATATAAAAGTGTGGAAAAATGACTTTAAAATGTAGATTTTTCGTCACGAGAACTTGTTTGCAATTGTGAAATATAACTAAATCATAAATTTTGAGACCGATTATGTTGCTAAATTGACCAACATATCAATGATTATTTTCTGGAAAAATCGATTTTTTATATCGAAGTTTCACCCTCCTCTCTCTTAATGGGGGCCGCGAAGGAAATAATAATTATTTTAAATTTGAAATTTAATATAATATTGTTTAATTATTAGCATGATTAACAATTTAAAATATCTTACATTAAAAGATACTCCAGATTTATGTTATTGACAATATCCTAATGACCTAATTCTAATCCATTTAAATCGTTGTAATGTTTTTAAAATAAACCACATTTAATATATAACACTACTGTGTTCTGCATTCTACACATAGGGTCAGGTGGCCGCAATGAAGTAGCTTAATGTGAGAAAAAGAAGGGGCCTCATCTAAAAGGCGGAGAACAATGGAGCTGAAAGTGGAACAGGGTAATATGAAATTCTATTTCAATAAAAACTATATATTTAATAGTAAGATTATTATTATTATTATTATTATTATTATTATTATTACTATTATTATAATTACTTACTGACTTTTAAGGAACCCGGAAGTTCATTGCCGCCCTCACATAAGCCCGCCATAGGACCCCATCCTGAGCAAGATCAATCCAGTCTCTATCATCATATCCCACCTCCCTCAAATCCATTTTAATATTATCCTCCCATCTACGTCTCGGCCTCCCCAAAGGTCTTTTTCCCTCCGACCTCCCAACTAACACTTTATATGCAATTCTGGAGTCGCCCATACATGCTACATGCCCTGCCCATCTCAAACGTCTAGATTTAATGTTCCTAATTATGTCGGGTGAAGAATACAATGCGTGCAGTTCTGTGTTGTGTAACTTTCTCCATTCTCCTGTAACTTCATCCCTCTTAGCCCCAAATGTTTTCCTAAGCACCTTATTCTCAAACACCCTTAAACTATGTTTCTCTCTCAAAGTGACAGTCCAAGTTTCATAACCATAAAGAACAACCGGTAATATAACTGTTTTATAAATTCTAACTTTCAGATTTTTTGACAGCAGACTGGCTGATAAAAGCTTCTCAACCGAATAATAACAGGCATTTCCCATATTTATTCTGTGTTTAATTTCCTCCTGAATATCATTTATATTTGTTACTGTTGCTCCCAGGTATTTGAATTTTTTCACCTCTTCAAAAGATAAATTTCCAATTTTTATATTTCCATTTCGTACAACATTCTCGTCACGAGACATAATCAGATACTTTGTGTTTTCGGGATTTACTTCCAAACCTATCTCTTTACTTGCTTCAAGTAAAATTCCCGTGTTTTCCCTAATCGTTTGTGGATTTTGTCCTAACATATTCACGTCATCCGCATAGACAAGCAACTGATGTAACCCGTTCAATTCCAAACCCTCTCTGTTATCCTAGACTTTCCTAATGGCATACTCTAGAGCAAAGTTAAAAAGTAAAGGTGATAGTGTATCTCCTTGCTTTAGCCCACAGTGAATTGGAAACCCATCTCACAGAAACTGACCTATACGGACTCTATTTTATTATTATTATTATTATTATTATTATTATTAGTATTATTATTATATTATATTATTAATATTAAATTGTTCATTGTCCCCATTAACTATTCTGCAAACCCCGAGTGGGGCCCGGTTGAGAATCACTGCTTTTTATCCCACGACGCTAAGGTAAGGAATAGGAATTTGCCGCAATTTCAAAATTTTTGGGATGGTTAACATGTTGATGTTTTTCGAGTATCTCTAATTGTGTCATACATCGGTATGTTTTTATGTTTACATCCTCATTCTTTATTGTCACATAATACAGGGATATGATTTTACTTTTACTAACATTTCTAATATTAACCAGGCTATACCTTTGGATCAACGATTTAGAACCGGAAACACCGTTTGCTATCCCTTTCCACGAATGGAGTTCGATGATACTGGCGTAATATACAAACAAATCACTTTACTAGGTATAGGAGGGGAAAAAAGTAGTTCAACCATTTACGTAAGCTAGGAAATATCACGCTTTTGAGTTTGATAATTTTCATTAGGTTTTTGTTTAATCAAAATACAGAATAGTATTAAAAATGAGTGTTTTTACTCACGAACTGAGCTGTACATGCGGACGTAATCATTATACAGTGTATATTATACGGTCTACAGCACATTAGCGTACACTATAGACAATGAAGTTAAATGGAAAAATAATCATAATATGGATATTTAAACACTTTTTGAAAATGGTGGTCGTTCATTTCGATACAGGCTTCAGTTCTAATGTGCATATTATCGCACTATAGACTATTGTACGTAATTACAATTACCAGGTTCGTACTTCGTATCAGTAACTTATGTTGAAATAATTCTGTACCTATTCTATAAAAGAGACCTTACGTACTGTAAATTCAATCCTCACTTCTGCCCGATGTGAAAAGATAAAATTACTCAGGCATGCTATCTACTGTCCGTCCTAGTGGTTACGTCACAGCGTCGTAGAAAGGGAGGAAATCACGTGACAGTTAATTACTTAAAGAGGCCCTTTTATTTAAGTTATTTTAAACAGTTGTATGGGTATAATATTAAGTAGACGTCCAATTCCTGACAGAACTTAATGTTCTCAGAAAAGAGCTAAGACAGCCCAGCCACTAGACTTTACAGAGTGGCGAAAAGAAGCAGGTGGGGGAAACCGAAATGCGACGTAGGCAAATGGACGACTGTACCTGTGCGAAAATGATGTAATATTGAAAATTCTTTCGTCACTGTAAAACGCGAACATATTTTTGGAACGTACTGTTGATTATAACCGTAAGGCTACTATGACTGTATCTGCGGCCTTGGATCTGTGTGGAGGACGGTTGACCTTCATTAGTAAAAGAGTTGGGAGTGAAGTGCATTAAAAAACTGAGGTACAATAAAAATTGAAGTAAAAATAAAATGATGTCCCTGTAAAAGATAGATTTTTCGGTAAAGGATTTGTGTAATGCATTTCCCCGTCATAATACTAGACCTATATCCATATTCCGCAACATAACGATATTATTTTTATATAGCCAATACAATAAGAAAGTGAAAGTAGACAGATATGTAATCTTCTGACTTTAGTTGGTGTAACGCGCAGTGTGTGATAGAAGCCTGGCTCTGTGTGGGTGGCTTGTGTGGGAAGGGGGATTTTTAATTTGCTAATGGCTCTGCGACCGAGAAGCTGGAGTCTGATTTACGCTTTCACTTTTGGCATATCGACAACAGTTCGCAGCTCTGGCAGTCATTTCACCAATTGCTTCGGATATGATTTCCGGTTTATCTAGAGCTAATTGTTTATAGGCCAGGTTTTCTTCAGATACTTCACTTTACTCTGTCATTCTAAATATGTCGAAGTCATTACTGATTTGATACCTCTGCCACTCTTTTTGTAGATGCCACTAGTGTATTTTATATTACTGATTCCATTGAAGAATTGAGGCAGACATTATTACCCTTGAAAAGTGGTTAAACGCAAATAGGCTTTCTTTGAATTTTAGTAAAACTACATATACTATTTTAATTAAATCTTCTTTTTATTATATTACTAGCCATACCCGTGCGCTCCGCTGCACCCGTTAGAAATAAATATAAAGTAATTACATAATTAAAATAGGAAATTTAATCCAGGGAAGATCCGTGTTTGATACAAGGATAAATCGTTTAATATGTTACTTAATTTAAATTGTATTTAAATAATTAAAATACGATCATTTTGGTCCAGAGACCACTCATTTGGTGCAATGACAATTTCTTTAACATGTTTCTTAATTTTTATTACATGCATACATACTTTAATGAAGACTGACATATCATTTAGGTTTAATGTGTATACTTTATTTTACTTGCTATATGTTTCCATTGAATTATGATAATAACTTAATTTTAACCCTTGTTTTCTACGTATTCAGTAAATGGCGCTTGGACCACTATGGTTCTGAACCCTTCAAATAACTTAAATAACTTAAATTAAATTATATAATATAATATAATATAATATAATATAATATAATATAATATAATATAATATAATATAATATAATATAATATAATATAATATAATATAATATAATATAATATAATATAATATAATATTATTATAATATAATATAATATTATATTATATTATATTATATTATATTATATTATATTATATTATATTATATTATATTATATTATATTATATTATATTATATTATATTATTTTATATAAAAATATGTTGATAACGGATGTACACCGATAAGTAAGTTTTTAATTTGTTATGGGGGCTCTTGAATCTCAGGAGGAACAAATTTTATTTTACAACATCGCAACATAATTTGCTTGGCTCAATACCCAATTTTTTTGCATTGCATTTCATGCATATGTATTTTCTGTATTTTAACACGATTCACTTGAGCACAGTTAAAATTTGGATTATAAAATAATGGAATGCTAAGCTAACATATTATTACTGCATACTAAATCAATACACTCTTGTGGTTCGTTTATTCTCTGAGATAAACATTATTTTAAGAAATACAGGAAACGAATACACAGAATAGCCTATCAAGTTGTTTGAGCATAAGAAGCTATTTTAATCTTACCTGTCCTCAATTCACTCCGAAGTTACTGTAATAACTTTATAGCATTATGTCCATATAGAGAAACTACACTTTCCAATGGTGAAATAATAATTAATTACACAAATCGGTTATTTAGCTTCCGATATTACTTCATACACACACAGAAACATTATCTGTAGGCTATGATTCATAGCTTTCGATTGTTGTTGACCAAGGCCCCTTATAGACGAATTCATTTGATTATTTCATTACACCGCCTTAGATGGCAGTTATTTTAATTTTGAAACTCATTTATCTCATTAAAAATCAGTCCTATCAAAATTTTTCAAAGAATAAAACTTATCGGAAATGATGTTTAGAGAAATGTTTGTTATGTAACATTTGTCACAAAAATAAATAATAAGCGAGATATTTCGATTTATTTAATTCAGTCCCCCTTATAACCCCCCTTTTAAATAATGTATTTTGAATGCCATATAGCCTAAAATCTAAGTTACAACCAACTTAATTTATATTCCAATTTTCAATGAAATCGGTTCGGCCATTATCGCGTGAAAAGGTAACAAACATACAGACAGACAGACAGACAGACATACAAACAAAAATTTCAAAAAAGCTATTTTCGGTTTCAGGGTGTTTAATTATATATGTTAGGACCAATTATTTTTGGAAAATCGAAAATTACCAGAAAAATTTCGGCTACAGATTTATTATTAGTATAGATTCCGAAAGAATTAAAGTTTGATTCTGTAATACAAAAAGTTACATCAGTTAAATTTTTAGATTTGATTGTTGATGAACATTTAACATGGAATAAGCATATTTTGGCTGTCTGTAACAAAATTGCTGAAATTTCTGGTATTTTGAATAAGGTTAAAAGATATTTGCTTATATTTAGGGACATAATAAGAAAACTGCTTTGAGACCTTTACAAATTATTCAAAATATAACTTTAAAAAATATATTAGTCTTTCATTATTTGGCTCTAGCTAAATATCTATATCAATTTCCTTTCGTTCTACTAGTCGAATTAATAATCAGATTAGGTGCAGTTATTTTCATGTACAAAGATATTAACAATTTAATAAGTAGCATTATTATATTTCAGTTTAATAAAGATATACGTACTTATTTAACAAGAAAAAAAAGGCAATTTTTTTTTCTCAACTTGACTCAGGAACTTACGGAACGAAAAGGATTAAGCGTTTTTTAATAACAACTTTTAACGAACTTCCTTTAGAATACAGATTTTTTTACCAAATTCCGATTTTCAAGAATTGTTTAAGAAGACGTTTTTGGAAAATCATTTATTTTAATTCTCAGTTGATTTATTTATTTCATGGTTTCAAACTTTTTTCTTTCTGCCCAAAACTTTGTTACCTTACTGCTTATTCTTATTGGCTTTCTTTCCTTAATTTTTTAGATATTTTATGTTTTCCAGAGACTGTAGTTTCATGAATTTTTAAATTAGGCCTACATTGTGCTACAAATATACGTGTTCCTACTAGGAATTATACTCGTTGGGGCATACTCTATAATAGTACATTATGCAACGAGACTATAATGGTAGTAATTAAGACGCGAGTATGTTTCTTTATGACACGAGCGCAAGCGAGTTTCATAATTTTCATACGAGCGTCTTAATTACCATTATAGGCAAGTTTCATACGACTTTTTATGCTCGAGCACATTTCTAACTTGAAATTATTCATAAGTATTCATGTTATTCTTATCTGATTGAGGAGCGGAACTGACCTTTCGTGCAATATCTCTAAATTGTGAGATGTGCGCAGACGCGAAAGTATTGATTTTTTTCGAGAAACCAATGTCATTGACCTTGATATAATCTAGAGAGTAAAATAAAGATTAATCTTTATATAACCTTGAAATTGATTTAGACATTGAACAACGAGGTGACAAATTGAATTTATTTGAATATTATTTACAATTAACGCTAATTATTATAGTAACAGAACATAACCTTCTGCGACAGTATTTGATTTCCAGCCTCCGTGACGTTTCGCTAGTTGTCTTTCGACTGCATATCCGAGAATAATCGATACTTGCGCTTTCATATTGCTACAATGGTGTATTCTGATTGGTGGAACACCTGAACTTTAATGAATAGGTGTACTTTAATGAGGTCCATTAAAGGGCTGCTACCAAGTGTATAATTACATTTCGGCATGGTCGAGCATAAAGATATTTAATAAGACATTTTCTTTTTCATCTTGATCAGGAACTTACGGAACGAAAAGGATTAAGCGTTTTTTAATAACAACTTTTAACGAACTTCCTTTAGAATACAGATTTTTACCAAATTCCGGTGTTTCAAGAATTGTTTAAAAAGACGTTTTTGGAAAATTATTTATTTGAATTCTCAGTTGATTTATTTATATAATGGTTTCAAACTTTTTTTTTTTCCGCCCAAAACTTTGTTACCTTACTGTTTACTCTTATTGGCTTTCTTTCCTTAATTTTTTAGATATTGTATGTTTTCTAGAGACTGTAGTTCCATGAATTTTTAAATTAGGCCTACATTGTACAACAAATATACGTGTTCCTACTAGGAATTATACCCGTTGGGCATACTCTATAAATTAAAAAATTAAGATTTTTGGATAAAGTGCAGTTTGATTCTTGGCGACTCAATTGTTTTAAAACTTAAATGTCCTGCATCAAATATTCACTATATGAGGTCTCGCCATCCTCATTGAATATTAACACGACTACTATGAAGTAGTCAATGTGTATTATCACCATTAAATCGAGAAAAATTCGTTCCGGCACCGGAAATCGAACCCGGGACCTCTGAGCTTTGCGCGCTGAGGGCTCTTTCAAACTGAGCTATGCCGGGACACGATTCACGGTGCCGGTCGAACTCCTCTCATTGTACTATTTTACGGCCTACTACTTGCATTTAAAGCTAAGTAAGTCAATATGCAGGAGCGCATATTTAAATGACTTTTATGGGCATATTGACCTACATAGGTTTAAATGCAGGTAGTAGGCCGTAAAACAGTACAATGAGAGGAGTTCGACCGGCACCGTGGATCGTGTCCCGGCATAGCTCAGTTGGAAAGAGCCCTCAGGGCGCAGAGCTGAGAGGTCCCGGGTTCGATTCCCGGTGCCGGAACGAATTTTTCTCGATTTAATGGTGATAATTAAATGTAGTCTATATGTTTTAATAATCTGAGAACAGAAACACGTTGTTAAGTTATTATCTTACTTATCATGGCACGTTAATCCTTAAGCAATTAATGTTTGGAAGACTTTATCAGAGCGTTGATTTAATAGATTTTATTTTAGTCTTTTAAATATGTATTATGCCCGACGGTATTGGTTCTAACTCCTCCAATATCCCCTTCCTTAGAATTGATATTAGTCGTCATTTCATTTCCCCTTGTTAGTGACACGAAAGTTTACCTTTTTATGAAAGCTTGGAAGATTATCTCCGACGCGATATTGTGGGGGTGTGAAGTCTCTGTAATAGACGGATGAAGAAAGGGGATGATGCCGCGAGGAGGAGCGGTGGCAATGTGAAGATGAAGATAGAGGTGAAGTAGAAGCAGGGAAAGGTGCAGCGAGAGGAGAGGGTGCGACACGAAAGAGGGTGGTCGACCTAGCTGGGGGTGAGATAGCATTGTCTCTGGATAAATCTTTAACAGCGCCTGACTGGGGATAGAAAAGGATGGGGATAAAACACAGAATAAAGAAGATAAAAGTGAAGAAGAGGGTGAAGATAAAATTGGAGGAAATGTTAAGAAGTGATAGACATTGAAGGGGGATGTGCAGGATCTTTGAATATGGGGAGATTTGCAGGACGACAGGGTAGTTGCGACGTGCACTGATTGCACCCTTGTCTCGAGGGGTGGTCCTATATGGGCAAGGGACAAAAAGTCCAAATATCTTAGAGAAGAAATATTTCATCGAGATAAGTTTGAGACACCCAGTGTGCGGTAGTTGTGGGAGAATGTCGTAAGAGAAGTAGGGCCATTCAGGCGTGCGGGATGTTCCTTTGATTGACCGGTTGTATTTTCGTAGATAATGTTATAGTAAAACTGAAATATTACTACCGTAAAGTTTACAGACAACGCAATTATTTTTGTGCGAGATCGTGCGTATTTGCTTGGTTTCCGCACAAAACCAATCCGCGGAAAGTCTAAAATTCCGCATTCAGTATTCCCAACCTAACACACACAACAATTTCCCTCTTCTTACCGCTTAAGTGACATATTGATTTTACTGCTTTAGGCTTTTAACATATTATTTTTAGAGACGTTCAATATAGTAATAATTATAAACTGGAAACTTACCACTCCAATTTTACCTAAATTTCACTGTTAATTATTGTTTTTAAATATTTGCAAAAATTAAGTAAACTCTACAATTCCACTAAAGTTACTGCATTCGTGATGCAATTAACATTAAGGAAGCCGTGGAAAAAATCAACAAGATTCCAGACTCATCATAGACTAGGGGAAAAAAAGACAGACGTATATCAAGGCCTGCTGGAGCATAGTAAACACAGAAAACATTTTAAAGCAACAATGTTGAAGATAGATATTTTTGTTTTACAAATTTGCCGTCATTGAACAGAAACCAAGATGGAGATTTCATTGCAACTAATTAGAAATTCCTCTATCAGGTATGTAATAAACGATCTTCGCACAAAATAATGTACGATACACGAGCGGTATGTTTTCTTTCAATTCTCGGAAATTAAAAAAGCTCAACTACGTTTCGCTTTTTCAAACTTTTCCTCGAACATGAAAACTTCAACATACCGCTCTTGTAACGCATATTACTATTACACTCCAGCCTATTGTACATTTCACATTACAATAGATGCCTTGGATATGACGCATACTTATGTCTAGTCACACATTTCACGTTTCCGCAACGATTCAGGTTTTTTTTGTCATATTGCGAATTGCCTAGACATATTCCGGTTTAAAATTTATTTTTTTGAACTACTCTTCAGAAGTCGTAAAATTGAAATCATTGAATCTGTGTTCAAATAAACAGGAAGAATTACATTGTCTATACTTTTCATTACATATACAAATCATTCTTTGTTTCTCATATAATAATCAATGTATATAGCCTAAGATTTAAGTACATTTATGTCATTAATTTTTCGCAAATTCACACAAAATGTATTTTTTATATTGCAATTATCTTAATACTATTTTTTATACTTACGAAAATCGGAATATAAAAGCAATATAATATAAATGTTAAAATATGGGCCAATTAGTGGTTAATTCCTTCTATTTCAACTTTAGTATGATCTTACTTCAATGAAAGTTCAACCACACGTGACAAGGGAAATTAACAACTGGCGACCAGCAATTTATTAAGAAAATTAGATTGATTCTAAATGTGGATGGTTCTCTATGCTTGTAAAGTATCCTACTCATGCACTGCTACATTCCCCTTGATGTAGCTGCTCTCCATTAAAAGAAATATAGCGTTATGATGTGCCATTTGCCCGTCTCATTTCTCCCTCGTGATATGCTGGCTAGAAAAAAAACAGGGCTTCTTGTTTCCTGGCGAAGTATAAGATTATTTTCATTCTCCCACTGACTGAGTTCTGGAGTTGCTGGCTGACTAGCTTACTCATTGACTGACGGACTCATTCATTGACTCACTGGCTGTCTAACTGAATACTTGGTTCACTCACTGATTCATTGATTAGTTGGCTGACATTCATTCATTCACTCATTGATTGATAGACTCATTCAAGGACTAAATGACTAACTAGTTGACTGACCTGACTGAGTGGCTGGATTGATCGACTGAGTGACTGGATTGATCGACTGAGTGACTGGATTGATCGACTGAGTGACTGGATTGATCGACTGAGTGACGGGATTGACTGGAATGACTGAGTGACTGACTGAACTGACAGTGACTGACGACTGACTGAGTGACTGGACTGACTGAATGACTGGACTGACTGAGCGACTAACTGAATGACTGAGTGACTGATTGACTGAATGACTGAGTGATTGACTGACTGAATGACTGAGTGATTGACTGACTGAATGACTGAGTGATTGACGGAGTGACTGTAATGACTGAGTGACTGACTGGAATGACTGAGTGACTGACTGAATAACTGGACTGACTGATTGACTAACTGACATGACTGAGTGACTGACTGGAATGACTGAGTGACTGACTGGAATGACTGTGTGACTGAATGGAATGACTGAGTGACTGAATGGAATGACTGAGTGAATGAATGGAATGACTGAGTGACTGAATGGAATGACTGAGTGACTGACTGGAATGACTGAAAGACTGACTGGAATAACTGACTGAACTGACTGAGTGACTGGACTGACTGAATGACTGAGTGACTGACTGGACTGACTGAGTGACTGGAATGACTGAATGACTGGAATGACTGAATAACTGAACTGACTGAGTGACTGACTGAACTCACTGACTGGAATGACTGTGACTGACTGACTGGAATGACTGAATGACTGAGTGACAGACTGGAATGACTGAGTGACAGACTGGACTGACTGGAATGACTGACTCAACTGAGTGACTGACTGACTGGAATGACTTACTGAACTGACTGAGTGACTGACTGGAATGACTGAACTGATTGGAATGACTGAGTGACAGATTGGACTGACTGACTGGAATGACTGACTGACTGGAATGACTGAGTGACAGATTGGACTGACTGACTGGAATGACTGACTGACTGGAATGACTGACTCAACTGAGTGACTGACTGACTGGAATGACTCAGTGACTTACTGAACTGACTGAGTGACTGACTGGAATGACTGAGTGACAGATTGGACTGACTTACTGGAATGACTGACTGACTGGAATGACTGACTCAACTGAGTGACTGACTGACTGGAATGACTCAGTGACTTACTGAACTGACTTAGTGACTGACTGGAATGACTGAACTGACTGGAATGACTGAGTGACTGACTGGAGTGACTGAGTGACTGACTGGAGTGACTGAGTGACTGACTGAACTGGAATGACTGAGTGACTGACTGGATGGACTGAGTGACTGACTGAACTCACTGGAATGACTGAGTGACTGACTGGATGGACTGAGTGACTGACTGAACTGGCTGAGTGACTGAATGGAATGACTGACTGGTCTGACTGGACTGATTGGACTGACTGACTGGACTGATCTACTGGACTGAGTGGCTGACTGACTGACTGGACTGATTGACTAAGTGACAGGATTGATCGACTGACTGTGACTGACTGACTGAGCTGTCTGAATGACTGACTGAACTGACTGACTGGCCAGACTGACTCTCGTCCTAAATCGTTTTGAATTATCGTGCAACTCTGCTCTTCTTCGTAATGAAGGTGTGTATAATTTTGTTTTACAAGAGCAATTGATTAAAAAGTTATTATACAATTTAGGGGTCAGCTTCATCACATAAAACGCAGATTCGGTAATGAACCACTTCACTTTTATTCAAATATTGAATGCACACTTACGCTTGAATTTAATTAATTCTGTCTCATTAAATTAGAGTGTCATGGTAGATATTGATGATTTGGTTGTAGCCTGTCGTCAAATATGCACAAGATAGGCCTACAATTATTTGACATTACTGTTGTATTTATTTTATTTTATCTTGTACCAAATATGAAGAGATGATATTGAGATGCTGAAAATAAACTCTATTTCAACATTTTTGCTAAATATGTACACGTTTTCAACATCTCTGAAACCGAAGAAAAAAAAAATAGTTTTAGCGTATTTCGTCTGTCTGTCTGTCTGTTCGTTTGTATACAATGATTTCTCCCAAACTATTGGATATAATATTCTCTATCGAGGAATAAATTTATCCGGGAATGATACTCGTAAAAAAATAGTAGCATATTATAGCAGCCATGATTGGTTGAAAGACGTCCTTTCGTACCGTTTTATTGGTCAAAAGCAGTATGACGTAGTAAAAGTGTAATAGTCACCATAATTTAATGAAACATATAGCAAGTAATATAAAGTACACACATTCAAACTAAATGATATGTCAATCTTCATTAAACTATGGTATTCACTTAACTTTAACCTTGCTTTCTCCGTTTTTAATAAATGGCACTTGACCCTCTATGGCTCTGAATCCTTCATATCACAGATGAAGTCAGAAAGACTCTTCTTATCCCAAGAAGAATTAATCTCTCCAATCTACAATTTCTTTAATTTAACTATGGATTTTTTTTATCTAAATACTTATTTCGAAATCTGATTTTTCCCCGTTCTATTCAAAAGTTTTAATCATCTTTCCAACTTTATTTATTATATCTTTTCTTCATATAATCTGCAACTGATGAATATACAATATCTTCTTGTTTTGTTTCGTCATAGCCTAATATTTGTAACAGACCTGAAGTACTCATTGTTCTACGTTATAAATTACTTCAAAGCCTTTAAGAAATCAGCTCCGTTTACATTTTAGTTTAGGTTAGAATTGGTTAAAGACTATGCATTACAATTGGATTTATTATGACACTGAAGCCAGGATGGACACTGGAAAGTTTTCTTTTCTCAATCCACTATGAGGGACTGGAATGTTTTACCTGCAGACTTACTAAAGGCTTTACCAATAACCAAAAATGTTTTTAAAAATAGGCTTAAGGACTTTACTAATAGACGGTAGTATATTATACACACTACTTAAAGGGTGTAATTGATATCTTGTTATTTGAAGTGTTCTATCAGTGAGGAAGTGTGTTGTGTCAGTGAAGTGTGTAGTGTCAGTGAAGTCTATTGTGTTAGTGAAGTGTGTTTGTGTCAGTGAAGTGGCTGTGCAAAGTATTTGAACAGTGAAATGGTTAGAAGTGTTGGTGAAATCAGGTAGAATCAGTGCAATGAGTGAGTTGACAGCGAAATAAGTGTAGTGCCGAAAGGTACTTGTGCAGGTATGAACCTTTCACACTCGTTGGTCTTAGTTCGAACTTAGGGTTAAGATACAAATTAGATTTACTTTAAATGTTATTTTAAGTGACCATGCTTCATTTAATTTAGGATGCTCCTTGTTATTATTATTATTATTATTACTATTATTATTATTATTATTATTGTTTTATTAGTTGTGTTTATTATTAATTGTCATTATTGAGTGTAATTAGTTACCACTGCCACCGGGTATATACCCATTTGCAGTGTGAATAAATACATACACATATACATACATGATATAAGCATATGTGTACAACGCGAAACACATATCAATTTTACTTCGTTATATCGAAAAGATTTACTTTTTCAAGGAGAAAATTGTTTCAAGCTGCCAATACGGAGAATCCAGCACTCTCACATGCACATAGCTTTTATGTATACTTTTGGTCTGTACTTTTTTCTGGAATTAGATATACGGTTATGGCCTGGGAGCGCGTTCCCTTAGCAACAGTCCTTTTCATACTCGGTGCAGACATAAAAATGTTGCTTGCGAATCTAAAATTTGATTTATAAGAGCGAGCGCGCGGCTTGCAGACGGTTGTTCCTACCTCCGGAGCAGTGGGGCTCCGCCCCGGCAGAAGAGGGGACTTCCGCTTCGATTCCCTTTCCGGACAAGTCTAACGAACAAGGCAGATGCCTGGAGCTCGCACGCCCGTCGGAAATGTATTTCAGAGTCCTTCGTTCGATTCGCTTTCTCTTATCAAGTACAAGGTAGCTATATATCTGATAAAGCTTATTTTCACGAATAAAACTTTAACTACAGTAATTTTCTCCTTGCTTAGGAAAAGAATAGCTATTGTAAAAAAAATAATTTTTCGATTTTAAAGGAAATAAACTTTTCATTATTGTTTATTGTTTAGTAAACTGTCGGAAAATAGGTTCGAATCTCACAAGTGAGACACCAATAAGTTACCTCTCAGAGGCCTGCATCGGACTTTTTCGCTCGACTGCCAAGTAGTTCATAGCATAATCTGATAGGTAGCGCACATGCATGATAGGTAAAATTGTAGCGAGCGATAAATCCTCGAACGGTGTAAGCCGAGCGTCAGACATTCGTTCTTGTCATAATGATGAACTGTGTAGTAACATCGTAGATGTTTATCATTTCAAAACTTTGCAGTGTTTAACTAACCTCTCCATAGTACAACTACAAAACTTGCTTTAAAATGTAATATAAATGTTGTAGGTAAATGTTTCTTCCCCCCCCCCCACACATGAGTGATTTTGTTTTTGCCACATAGATGTTATTGGAGAACACAATCACGATAATGCAAGAAATGTATCAAGTTTTCTAGTAATAATAATAATAATAATAATAATAATAATAATAATAATAATAATAATAATAATAATCTCTAATAATTAGTGCATCAATCTTTGCGTCTGTAACAGTTGTCCAGCATGATTATTAGTTTTATTATATTTTCTGTGAGGTTATCTCTGTACTAATATTTATTATTAATCTACTGCTATATCAATAATGTTTTGTAAAACGTTTCTACATTGCCACAGTATATAGACGGAACACTATGTAAGGATCTATCATATTATATGTGGTAAATCAAATATTGAATCATTATTAATTAGTAATAATAATTGTATATCGACGTTTTTCATACTATTTTATTTATAACTTCATGTTCCTGTTTTGGTACGTTCCATTGACTGTTCCATTAAACGTTTGTCATAAACGCAGAAAAGAAAGCCTTCTTTTTACCGTGTGAGCAAAACATATGTGTATCTTATCTGTCGCCTTCCATACAAGCTAAGACATGTCGGTGAGATGACCTTGTACTGTGCTTCTATTTATTACGAGCGTTTCACGACCGATCGTATCTCACTCGAGGGTGCGACACTCTACCGAGTTCAAGCGAGCGATTTAACTCCAATGCAGCACTCTGTAACCTCTTATGAGGTAACTAAGCAAGACGTTAATAGGGTAGGGTGGCCAGATCCTTTTTCTCTCCATTCTATTCATCGCCGAATAGTAACAAATTACACTAAACAGACTTCAGATGTATACAATAATTGAAGCATTGGGCCGAATGACGGTCTATGTTACAATCTGCTAACTGTGCAGGAGGAACAAAAATGTCACATCGTAATTCACTTATCGGACGGGCAACATAGACCGTTATTCCATCAATATGTTTTATACACTAAGCGAAATATACGATTGCATGTTATTGAAAGTCATAATACACATCATAGACATTTGTAACATTAACTTTACAAAAATGCTACTGGGGAATACAGACAATGAACAGTTTTATACAATCAGAATATTATGAAATATACAAAGTCAATCAAAATGTTAAATGATGAACAAAAGTGATTATGACATTTATTTTAAAATGCTATATGTTAATATTCAAATACCTGGGAGCAATAGTAGCAAATATAAATGATACTCGGGAGAAAATTAAACACAGGATAAATATGGGAAATGCGTGTTATTATTCCATTGAGAAACTTTTATCAGCTAGTCTGTTGTCAAAAAATCTGAAAGTTAGGATTTATAAAACAGTTATATTACCGGTTGTTCTTTATGGTTGTGAAACTTGGACTCTCACTTTGAGAGAGGAAAATAGGTTAGGGGTGTTTGAGAATAAGGTGCTTGGGAAAATATTTGGGGCTAAGAGGGATGAAGTTACAGGAAAATGGAGAAAGTTACATAACACAGAACTGCACGCATTGTATTCTTCACCTGACATAATTAGGAACATTAAATCCAGAAGTCTGAGATGGGCAGGCCATGTAGCACGTATGAGTGAATCCAGAAATTCATGTAGTGTTAGTTGAGAGGCCTGAGGGAAAAAGACCTTTGGGGAGGCCGAGACGTAGATGGGAAGATAATATTAAAATGGATTTGAGGGATGTGGGATATGATGATAGAGACTGGATTAATCTTGCTCAGGATAGGGACTAATGGCGGACTTATGTGAGGGCGGCAATGAACCTCCGGGTTCCTTAAAAGCCAGTAAGTAATATGTTAATATGAATTAACACCATGTAATGTATTAAAGTTACACTCAATATCACATTATGAATAAACATACAATATTTATAAAATAATAACACTATTATTAAAAAATAACTGTAGTATTGAGATGTAGGGACACCATTAAATTAATAGAAGTTGTAACAATAACAAATGAATAAAGAAAATTAAATATTATAGTTGAGAAATTGTTGTGGGTTGGAATTTGAACCCCTGTACCGAATATTCAGTATCCATCCCAACAGATGGCTTAACTGTTGAGTATAAATTTTATTAATAATGAAGAAAATAACAATTACAGTCTTAATTGCTGTCTGTAACAGGGTAATACATTTTAAACAACTCCTTTCTGACATCAAAAACAAGCTGTGAGCACATCTCCTTACAAGGAGTTTCACAAATCTGTTCTTGAAACGAAATATCGTGATAAAATTCCAAGATAAACTATAGTGGTAAAACACAACATAGACCAACTAACACTAGGTAAAGTCTAAATTAAAATACAACTAATAAAATATTGCAAAAATAACAGACAGGAACTTACATCTTGGGCGATCTTTCTCACTAACTTGCGACTTCATCTTCCTTGGTGTATACTCAAGACCAATATCTCTCAGCGACGTTCGTGACACACTTTTCCACTTATTAATATTAATTTGTCTGGATATTTTTTTTAGATTTATTTAGCAGGTCAAAATGTAGCGTAGAAATCGTCACTGTCTTGCAGACGTACATTTTACATAATAAATCAACCGAAACCTGATAAACAGAATTCAAATATATACAGTATTCGTAAAGAGAAATTCCCGTGCAATAACTCCCGATACGATGTAAACAACTGGATACGCTAGAAGTGACTAATGACATATACTGTTGTTCCAACCAAGAAATTCATGGTTGTAACTCGTATAGAAGCGCCTCTGATAGAGATATTGAAAAACAATTTTTGTGACAGCTGTATAAGACTATACAGAACATTACTCCATTAAAAATTCGATTTTGAAAAATTGTAACATAGACCGTTATTCGGCCCAACTCTTCAATTACTGTTCTTTCTCTGGCACATATTGCCAAGTGAGATGTATTGCCATATAATAAATGTACATATACGGAAATAAAATTTGGAGCTTCTTTGTTATATAAGTTTCGCTTACAACACACTGTGAATGTGCAGTAAACAAGAGTCTCTATATCATTATTTATTTCTCCTATATCCACTACAGGTTGCCGTATACAAAGAGTACCATGATACAATAATATAGAGAAATGCCTTGAGACTTAATGAAACATAAAGTATTTGTATTGTTACAGTGAAAAATAACAAATTGAAATAGATTGAAACACATAACAGCATACGAAGAAACGTCAAGAAGACGTGCGTTGTCATGCTCCATATGTAACATATGTAACAGGATCCGTAAAACGATTAAAAAATTTGTAAACCTTTGCCATTACTTGCCTACTCATGTATTAAGTTTGGTGTTTTTGGCTAAAGTTGAATCTGTTATACAATATGGTATAATTGGATGGGGAGACATTACAAAAACTGCTCTTCTTACTCTAATTATGTTGCAAAAACGTATAATCAAAATTTGTTTGAAAAGGCGACTGGATTATCCAACAAACTTGATCCATTCCGAATTGAATGTTTTTAGAATTGACCAAATTTATAAATACTCTTTAATGAAATTCTATTATAATAGAATGAAATTTGTGGCTCAGCCACATGATCATAATACAAGACGAAATAAAATTCTTAATCTAGTTGAACCTAAATGTTTCACATGTGCTGCTTTACTACACAGTACAAATTATGGTCCACGTCTATATAATTCGATAATAAAATTTCATTCGGAATTGACTACTTTAAGCAATGAAATTTTCAGATCCAGAATTAAAAAAATTATATGACAGACTTCCCTGTATTGTATTATGTACCATGTATTGTAAAACGAGTTTATTTCTATCCTAAGTATATTTTACTATCTTATCTCGGTTACCATATCAACATGACTGTACTAATTATACTACTAATAATAAGTTAATATTAATCCACCAATCTCAACATCGTCTCTTTTTTCACTCAGTTATTACTAGTATTATTATTACTAACTTTATTATTATTATTATTATTATTATTATTATTATTATTATTATCATCTTTATGTGAGCTTTTTTCTTAAGTGTTTTGTCTACAAAGTATGTATATTTATGTAACGGAACTGTCCCCGAACACGAGCTTTGCTCTTTCGGGGTACTTTCGGGGTACTTTAATGTAGATTATTAAATAAATCTAAATATGTTGCCTGAAAATAGCTTTGATTAATATTTGAGTGTTGTAATTGTTAGATATCTTAAAATATCTTTATGCAGACCAAAAGATTTACAGAAGTCGACTAGAAATCTGGATATGATACCACACGGGCTCCTATCATTAGTCCCGTAATGACGATGGATTCCAGATGATATTTGTCCTTATAAAGATTGATTGTAGGTTCATGTACAGGGTGATTCATAAGTACCTTTACAAACTTTGTGGGTGTAATGTAGAGGTAAAATGAAACCAAAATATTTTATACAACTTTCCCCGCAAATACTTACTTCCAAAGTTATGATACATAGCCCTATCTTTTTTATTTTAGTAGGTTATTTTACGACACCTTATCAACATCTTAGGTTATTTAGCGTCTGAATGAGATTAAGGTGATAATGCCGGTGAAATGAGTCCGGGATCCAGCACCTTAAGTTACATAGCATTTGCTCATATTTGAGTTGAGGGAAACCCCCGGAAAAAACCTTAACCAGGTAACTTATCCCAACCGGGAATCGAACCCGGGCCACCTGGTTTCTCGGCCAGACGTGCTAACCGTTAATCCATAGGTGTGGACTGTCCTATCTTGCTAGGCATAAAAGAACACGGGCCTTCTAATGTGTCACGTTCGCCTAATAGTGATTACGATATATGTTTGTTATTCGTACACCCCACAGTTAATTCTGACCTGATAGGACTTTGTTTACTGTAAGTAGGTATGTTTAGTTGTATGATGCAGTTGCAGTTCCTACCGTAACCACGTCCCGTAGGTACACATTCATACTGTCGTTAGTTCAGTAGGCTTTAGTTGTGTAGTGTACGATAAAATGTGCAGGATCAGTTGCTTGGCCAGCCAGATCACCGGATCTGATCCCCTGGACTTTTACCTTTGGGGCCGTCTGAAGGCGCTCGTTTATGCCATTCGAATTCCGAACTTAGCGTAGTATAAGTACAGCAGCGAAATCAAAATGGCTATGAAACTGTACGGAATGAACTGAACGAAGTCTGTAAAATTCCAAGATCAGCACCAGAGACAGGCAAAACCTCATTCAGGCCTGCCCATAACTGTTTACACCTTCGTGAGTGGGCTTACGCACGGAATCGCTCGCCTGCCGTCAACCTTTCCTCACAAGCAGTCAGGCAGTGTGGTTGCACGTGACTCCCAAACAGCCCTAAGAGTGACCCGAAAGGACTGTTTTGTTCCGCCGACCTGCGCCAGACTGTGCTGCTTTCAGGTGCATGATAATATCAACCAAGTCTCATCCAATCCCGACAGGAAGCATACAGATATAGACAAACTATTGAAAACTTAATTTATCGTCTTTTTAAAAGTAATAATACTAAGAAACTCTTTCTCGACAGCATAATATCCATTAAATGCCAACAGTTATTATAGTAGAATTTTTTAGGTTATTTTACGATGCTTTATCAACATCTTAGTTATTTAGAGTCTGAATGAGATGAAGGTGATAATGCCGGTGAAATGAGTCCTGGGTCCAGCATTCGCTCATATTGGGTTGAGGGAAAACCCCGGAAAAAACCTCAGCCAGGTAACTTACCCCGACCGGGAATTGAACTCGGGCCACTTGGATTCGCGGCCAGACGCGCTAACCGTTACTCTACAGGTTTGGACTTAATAATAATAATAATAATAATAATAATAATAATAATAATAATAATAATAATATTATTATTATTATTATTATTATTATTATTATTATTATTATTATTATTATTATTATTTGAAGACGCCACTGCAAGAATGATGGATGTCACTTTCTTGTCGAAAATGAACCAAGACTGTCAATGCATAGCTTAAGACATACAGAATGTACAGCTGTCCTGTATCAAAGTTCCCTTCGGATATCTTCGCTACAATTCGGAGACAGGCGATGTTACATGTTGTTGGACCACGTTGCCTGATATCTACAGTTATAATTGAAGTATACTGTGTGTTATTCGATAGCATAATGGTAGCGTTCAGGCCTCTTATTCATGAGGTCCTGCGTTCGACTACAACTTCGTGCTTTTTATGTCCTTTTTTGTTCTGTTTTTGAGAGAGACAAACTAAACATAATGGCTCCTTTCTCTTTTATGATTATTTTAGTAATTAACATCAGGTTCATTAATATATTATGCCATGACTTTATCATTATCATTATGATATTGTGGCTGCAAATGGAAAGAAAAAAAGATTTTATTCTCAATAAAATATCTTTCGTGGCATAAACATAACAAATTTACTGGCGTCGGCCTTAAAACATTCAAACAATTAAGCGTTCAAGAAACAAATCACAATTCAATATTTAGTCTATCTTCCTCTTATCTCGATCATCTTGCAGTCGAGTGGGCATGGAATTGACTAGTCTTTGCAAATAGCGACTGTTCTTAGACACGATATTCCAGGCATTCTGAACATACACACATAAATGTTCTGTCCATGGGCAGGTCTTACATTGCAAACCCAGCAATCTCCAATCTTTCCTATTTTCTGCCTTCCTCTTAGTCTCCGCATATGATCCACATATCCTAATGTCGTCTATTATTCTTTTCAACCAGAGACCCAACCAATTCCTTTTTCTCTTTCTAATCAGTTTCAGCATCATTCTTTCTTCACTCACTTTTTCAAACACAATTTTATTTCTTACTCTGCCTGTCCACTTTACACGCACCGTTCTTCTCCACATCCACATTTCAAATGCTTCAATTCGTTTCTCTTCATTTCGTCGTAATGTCCATATTCTTTCCCCATACAATGCCACACTCCACACAAAGCACTTTACTAGTCTCTTCCTTAGTTCTTTTTCCAGAGGTCCGCAGAAGATCCTTCTTCTTCTATTAAAAGCTTCCTTTGTTCATGTTTGCAGTTTTCTTGGGAAGGATAGGCCTAAATGCGGTAACATCCCGTTGCTTTCCGCACACCACTATCTCTTTCGCATCTTATTAAATTCCAAGGGGCCCAAGCGTGGAGATGAGGAGAGTGGATTTGACTAATTGGGCCCTCCGGACTTCACCGAAAGTCACGGCAAGGGTTAAAAATATTAATTCTATCAGGATGTTTGACCCGGTCAGAGACCGGGAAATCTCAATTAGCCTTTGCCCCCCGCATCCTGGACTAGTTTCTACGAATCATCAGAAGATCTTAGAGTGTGATTGGGCCAATTTTTCCAAAAATGTTTCCACACTTTTGCTCTCGTAGCTCAGCGGACGAACGTCGTAATTTAAATGTCAACGTCTCAGGTTCAATTCCTCGTTACTCCTTTTCATTTTATTGTGGTTCAAGGTAGTATAATGTAATAATACAAAAAGAAAAACTAATATTGAATATTATTTATACAGTATCACTAAAGAACGATAACAGAATATAAATGATAAATATCGGTTTGTTTAATTAATATATTTACTGTAATATTCTACAACATAATATATTATAAAATTATATTACAAAATATGGACATTGCGATAGTTGTTTTCTTTACAGTCCGACAAGGTTTAATAAACTAGTGTTTGGTTTGGTTTATTATATATAATAGATCACAGACACATTACATACAACAATTTTACTCAAAGATATATAATTATTTAAATACAATTTGTACGTTTTACCTATTAACATATTTGTTTTGTCTTAATTAATATATTGCAAAAGAACAATAACAATATAAATAACTTGAATACTGTTTTATAATGCTAATGAAGGAAAACAGAATATAAATGGTAACTTGAATATTATTTAAATTGCTAAAGAACGATAACAATATAAAAAACGTGAATATTATTCATATCGGAATTTCACAGATTTATTACAGATGTATTTAAGAAATTGTAGAAGAATAGTAAATAGTAACAGTGTCCTATTTATTCTTCTTGGAGCCAAATTTGTAACTTTTAAAAGTGTGGTTACTATGTTGAAGTGTATGTGTTGTAACGGATGCTTGATTTGTTATGTATGTGAGTCAGTTATGGGATGCTTGTTGTCGTCGCAATGTCGTAATTATAATTTGATTGTGTTCGTGTGACTATTGTGTATTAATTTATGATGTATGGTACGGAAAGCTGCATATTTGTGTTATAGAAGTGTTACGTATGTGTGTTGTTAATGTTTTTGTATGTTACAAATTGATACCTGATATTTGTTTTGCAATCGCAATGCCTAATTTACGGATTGTTTATGTTTTGTTTACATCGCGTAAGCTAATTTAATTTTATTTTCCATTTCTCTTTATGCTTATCTTTTTTGTGTATAAAACTATAGCCCTAACATACATATGTAAAATACGGCTAACCCCCATTGGAAATACAATAATAATTATTATTCATATCGCTATAATACGATAACAGATTACAAATGATGACCTGAATTTTATTCATATCTCTGAAGAACGATAACAAAATATAAATAACGTGATATCCATAAAGAACGATAACTGGATATAAATGATAATTTGAATATCATTTACATCGCTAAAGAAAGATTAAAAAATAAAATGAAAACTTGAAGAAGGCCCGAACCCACGACCTTTGAATCATTAAACAAGCACTCTACCGCTGGTCTACGAGGCGTAAATATGGAACACTTTCATAGTTCCGGAACTGCTTGTACAAGCACATGCATCGTGTAACATCGCCGCAACCCGAAGTGGACTTTGAAAATATTCACTGTTCACGAGTGCGGCCACTTTTTTTTTTGACAGCTGTACATATAGAGTTATATGGCATTAACACTGATAGTCATTGTCCAGTAATGATCGGAAAATCACAGTTAAGCTTTGAGCGCTAAGCATTTCAAACTTTCAATTGCTTCTCCTGCAAAATATGTTCCAAATGACATCCATCATTCTTGCAGTGGACTCTTCATTTTATATGAATGAAAGATTGTGAAACGAATTATTCTTAGTTTGAATTGTTTTTATTTAGAAAGTCATTTGACATGAGAGTGTTTTGGAATAAGAGCACGTTTTCGAAACGAATTATGTTCGCAATCCAAGGTTTTACTGTATATGCATTTATAGGCTGTGGAAAGAACGCAGCGGCAGAAAGAAGATCTTCCTCAAGGTCTTTAAGTAGCGACTACCAAACATGTTACAAGCATCTTCCTCATTAATATGGCTGGCGGCTGAGTTTGCAAGAACATGGCCACAGTTTAATATAAGTTATAAGGATAGGTTTGAAGTGGCTGAAAGTACCCACATAATAATCATAATCATCAGCCAATATCAGGGAGCTCCCTGAAAACCCTAACCACACGGCATGATCCACCCTTCATAGACGAGATTGCCGGCACCCTCAATAGAGATATCAGACGAGGCAAGCAGTTGCTTACAGGCTCCATTGAAAGCAGATCCATCTCGGATATTGAGTCTGAGCTTTCAAACCCCACCCTATAATGCACACGCAGAGACTGCTAGTTCTTTATTCACAGTCGGGAAGACGCAACATACAACATAATAATGAGAATGGCAGGGGAAACTGAAGTACTGCGAATCCAAGGTTCGTGGACAGTCGGAATATAGGAATTTAGCGGCTTTTCCATTGTTTGTTAGAGATTATAATTACGATTTCCGAGTTTTCGTGGAGGATGACTTGAGAGGAAAGGGTTACACTACTTCAGGCTTTTCCAAGCGGCCCGATATCAGTCAAGAGACTCCTCACTTGTGTAGTCCGGATCAGTTTAATACCCCAAGGATGAAACCTCACCATTTTCCCCCCATTACTACATATCCTAGTGGATCATAGTGATTTTCCAGTTTGAAGGTTGAATTTTCTTGCCAACTTCGTGGGACTGAAGCCGGATGGTCTATGGTGAGTCCTCGGCATCACTTCATTTCAACCCTTTGGTCTGATTACCTGGATGGGTTTTTTCCGAGGTTTTCCCCAACCATAAGGCAAATGCCAGGTAATTTTTTGGCGATCCTCGGGCCTCACCTCATCTCACTACATCTCGCCAAAATATTGTAAAAAATTGTAGAAATTGTAAAAAATGGTAGAAAATTACAAAATTTTAAAACTGTAAAATTGGTAAAATATTGTAAAAATATAAACATTTGTAAAATATTTTAATTGTAATTGTAATATTGTAAAATTTTGACTTGTTCCACATCTTAAAACATCACTGCTAATGTAAGATCTACGGAATATAATAAATGAAATGAAAAGTTTCGAATTTCGTGAGATATACTACAAGTGGTAGTGATTTTCTAACTGTTATGTTGGCAGCAGGAACGGCTGTTGTTGGCAGTGCAAATTCTGAAAATTCAAATTGTTCTAGATTTCTGAGCTGATTACTGGAAGCTGGTGAAATTCGAACATACTAATACTCAATATCAGTATCATTGTAATACATAACAGTTATTTTGTGTGTTGCGTTGCGGTTACAATTCAAGATTATAGTCAGATAAGTATAAATAAATATAACATGTGTTGTGATACATGCACTTAGGTGATTGATAGAAAATGCCCACGGGGACAGCAATTATAACTAGATTAGCAAAATTATTAGGCGTAAGTAAAGGCTCATTCACAATGGAAATTAAACATAACGTAAGCGTTAACTTAACAATGTAAACGTTACGGTAAAATCAAGAAGTATACCATCATTCACGATGGGAACATAAACATAACCGCAAACATACTTGGTAACCATGGAAACATAACAACGACGCCATTTCCTCATATTCTGTCGTATACTTCAGCACTCCACGATTATGTTTTGTTTGCAAATCACGTAAGAATAAGCATGGAAGTTTGGAGTTTGCAAACTTTCATGTTAATGTCTCACGGTAATGTTTATGTGAATGCTTATGTGAATCATTGTGAATGATCCCACTTGGTAGCCTGGGTGCAAACTTTTGTGTTTATGTTACGGTTATGTTTAATTTTCATTGTGAATGGGCCTTTAGTGTTCTCAAAGATACATTTCCAAGTGGCATTCGGTTTTCGGAGTTTGTACTAATCATTTCACGTGATCGAACAAAATGCATTTCTGGGTTAGGTCTCGTGAATCGTAAACTGTTTAAATTACAGAAGTAAGCAGTGAGAATTATTTGTGATTTTGGACCATAAGAACATTGTAAACCTTTATTTCAACCCTGTAAAATTCTCACTCTTACATCACTATATGTATTGCAATCTTTGTTATATACTAAATTCAATATTGATAATTTCCCATTGAACTTGCATTTTCACGAACACCATACGAGAAGTTGTAACGATATAAGAATTGATTTATGCAGATACAAGACTACACAAAATAATTTTTATTATATGTCTCTGAAGTTGTATAATAGCTTACCAAGTTCAACTAAAAATTTAAATTACGATTTATTCAAATCGTTAATTAAAAGAAAATTGTATGAACATAGTTTGTATAGCATTAACGATTATTTTAACTTGGCAAATACTTTTGTATGATCTTGTTTATACTGACGTTGCTATGCATAAAGTATTTATGTCCAAGCAATAAAGTATCCATCCATCCAACTATCTGTCTGTCTGTCTATCTATGTATCAAAATCCCAATGAATTTCATGTTGTCAGACAAAATACATTTTAATATTAGATCATATTAATCTACTAATTTCCAACATAATATGCGAGACGTCCAGGAGGCAAATATATGTAGGCCTACTATTTCACAAATTATTGAAGCATTTAGGAAACACTTCCCAACATAAAGATGAGGTATAGTAAATAAGTAAATAAGCAAGACATTGTTATTGTTAATACTATATTGTTATTATTATTATTATTATTATTATTATTATTATTATTATTATTGTACATGGCATGAGTTTACCCTCTTTGGTGATATCTGGTATTAGTTAGTAACACTGAGATACGGCCAAATTATCCTTTTAGGAACTGCTCTTACGTAATCTTCACTATATTCACGGAGTTCGAGCCAGTTGCAGTTCGTCGGTTACCTGTGCACAGTGGCGGAGGAGCAGCAGAATGTCCTACTCCACAAATTCCAGATCCCATATAATCTAGAGAATAACATGAACATTAGTCTCGATATGACCTGGAAATTGATTTAGAATTGAAAAACGAGATGACAAATTGAATTTATTTGAATGTTATTTACAATTAACGCTAATTATTATAGTAACAGAACATAACCTTCTGCGACAGTATTGGATTTCCAGTCTCCGTGACTTTTCGTTAATTGTCTTTCGATTGCATATCCGAGAATAATCGATACTTGCGTTTTTATAATGGTACAATGGTGATTTCTCATTGACTGAACAACTGAATTATTATGAATAGGTGTACTTTAATGAGGTGCATTAAAGGGCTACTACCAGGTGTAGAATTACTACATTTCGGCATGGTCGAGCATAAAAGTGTTTATAATTAAAATTATCCGGCAAGAAATAAGTCAACGCAGGATTCTTTTATGCACCTTCAGTGGGACGCGCACGAGCTTCTGTTTTGTAGAAATGTGATGACGACATAAAATCCTCTAACGGGATATGTAGGCCAATTTCTGTAACTTTACCTTTACCTCCATGACCGTTGCTTTTATCTTCGTTCTTTTAGCGACCTGAGTATAGTTTGGCAGGCACTGAATCTTGGCTGGCGTTCACTCTGCACTGGGCCATAAAGACAGCGAAGAATCCCTACCAGTTGGGCTGCGGCGACGGAAGGGGAGAATTCGAAACAAGAGGAAAAGTTTTTCCTTACTCTGGAAAGAATGAAGGGGTAAATTTAAAGAAATGTCGAGACTTCTTCATTACGAGATGGTGAGGGACAACGTGTGTATGCAGAAAAAGGAGAGGAAGCAAATTAGAATAGAGAAGAGGGAAAAATTGTAACGGCGTATCATAATGCATAGCATTTTAATATTAATAGCCATAGTGGAGCTGCAATTTGAAATTGAAATTAAGTGCTGGCAGTTCGATGAGTGATAAGGGCAGCCAGGGGAATATCCACTTGCGTTCTTGTGTTTATTCTTTCCTTCAATCCTAAAAGTTTATGTAGAAGTGGGAAATATTGAATACTGATTTATTTAGTTTCCAACTTTCCGGCCATTTTCTTACGCTTTATTTATTTCTAAGAAAGTTCACATGTGGAACTTCTAACTTCAGGAATTCAATAATTATAGATACAAAATTAAATTACTCGTATTACAAATGAAGACACAAAGTGAACCAATATGATGCCATAGGTGACGTCTATCTAGATGCTCAATTTCATGTTTATTAATAAGGCTATCATAGGCCCCTTATGTTTCATAACACTTGTACATATGTAAGTGGAGGAATGTGAGTTTTCCCACCATTCTTACAACCAATCCCAAACCGGAACCGACCGGCCAATGACTAAGTTTTGTTTGTCCCAGCCGGCCAATAACACCACCCCCATCTACCTGCTCCTTCAGAGGAGTTGAGTCACTAGTTGACCCTCTTACCTCGCAACGAACACGGTATGGCATAGTTGCGCCCCGCGGTCAATTGGGAGGCCTAAGGATGGCATAGTTGCGCCCCAAAGAAATCAGGTAGCAGAATGGACATGGCATAGTTGCGCTCCGAAGAAATCAGGTAGCAGAATGAACATGGGATAGTTGCGCCCCGATGGGCATAGTACACACGAAAGTGATTGTCATAAAATAAATAAATTACTTAAAAATATTATAGTGGTAGCTGCATTGAAATCAGGTAGGCCTAGCATATGATCAATTTTGCTATTTAAAATAACACTTTTTTATCGATCACACACAATAAATGAACTGCATTTTTTGTTCGTACACCGATGTCTTAACCCTACGGTACAGGGTTTCGAAAATTTAAACTTAGAATCATTGTGAATTATTAATTATTTACCCTTTCCACTAAACTTAACATTAATTTTAAATTAACCTCACTATACGCCACAGACGGTGTGAAAATCACTAATAAAATGTCGAGACTGCTAAGGCCCCATATTCCAACGGCTCACTCATTTGAATATGTCAGTTAGTAAAGTACTGCCAACTTCATGGTGTTCATTTTAACGGTAGGCTATCGATAATCATTGCATGAACAGTAGAAAAACAGTTAATAAAGTACTGCCAACTTCATGGTGCTCATTTTAACGGTAGGCTATCGATAATCATTGCATAAACAGTAGAAAAACAGTTAATAAAGTACTGCCAAATTCATGATGTTCATTTTAACGGTAGGCTATCGATAATCACTGCATAAACAGTAGAAAAACAGTTAATAAAGTACTGTCAACTTCATGATGTTCATTTTAACGGTAGGCTATCGATAATCACTGCATGAACAGTAGAAAAACAGTTAATAAAGTACTGCCAACTTCATGGTGTTCATTTTAACGGTATCGATAATAAATATTAAATCGATAAAAAAATCAATAATGTTGGTTGATTACGAGGCTCGAGTTTCCGTGGTGTCTTTTTCTCTACCTATTTCATCGGGGCGCAACTATGCCATGCCCTTTTTCTCTACCTGATGGGACGGGACGCAACTATCCAACAAAACAGGGGCCCTTTTTTATCTGCTGCATCGTACCTGACCGTGGGGCGCAACTATGCCCTGCCCAACGAACATAGCCCCTCGCAGGTATCATCTCGTGAAATAGGGATATCTTATGCGAAGTTTTACCGTTAGATGGCAGGAGCGTTCCATGCGGCGCAACATGTTGTAGGGCTATATTATGTCATATGCTGCAGTTGATTACGTTCTCCTGCTTGTTGTCTTTTGGGCGTGTCAAAATTATATTTACAATTATTTTGTATAACCTTGTATAGGCCTAATTTAATATAACTCAGTATTTTCTTACCTCATAATGATCGCAGTAGTAACTATACCGATTATTCGTGCGTTTTGTAGGTAAACAACTTGATGTTTTGAATACTATGTAGGATGATTTCGAAAATTTGAAGTTAGAACATGGTTTTAATAATAGTCTAGAGTGCATTAAATACATTATTCACGGAATGGATTTCACTACAGATCGTCCTGGATAATAAACATCACAGTTTATCGAGAGTTTACTGCAGGCGTAAAATTCGGAGACTCCTGCAACTACTGCACATAATCTAAGGCATCTAAGCTAAAATAACTCGCTGTCGAGATTGCATATGTTTTTATAAATTTTTCTTTTCCCTCTTCTAAAATAAAACTGTAGCCAGCAATTCCTTACTTGAAGTAGATACTTTTGTTTACTAGCGCAATTTAATTAGTTATATTTCTTAAGGTTTAAGGCATATATTCAGAATATTTCGGAACCTGAATGAAGATAAAAAGCTTTCCCTGCTTTTTACATATAGTAACATAAAACAAATTTGGCATTTTGAGCTGTTTTTAAGAGTATTTAATATGCTAATACACTACATATATCCCAAATGTTTATATACCGAAAAACAAATGCACACGCAAAGTGCATCCCTCAAACTACACATGCGCTATCTGTTGGTGCTAGTTCAGGATATCCCTATTTGGACTACTGCGTCCTAGACTATGAGCGTATTCCGAATCTCACCGGTGAGCAATCCGATAGCATCACGGTGTTCCGAATTCCACCGATGACGTCATTGATGCTCCACTGGTGTCGCACCGGTGCCATCAACTTACAGAGGTGGTGGCAGTCTCCATGAGCCGCCATCAGTGAATCTGATTGGTTCTTGTATAGGGCGGGAATTAGCAGACGAATGACATCGTGCACTGTTGTGTCATGGCGGTGTGTTCTGCTTTAGTTCTGCTGTATTGTTTGTAATGAGCACAACGTAAAAACAAAATGTTAATGGCTTATGAGCGAACATGTCAACGGACCCGTTATTACTACCGGTTCAAGAAATAAATTGTTTGTGCTATCTTTTCTTTGAACGAGATGGCAGTACGAAAATTTCGCAAAATTTTGCTAGCGTAGCACAGACAACAACTTGTACAGTCGCCATGACAGCCATCGATCCTTCCAGTAGTTTTGTTCCTTATTTCGCTGCAACGTGACGTCACTGATGCCACCGGACCGGTGAGATTCGGAATACGCTGTATGTTAGTCAGATATCTCTACGTTTCATGCACTCAGGATCTCTTTATTAAAATTCTATAGGACCTAAAACGTCTAAATGAACCATGAACTCCTTATAAGTGCCTAAAAACTATGTTTTTTACCTGAAAAGATCCTTTTCAGTTTTTTTTTTTTTCGTATACTTAAAATAAAAATACCGGTAATAGAAATCACAAACAAAAAATGCTGTTTAAAATGTAAAAAATTCTCTTGTAGATAAACACTGGTGTGGCAAGTTCGTTTCATATTGGTCTTGGAAGGGGAGAGAAGAAGACTTTACCTAATTTCCTGGAACCGAAGTTCGGTTTGAAAAGTCCATCCTAGCATAAAAGATGTTGGTAGGTTGTTCATGTTAGGCGAGAGCTTACAAATTAGTTTTCGCCTCAATGCATCCTCGTTATGGAAAATGAAACTGACCAATCAGCAATCAGTCTCTTTTTCTGATAGAATTTGAATCTTCGCTTCAGTAGCACGCATTGTCAGCACCAGTTCTTTGTACATAAAATTGAAAACTTACCTAAATTAAAATTATTAATTGTTAATTTATTTTAAATAAACTCCTAAGAGATTCTATGAAGTCTAAATCTCTCCTTTTAGCACCTAGAAATTCGTTCCCTAGTTATAAAGTGTTTCTTATAGAATTCAACACGATGAATTATTTATAAAATTAAAGTTATACTGGTAACACAAATTCGTTTCAAAACATTTAAAACAAGCGCATCTAATGTCACTACACGTAGGCTACATCAGCAGCGGGTAACAATAGTAGTTCGCCAACAATTTGAAAATCAAAGACAATAAAGATAGTGTATTCCATTGAAGAACATGTTTAAATTGTGCATTGTTATTGGGTCACTGGATCTTTCCTTCAAATCAAACTACAGTTCCGAACGAAATTTGGAGTGCGTCGATATGAAATTACACGAATCCCATCTACACATAGTGAAAGTGGGATTACTATGCGACATATTTTAAGTATTATCGGACCGACTTTTTGCAATGATATGGTTGACGCTTACAAGAAGAAATTCACAGAGTTTCTGGAGCAACTTGATGACGTGAAACTAACGCAAGGAAACTTACAGATAGATGGGGCGGCCTGCCACACATACGAAGAGCCAGTTATTTTGATAACCGAATTATCTCTGCTTGTCTATGGCCACCACGTTCGCCCGATCTTATTAGACGTGATTTCTTCTTGTGGGGCTAACTTAAGGCATGGTTTTCCACGAGAGACTACAAACTCTGGAACAGCTTGAGAATAACATTTTTTTGGGAAATCAGGAACATGATGGTGTGATGTTGACACGAGTAAATGAAAACCTGAAACACAGCGTCGAAATGCGTCTATCGGGGAACAACGAAAAATTTGATCACCTGATGTGATGTGCACGTGTATTACTTGAGCAAAATTAAGTCTCCTGTGGCAGTGACAGTTCTGAAAACTTTATCATGGCCTCCACAACATAATATAAAAGGGTGGGTTTACAAAACTCAATAAGTCTCATTATTACTATTCACCTTTCCTTTCCAAACCTTAACATGTCCAGCAATGCAAGTGTTCGTAATTTAACATGTCCATGATCCTTATAGGAAAATAACCATAGAAAGAAATTTTCTGCTCAGATGTATTGTAGTCTTTAGTTTTAAAGAAACAGCAGCATTTAATTTAAATCATAACAACAATGAGTTTTAATTCTGGAATATTATAAACAGTAAAATAGTTGTAATTGCCACTATAATTCTATTGTAGAGATGTATCCTGAAAGTCAATCAAGTCTTAGTGTAACATAAATTACTCCAGCAGAACCTGGAAGGAGCAGAAAAAGGACAAGAATGTCCATAAATGGAAGAAGACAGTAGAACCTAAACGTTTGTGTAAACGTGGAAAAATCATTCCCACTTTTGGATTTGAAGTATACTTAATTTAGAGATTTTGCCAATGCCTGCAAAAGTGATAGATGTGGAAGATCTTCTTAAAAACATTACGGTGACTAATGGAAATCTGTTCCAGAAATAAAATTTTATGCATGGTAACAGACATAATATTGAAATATATGCAGAACTTGAAGATGAACCAATGACTAATGTAGAAGTTATTTAAACTATTGTTTCTCTAAAATGTCTTCTGTAATAGAAGCGGTGAGATCAATAACCATTCAAGTCCATTTACAGAAGTTTCGAGAAATATGCAAAAAACTTTTTTTATTTCTTACCTAATTATTATGTTTGCATGTAATATTTCTGGTTGTCTTAGAGATCAAGACAAAGTAGTGGAAATATCCAACATTTTATTTCAAATTTCAAATTTGCAAAAAATGAATGACCAGAAGTGGACTTGAATGATTATTGATCTCACTTGTTCTTCAATTTGTTCTTATTTGCAAAACTGGAAAAAGTGTACCGAAGTCATTTTTTATAAAATACATCTATAATAACACATGTAACTTAGATTTTTCATCTAAATATAAATAATTCTTATCTTGTTCCAAAAATTTAACATGTCCGGAAATATCCATAGCAAAACTTAACACGTCCATATGTCATTTCCAGGACTTAGCACGTCCAACACAATTTATTTTATTTCATTTTTTTTCCAGAGTCAGTACCTTATACATCTTGATTACACTACTTTTAACACTATATCACACGCAATATGTATTATATGTCTTTCTCGTGTTACATTTTACCGTACCTGGTTATCATGTTTCAGCCTGTTATGGGCCATCTTCAGAACTGGTTGGTGCTGGTCTTGGCGCCTTTTGTTTGTGTTTTCTGTGGGGTGTGTTTGTGTAGTGTAATGTGGAGACAAAAAGTGTGTGTGTTTTGAAATTGAGCTGTGTGTTGAGAATTTCATTTGGATGTGTTTTTGTGTGTCTACATATTTCGTATTGTTTCACAACACACAAACTCTTTGACTTCACATTACACTACACAAACACACCCCGCAGGAAACACAAACAAAAGGCGCCAAGACCAGCACCAACTAGTTCTGAAGATGGCCCATAACAGGCTGAAACATGTTAAACAGGTACGGTAAAATTTAACACGAGAAAGATATATAATGCATTTTCAGTATCTTAGTTGAACTCCCTGTAATATTTTCCCTTAATTTCTCAGTTTCTATTTGAGTGAACATGCTTAGTTCCGGAAATGATCTACTCACCTATATCCTTTGTTCTTTCGAATGAAATTTAAATGTCATACAGACTACTCGTCAGAAGATTTCCGCCTTGTACACACTATAGAACCTGTTCAGGTTGAGAAATTTTTAGCGATCCGCGGAGATATGTAGGAAACCCTTAATATCTGTAAAGAAATTGGATCACAATACATGATTCAGCACTTTGAGTTGGAGTTAGTCAAACAGGGCGTTCTGCATAATTGCAAGGTCTCCCTTCCCGCTGGCGTATGAATTAATGATACCGGCTCCGTCACCATGCGGCGGTGAGATGAAAAATTCAGCGGCTCTGTAATTCATCCCCAGTGGTTTTAATACTGTAAGACGCAATTCTTGGGATTCCAACACTATAACATGCTCATAGTGATATCATGGTACTTTTAAGATTTGAACCAAGGCTTCTACCAACGATATGCTTCGTAGTCCTGTGTAGTCTGATGTTTGTAATACCAGTGGATCTAAATTTCGTGAGTTCGAACCTGGTCAATTGGCAATAAGTGGCGGATATTTAGGAGGGTGTTAAAAATCTTTGGACAACTTCCTTCGTATAAAGAAACTGAAACCAGGAATCGCGGATCGTAGATTTACTCCACGTAGAAGGAACTTCTTCCTAAGAGAGATTAAATTTATCGGCCAACTGTTTCTCTCTTTACCAACTTTCTTGCTTAGCGGACAGATTTCTCTGCAGATCAACGTCAAGCGATTCCGCTGGGATGACAATAATAATTGAAGAGTTTAAATATATAATGGACCAAGTGACAAAATAACGATTTTCGCTTTGTTTTGCCTTAAATTGTGCTATGAAACAACCGTAATTTAAATAATATATAACGGGACAAGTAATAGGGATCTGGAAATAGATTCAGATTGTGTTCAAATACAAGGGGGGTCAAAAGTCGCTTTCCCTGCTATTCGTTCTTAGGTTTTATACTTGTACACATACACTTATGTCATAACTTGAATAAACAAATAGCTGGTGTAATAAGTAGTGAGTTGGCAACCATGTCCATACGTCAACTGTTTTTCCGATGTCATATGAAGGGTTCAGAACCATAGTGGGCCAAGCGCCATTTACTAAAACCGTAGAAAACAAGGGTTAAAATGAAGTTATCACCATAATTCAATGGAAATATATAGCAAGTAATATAAAGTATTCACTTAACTTTAACCCTTGCTTTCTCCGTTTTTAATAAATGGCGCTTGGCCCACTATGGATCTGAACCCTTCATATCTTGAAAACAGCCCTCGATTTGCCGAAATGCAGTTAATATGGCAACAGGAGGGAGCACCACCTCATTTTGGTGTAGGAGGGAGAGACTTCTTTGAACCAGCAATTCCATGAATGGATTGGCCGTCGTGGCACAACAGAATGGCCACCCAGATCATACGATCTGACGTCATGTGATTTTTCGCTGTGGGGTATCCTTAAAAAATGATGTTTTTGCTCAGAAACCGCAGGATCTGCATCAGTTGCTACAGATGATCGAACAGTCATTCGTGAAATTCGATGCAGATCTGTATATCTGCATATTCAGTGTGTCTCAAAAATAAACTGACAAAATTTTCTGGAATGTTCTTTATATAAATAAATAAGAAAAAAAATGCAAAAGCAACATGTTTTAATTTCCCAACTCAAAGAGTTCTTGAGATATCAAATAAATATATTATAATTAGGCAGTATCTTGTTATACCTACGTCACACGTATTGGATATACTTGTTTACTACCTGGCATCGAACTGTTTAACTTGTAACTTGCCACGGAATCAGAGAACAGCTCTTCATATGCTGCCTATTCACTCTGAGATAGGTTGAGTTTGCATAAGTTGACCTATTAAAAAGTGGAAATATTTTGAGGAAAACATTTTCCTACAAATATCACACAAGATTTTCCGATCTTAATCATTTCAGACAATGTCTATCTTTCGTTATTGGGACTGGGCTTTAACAAATTCACAGATTCATAACTTGAAAAATATTTAAAATATAATTATCCGGTTTTCACTTATATATTTATTCCTCTGTGGCTACTACCACAAGTAATTTGTCGTTCTATTTTTGAGATATGCTGCATAGAGTATTCCGTTAAGAACGCGACTGGATACCGCAACCCGTCATGGCCTTTCATATTATAGTGCAGCCCTTTCACCGGTAGGTCAAGTTCAGTCGCGTTTCTAAAGAAAGACCTCGTTTTTAATAGTATATGATAATCCAGAAATACTGTAAGGTTGAGTATTTGTCTACCTCTCTTAAAAATATATGACAATTTTAAACACTATAACAAAATAATTTTAATTTTAAATAAGAGTTACCACACCTTACACCATCACAGGATCACCCTAATGTTAACAAATGTGGAATAAAAATGAAACGATTGCAATCTATTATGAAATTTTATCATTATGTGCTACCACAGTCTAGTATATACAGTAACGAAGCTTGAGTTGATGAGGGTACTAGGAACAATAGACTGTGCCGGTACTGCTTCACATTGTATGTGCTGAGGCGATAGTAGCGATCCTAGTGGTTAGCAACTATCTATGGATACATATTCCCTACGTATTGAGCTTCGTGACTGTATATACTAGAAAAGTAAGAACTGCGTAAAAGATAATTTCGCATAGCCAGCCTTTTATGGAATCATGCAAGAGATCTCCCGCTGTCAAGTTAACTTTCATTTTAATTGGGACACTGTGTGTTGTGCCAACATTTCAGACTATCTTAAGCAGTGCGAAGGATTTTTCTGCTTACTTGCTTCACAGGACTTCACAGAATGTATCCCTTAATATTTTACTCTATGAAAAGATTCCCTGCAGCAATTTTCCGTTGTTATTGCAATGATAAGGATGATTATGAGGTATGAAGAAACGGTAGAATTTCCGAAGGACAACCACAATTATAAAGAGAGAAATGAAATAAAAAAAATACAGGGACATCATTTTATTTTTACTAATATTTTTAATATTAACCTGCCTATACCTTTAGAGAACCGGAAACACCGCTTGCTCCCTCCTCCAAGACTGGAGTTCGATGATACTGGCGTAAAACACAAATCACTCTACTAGGTATAGGAGGGAAGAAAAGTAGTTCATCCATTTACGTAAACTAGGAAATATCGCGATTTTGAGTTTGATAATTTTATTTTCATTAGGTTTTTCTTTAATCAAAGTACAGTACTGTATTAAGAATAAGTGTTTTTATTCACGAAGTGAGTTATCCATGCGAACGTATTCATTATGCAGTGTATATTATACTGTCTACAGCACATTAGCGTACAATATAGAGAAAGAAGTTAAATTGAAAAATAATCATAATATGAATATTTAAACACAATTTTGAAAACGGTGGCCGTTCATTTCGATACAGGCTTCAGTTCTTTTGTGCATATTATCGCACTATAAACTATTGCATCTAGTTCCAATTGCCAGTTTCGTCCTTCGTACTAGTAACTCATGTTGAAATAATTCTGTACCTACTCTACGTAAAGTCAATCTTCACTTCAGCCCAACCCGAAAATATAAAATATAAAATTACTCAGATATGCTATCTACTGTCCGTCCAAGTGGTTATGCCGCAGGATTGTAGAAAGGGAGGAAATCACGTGACAGTTAATTACTTAACGAAGCCCTTTTATTTAAGTTAAATTAAGCAGCTGTATAATATTACGTAAACGTAATTCCTAAGAGAAATTAATGTTTTCAGAAAAGAGCTAAGACAGCCCAGCTTTTACAGAGGGGCGAGCAGAAGCAGGTGGGGGAAATCGGGATGCGACGTAGGCAAACGGACAGTACCTGTGTGAAAATATGATTCAATATTGAAAGCTCTTTAGTCACTGGAAAACGCGAACATATTTCTGGAACGTACTATACTCAGTAACTCAGTACTGCTTACTATCTGCGGTCTTGGTTCTGTGTGGAGTTGGAACTTCCTTAGTAGAAGGTGTGGGAGTGAAGTACATTCCAAAACTCAGGTACAATAAAAATTGAAGTAAAAATAAAATAATGTCCCTGTATATTTTAATGCATATCTACTAACAAAGTTCTCCGTTATTTTCAACATATGAGGAGCAACTAATTAAAACATAAATTGTCCATCTCCGCTCAAATTTGAGTTTGGTGTGGTTTCCGATAGACGCCAGTGTTCTCTACACTTCTGTGCTATCAGAATTCTCCAAATCGCAACATGTTACAGACTTTTTTATATAGTTATGTGAGTAGCAACTAATAAAAATGTAAATTGGGTAATAAAAGTATATGTTTTAATCGCAGTAAAAAATTTCCGAAAATGAGGACTCTGGATTTAAATTCCTGTCACTGAAGTTTTTAAATTCCGGCACCAAAAGTTAAAAAGTCACTGGCAGCACAGTCCATATAGTATCCAGACAGACGTTAATCGCCAACACAACATAAAATGAGCAGAAATTCGCCTTTCCTTCTGAAATAAGATAGTTCAATTGCATTAATTCCTTAAATGTCCACCAAACCGCATCAAAACATAAAATGTCCAAGTTAAATAATAACTATATGCAATAACTATGCAATAACTAAGATAATTTTCAATTCTTTTTTTATCGAGATTGTGGTTGATTCACCTTTAGTCGTAGATTTAAACAATAATTTATTGGTCTTCCTACTACAAATAGTTAAAAAAAAAAAACACATTATTTGTGTCTCCTGAAAATTTCGCCTTATGTGATAATTAAAGATAGAAATTTATACCACAACATGACGATATTAGGTTAGTTGTGCTTAGACTGTCGTTACGTCATGAATGACGTGAAGCCTGACTTATGGTCAGATTATAACTGAAATATGTTTTGTATCGCAGCAATTGAATGGGGATATATTTCTCGTGCGTAGGGTTCAGCGTTGTGCTCCGGCAATTGGTTTGTTTACATTGCACTTCGATTCGTTGATTGGTTAACCACATAAAGCTACAATCTCACCCTGATTATACTACGGCAGAGTTCCCTAACATGCACCTGCATTGCTAGCTACGCTCACTCATCCTTTGAACAACGAACACTCTATGCACATTTAACCTTGTAGTCTCTGTGGGTAAATTCCTATCTTTAGTGATAATTTACGTTTTGATTAGTTGCTCCTCAACTCTTCTTCGTTTGTAGCAGTTTTAACAAATTTTCTATTATCATGAAGCCTTGATGTCTTCAATATTTCTCTGGATGATAAGCTCCAGTGAATTCTATTTTGTTCACACATTGCATGATCGCAGTTATATCGTGTTTCTTCGTTTAGCCGTCAGTAGGAGTTCTCGTTCTTTATTCATTCTGTGCAGAACATCTTCATGTATGACTCGGTCGGTCCAAGGAATTTTAAGTAAGCGGCGCTGAGTGTGCATTTCAAACGCTTGAAGTCTCTTCTTGGCATACAATTTTATAGCCTAAACATCTCTGCTACATAATGGTGCCGACAAAGTATGGAAAATCAACTAGCCGAATTATAATATTTTAGAAAAACCTGTATTCATCAGTATAATCTATTTTCTTTTTAATCCACTACGGAATATTTTAATATATTGGTCTCCTTATCTAAATCCAATCCCTCACGTCGAAATGCTCATAATTATATTCCACAAATTAGTAAACATTGTCTAATTTCTATTTATTGATTCAGACTTGATAAAATTTGTTACATTTTCGTGGCACTGCAATCCAATTAAGAATTGGACCTGTACAGAAGTACTACTTAACATTTTACTTGAGGGAAGAACTATATTGAAAAACCATTTCGTGTATTTCGTAATGGGAAAAGTATAATTTAATTTCTTGTTCAAGTTACGCCGTTGCCACACTTATACAGAGTCTTTAAAATATATAGCTGCCGCGAATACAACATATGGGTCCTGGGGAATTGACACTGCACTGACCCGTAGTCATGTTACGTATTCCTCTGCATTCCACTCCCCTTCAGTTCTTTCTCTATTTCTCTATATAACTAGTTCTTTTTTTCTTTATTTTACCCTTTCTCTCTAGTTTTTGATTTGTATATTTCTTTTTTGGCGTTTTCTTTCTTTTTCTCTTTCTTCATTTCTCTATTTGTTTTCCTCTTATTTCATTACTCTTTTCTTACTACATTTTTTGATATATATATATATATATACACAGTATAATTATATATATTTTTTCTTTTTTGGCGTTTCTTTTTCTTTCTAGATTAGATTTCTTGACTGTCCTGTTTCTTATATCCTTTTTTCATTTCCCTTTCTTACTTCATTTCTTTATTGTCCTCTCCCTTTTTGGTGTTTCCTTTTCTTCTCCATTTCTTGATTGCCCTATTACTTCTTTGCTTTTTCATTTCTCATTCTTTCTCCATTTCTTGATTTTTATATTTGTTATTTTATTTTTCTGTGCTTCCTTTCTTTCTCCATTTTTTGATTGCTGTATTTCTTTTCATGTTACATTTCTCATTTCTCGAATAATTGATTCTTCTATTGCTTCTTTTCAATTTAAATTTCGCCCTTTTTCTGGTATTCTCTATATTTCTCCATTTCTTGAATGCTCTATTTCTTCTTTTCATTTTTGCTTTATTTCTATATCTCCTAATTTTTTCATTTATTCCTTTATTTTTAATGTTACCCTTCTTCCTCCATTTCTTAATTCCTTAATTCTTTTCTTATTTGATTTTCCCCTTCTTTCGCCATTTTTCTTGATTTTTCTATTTCTTCTTTTCTCTTTTCATTTTTGTTTTCTTTCATTTTGTGATATCTACATTTCTCCTTTTACATTTTTCATTTTTCCTGGCTTCCTACATTTCTAGATTTCTTTATTTCTTCCTTTGTTTTCAATTTTTCCTATCTTGCTCAATATCTTAATTTCTCTATTTATTGGGTAATTTGAGAGATAAAGTGCTTCACATGAATCTGTACACATTAGGGGATCTCGAGGCTAATAATGAGCATGAAATAAGAGGAATTTCAGGTCAACGAGTAAGTGTCAACATATTCTCGCAATATCAAGCTTGTATGCAAGCGGAAGAACGATACTCCCAGCATCTGCTGTAAAGTGGGTTTCACAATCCATTTCTGCTATCGCCGTTAGAATCCTGAATATAAGGGGATAGTGATTTAACTGCTCAGATAGAAGAGGGAGAGAGAAAATCTATTATGCGTTTTCTATTACGTGCATGGTTCATCAGAAATTTAGGCTGAAAGTCTGTGTAGTTAGTAAAAAGCGCATCGCCCGCTCAGGTACGAATACACACACACACACTCGGTGTGAATAGCATTATTTCCTCCCTTGCTCACCGCAGCAGGTTTGCCAGATTTCCTAATGGCAAGAAATAACGATACATGTTAATTTTATTTTATTTACAAGAAAACCGTCCATTTTATTTAAAAACTGTAAGGGATTAAATCATTCCATATCAGCTTATCTAATTATCAACAGTAATCTCACTGAAGATTTTGATTTATCTAGAGAAAATCAAAACTCGAGTCGGATTTAATTGACTATTACACGTTTAGAAGAAAATATATAAAGATTAGAAGAAATAAAGTACTCTAATAAAATAAAATATTAATTGACTTGCTGAAATTCTATTTCACTTATGTTAACTTCACCAAAACGTTTGAAAGGTGCCGCCATTTTCAGTTCACTGTCTATGCTGTAAACCAGTGACGACTCGTGATATTTTTTGTTTCTAGGATATGAGATTGAAGGCTGATGACCAAGACAGAAACATAATAATAATAATAATAATAATAATAATAATAATAATAATAATAATAATAATACTAATAATAATAATAATAATAATAATAATAATAATAATAATAATAGAGCATGCGCAATTCATTTCTTGTAAATGATCAAATACAACTTCAGATATTCTTTCGGCTGTCCTGTCATCTGAAAGTCCTGTTAATTCTTGCATTTATTATAGCTTATTCTTTTGATATAATTTTGGTTTTTATTCATTTTATTTTTTATATCATATCATTTTAAATTATTTATTATTTCATTTATTCTACTCTTTTAAAATAACCAATGAACTGCATTTAAGGAGGCTACAAGTGTACTTGAAAATTCGTATTGTAGTCTCTGACAGGGTTTCCACATCACCACCCAGAAAGAAGGGTCGTAGTATTAGGATATACGGTCATATTCTCAAATGCTCTTTAAGTCAAGCCATACTCCGCCCTCCGCACTCACCCCTGTCCGTAACTTCACAGCTAAAAAAAAAAAAAAAAAACCGTTTGCTGTAAGATATTTTGATAGTTCCTTGGAAAGTATTCCTAAGGTCTGAGATGTGCTGTGGCCAGAAATCACGACAGAAAGCGGACATTTGAAGAAAATTATTACAACGGGACGCATTAAAATAAAATCTGTAATTAAAATGTTTTCTATCCTCAGAGGCACGAAATTAAACTGTAGGATCATCCTCATATCCTTCATGGAGGAATCGCCACTGCTGTAAACAAATGACTATCGCAAAATATGTTTTATAGTAGCCTAACGTAAAGAATTTGCAGTTAGAAATGTTGGCAAACAAAGAAACAAATGGTAAGAAGGTGATGAAAACAGGAGAAAGTAGCCTATATATAGATTAGAAGAATTAAAGTACTCTCTACAATAAAATAGATATTAACTGACTTACTAAAATTCTATTTCACAAATGTTACCTTCACAAAAATGTTTGAACGGAGCCGCCATTTTCAGTCGACTATTTATGCGGGAAACAAATTAGATCGCAAAGCATGTTTTATAGTACCGTAAAGAATTTCCAGTTTGAAATGTTGGCAAACAAAGAAACAAATGCTAGGGTAGTGATAAAAACAAACAAATGCTAGGGAAGCGATAAATTTAAACAAATGCTAGGGAAGCGATAACATTGTGCGATAAGCAGCCATGATTGGTTGAAAGACGTCCTTTCGTACCGTTTTAATGGTCAAAAGTAGTACGACATAGTAAAAGTGTAATAGTCAGAGTAAAAACCAGAATCGTACTACCACCACTACTTCTGCTACTACCGTCATCACTACTACCATCACCATCGACACCACCGCCGCTATCACCCCTACTACTACAAGTCACTTGCACGGCGTTTTCAGATAATTTTTATAATTAATGTACTATAGGCTATCCTATATTATACAAATTCTAGTAACATTGACGACAGTAACTTAAAATCCCTCGCCACTGACTACGACTGGGAATATTTATATAGACAGAACACACAGACTTGTATATGTTCGCTTTACTTGCATGTGTCTCATAAAATTAACAACAGAACACGAACATAATCATGGTCTTTGTGTTCATCTTGAAACTCACCACCCTACTGCAATCATTAATGTCATTGGCAACATGCTGAAAGTTTTCCATGTCGTTAGCGTTTATTTCCATACAATTAACCTATAAAATGTTAATTCCTGTATTCTTCACTTTTATCCTTTCTAGGAAACTGTCTTTGGGTTCAGGTTTTATAGTAACGAGGAAGGAGATAACTTTACCGTATAATGTTACGAATTCTCCACAATTTCATTTCATTCTTAGAATTTTGCTTGAATCCCAGCATAGATGTAGTGGAAGCTCTATTTTTTCGTGTAAAGGTGATGATATTTTAATGCACTAGATTAAAGTCGTAGGATTTCTTAAAGGACACGATAAAATGATATGTAATACAATGGTTACCGTGATTTCCTTTGAATTCAAATTTTAAGATAATCTTGGAACGGTTTCCTTTCTCGTATGTCAGATAGCGTGTAAAGGAACATTGGATCATTCAAGAAAATTACTGACAAAAAAATGTTCTCATTCAGACAAATCTCTTTCTCTTCGGACATTGTCTCTTCCAAACGTGTCGAAGCAGATTGCAGATTATCTATAGAAAATAAAGTCTTACAAGGCGAATGGAGATAAGCTAAGGACCATGAGCATTACATTATTACTATTACTACCACCACCACTACTGCTGCTGCCGCTACTCCTACTGCCCTTACTTCTACTCCTACTCCTCTGCTACTCCTACTCATGCTGCTATTCCTACTGCTGCTGCTCCTACTCCAGTTTCTACTCCTACTCCTGCTGCTGCTCCTATTCCTACTCTTGCTGCTATTCTTACTGCTCCTAATCCTACTCCAGTTGCTACTAATCCTGCTGCTCCTACCCCTACTCACGCTGCTGCTCCTACTTCTACTCCTACTGCTGCTCCTACTCCTACTAATGCTGCTATTCCTACTGCTCCTACTCCTACCCAAGTTGCTACTCCTACTCCTGCTGCTGCTGCTACTCCTACTCCTACTGCTCCTACCCCTACTCACGCTGTTGCTCCTACTGCTCCTATTCCCACTCATGCTGCTATTCCTACTGCTACTGCTTCTACTCCTACTCCTGCTGCTACTCCTGCTCCTACTCACGCTGTTGCTCCTACTGCTCCTATTCCCACTCATGCTGCTATTCCTACTGCTACTGCTTCTACTCCTATTCCTACTGTTACTCCTACTCATGCTGCTATTCCTACTGCTCCTACTCCTACCCCAGTTGCTACTATTACTCCTGCTGCTACTCCTACTCCTACTGCTCCTACCCCTACTCACGCTGTTGCTCCTACTGCTCCAATTCCCACTCATGCTACTATTCCTACTGCTACTGTTTCTACTCCTACTCCTGCTGCTACTCCTGCTCCTACTCACGCTGTTGCTCCTACTGCTCCTATTCCCACACATCCTGCTATTCTTACTGCTACTGCTTCTACTCCTGTTGCTACTGCTTCTACTCCTACTCCTGCTGCTACTCCTACTCCTACTGCCCCTACCCCTACTCACGCTGTTACTCCTACTGCTCCAATTCCAACTCATGCTGCTATTCCTACTGCTACTGTTTCTACTCCTACTCCTGCTGCTACTCCTACTCCTACTGCTCCTACCCCTACTCACGCTGTTGCTGTTGCTGTTGCTACTATTCCCACTCATGCTGCCATTCCTACTGCTACTGCTTCTACTCTTACTCCTGCTGTTACTCCTATTCATGCTGCTATTACTACTGCTTCTACTCTTAACCCAGTTGCTACTACTACTCCTGCTGCTACTCCTACTCCCATTGCTCCTACCCCTACTCACGCTGCTCCTATTCCCACTCATGCTGCTATTCCTACTGCTACTGCTTCTACTCCTATTCCTACTGTTACTCCTACTCATGCTGCTATTCCTACTGCTCCTACTCCTACCCCAGTTGCTACTATTACTCCTGCTGCTACTCCTACTCCTACTGCTCCTACCCCTACTCACGCTGTTGCTCCTACTGCTCCAATTCCCACTCATGCTACTATTCCTACTGCTACTGCTTTTACTCCTACTCCTGCTGCTACTCCTGCTCCTACTCACGCTGTTGCTCCTACTGCTCTTATTCCCACTCATGCTGCTATTCCTACTGCTACTGCTTCTACTCCACTCCTCCTACCCCTACTCACGCTGTTGCTACTACTGCTCCTATTCCCACTCATGGTGCTATTCTTACTGCTACTGCTTCTACTCCTATTGCTACTGCTTCTACTCCTACTCCTGCTGCTACTCCTACACCTACTGCCCCTACCCCTACTCACGCTGTTACTCCTACTGCTCCAATTCCCACTCATGCTGCTATTCCTACTGCTACTGCTTCTACTCCTACTCCTGCCGCTACTCCTACTCCTACTGCTCCTACCCCTACTCACGCTGTTGCTACTACTGCTCCTATTCCCACTCATGCTGCCATTCCTACTGCTACTGCTTCTACTCTTACTCCTGCTGTTACTCCTACTCATGCTGCTATTACTACTGCTTCTACTCTTAACCCAGTTGCTACTACTACTCCTGCTGCTACTCCTACTCCCATTGCTCCTACCCCTACTCACGCTGTTGCTCCCACTGCTCCTATTCCCACTCATGCTGCTATTCCTACTGCTCCTACTCCTACCCCAGTTGCTACTACTACTCCTGCTGCTACTCCTACTCCTACTGCTCCTACCCCTACTCACGCTGTTGCTCCTACTGCTCCTATTCCTACTCATGCTGCTATTCCTACTGCTCCTACTCCTACCCCAGTTGCTACTACTACTCCTGCTGCTACTCCTACTCCTACTGCTCCTACCCCTACCCACGCTGTTGCTCCTATTCCCACTCATGCTGCTATTCATACTGCTCCTACTCCTACCCCAGTTGCTACTACTACTATTCCTGCTGCTACTCCTACTCCTCCTACCCCTACTCAAGCTGTTGCTCCTGCTGCTCCTATTCCCACTCATGCTGCTATTCCTACTGCTCCTCCTCCTACCCCACTTGCTACTACTACTCCTGCTGCTACTCCTACTCCTACTGCTCCTACCTCTACTCACGCTGTTGCTCCTACTGCTCCTATTCCCACTCATGCTGCTATTCCTACTGCTCCTACTCCTACCCCAGTTGCTACTAATATTCCTGCTGCTACTCCTACTCCTACTGCTCCTACCCCTACTCACGCTGTTGCTCCTACTGCTCTTATTCCCACTCATGCTGCTATTCCTACTGCTCCTACACCTATCCCAGTTGCTATTACTATTCCTGCTGCTACTCCTACTCCTCCTACCCCTACTCACGCTGTTGCTCCTACTGCTCCTATTCCCACTCATGCTGCTATTCCTACTGCTCCTACTCCTACCCCAGTTGCTACTACTACGCCTGCTGCTACTCCTACTGCTCCTACCCTACTCACGCTGTTGCTCCTACTGCTCCTATTCCCACTCATGCCGCTATTCCTACTGCTCCTACTCCTACTCCAGTTGCTACTACTAATCCTGCTGCTACTCCTACTCCTCCTACTCTTACTCATGCTGCTGCTCCTACTGGTTCTACTCCTACTCATGCTGCTGCTCCTACTGCTTCTACTCCTACTCATGCTGCTGCTCCTACTCCTTCTACTCCCACTCATGCTGCTATTCCTACTGCTCCTACTCCTATTCATGCTGCTGCTCCTAATGCTTCTACTCCTACTCATGCTGCTATTCCTACTGCTCCTACTCCTATTCATGCTGCTGCTACTACTGCTTCTACTCCTACTCATGCTGCTATTCCTACTGCTCCTACTCCTATTCATGCTGCTGCTCCTACTGCTTCTACTCCTACTCATGCTGCTATTCCTACTGCTCCTACTCCTATTCATGCTGCTGCTCCTACTGCTTCTACTCCTACTCATGCTGCTATTCATACTGCTCCTACTCCTACTCATGCTGCTGCTCCTACTGCTTCTACTCCTACTCATGCTGCTATTCCTACTGCGCCTACTCCTACTCATGCTGCTGCTCCTACTGCTTCTACTCCTACTCATGCTGCTATTCCTACTGCTCCTACTCCTACTCATGCTGCTATTCCTACTGCTCCTACTCCTATTCATGCTGCTGCCCCTACTGCTTCTACTCCTACTCATGCTGCTATTCCTACTGCTTCTACTCCTACTCATGCTGCTGCTCCTACTCCTACTCATGCTGCTGCTCCTACTCATGCTGCCATTCCTACTCATGCTGCTATTCCCACTGCTCCTAATCCTACTCATGCTGCTGCTCCTACTGCTTCTACTCCTACTCATGCTGCTATTCTTACTGCTTCTACTCCTACTCATGTTGCTGCTCCTACTCCTAGTCCTGCTGTAATTCCTACTGCTCTTACTCCTACTCCTGCTGTTATTCCTACTGCTCCCCCTACTACTAGACTCCTACTGCTACTGCTGCTACTGCACCTCCAGCTCCTACTTCTACTGCTGCTCCTGCTGCTCCTACTACTACTACTGCTGCTCCTACTAATCCAACTATAAACATAAAAAACCACCACTATTAATTGATCCGCAGTGCGACAGCCCACGAAGTGCCAAGACCGACCAGCCGACTACGTGCCTCAAGTCCACATACCTCAGCAGAGGTGAACGATTATCCAACCAGTACGGAGGTAACGTGTGGCCAGCACGATGATTCCCCCATCCGTTATAGTTGGTTTTTGAAACCGGATTTTTCTATCTAGCGCTGCTTTGAAAATTAATCACAATATGATGGGTGGCACCGGTCACATACACTGGGCGAAATTTCTTGAGAACATACGGTGTAGGGCGTCGGAATGGGTCGAGCTTGCGCCACGTTAAAGAGAAGTACCAGGAGCGATTTAACATTTCAGCACCAAACAACACAACAAAGTTAACTGTCGTCGAGAAGTTCCGTAGTACGGGATCAGCCTAATGTCATCTTGCATGTTATAGATAAAGAATCTTAATGTTCAGAGGATGTTTGTAATTTCAGTATTCCGTTTAACCGGAAATAATGCTCGACAATAAACACCTTCTCCTCTGTTCTGAGAATCATAATTGCAGCACTAACCTCAACACTAAATATTCAATATGTCAAACAGTCATATAAAATAAATAAATAAATACTTCGTTGCTAGGGAAACATGCACAACAGATGAGAGATAATTTCAGTATTTTCTGTTTTTCCGAATGCTGTATATAGTTAGTAATATATCGTCGTTGTTCCTGCAATAACTCCTATGTGCAAAATATAAAAATTTTCAGTAGGAAAAAATAAAAATATTTATCCCATGGGAGCCGTACATAGAAGACTGTGAATACTTACATTTTCGAAACAAAGAAATATAATTACATATGCGATTTTATTATTTACAGTTTCACTATTTAAGTTATTTAACAGAGTAAAAGAACGTACAGCAGAGTTCGTATAGGTCAGTTTCTGTCAGATGCGTTTCCAATTCACTGTGGGCTAAAGCAAGGAGATGCACTATCACCTTTACTTTTTAACTTTGCTCTAGAGTATGCCATTAGGAAAGTCCAGGATAACAGACAGGGTTTGGAATTGAACGGGTTACATCAGCTGCTTGTCTATGCGGATGATGTGAATATGTTAGGAGAAAATCCACAGACGATTAGGGAAAACACGGGAATTTTACTGGAAGCAAGTAAAGAGATAGGTTTGGAAGTAAATCCCGAAAAGACAAAGTATATGATTATGTCTCGTGACGAGAATATTGTACGAAATGGAAATATAAAAATTTAAATTTATATTTTGAAGAGGTCGAGAAGTTCAAATATCTTGAAGCAACAGTAACAAAATATAAATGATACTCGGGAGAAAATTTAACACAGAATAAATATGGGAAAATGCCTGTTATTATTCGGTTGAGAAGTTTTATCATCCACTCTACTGTCGAAAAATCTTAAAGTTAGAATTTATAAAACAGTTATATTACCGGTTGTTGTTTATGGTTGTGAAACTTGGACTCTCACTTTGAGAAAGGAACATAGGTTCAGGGTGTTTGAGAATAAGGTGCTTTGGAAAATATTTGGGGCTAAGTGGGATGAAGTTACAGGAGAATGGAGAAAGTTACACAACACAGAACTGCATGCAATGTATTCTTCACCTGACATCATTAGGAGCATTAAATCCAGACGTTTGAGATGGGCCGGGAATGTAGCGCGTATGGGCGAATCCAGAAATGCATTTAGAGTGTTAGTTGGGAGGCCGGAGGGAAAAAGACCTTTAGGGAGGCTGAGACGTAGATGGGAGGATAATATTAAAATGGATTTGAGGGAGGTGGGATGTGATGATAGAGAATGGATTAATCTTGCTCAGGATAGGGATCCATGGCGGGCTTATGTGAGGGCGGCAATGAACCTCCGGGTTCCTTAAAAGCCAGTAAGTAAGTAATAGAGTAAAAGTCTAAAAAATCGATACATATATCACATAGGATTTACTGCAGTAACAACGACGATTTTAAGAAATTGTTTAAATCAATGTAGCAATATACTGAACATAAAACACTCAGAAGCGGGAAAACCTACAAAATGACGCTTTCGAACCTGCGCATAATATCACCACATGGAGATGAATTGACAAACTTTATTAATCAGCGGTGATATGATTGCAAGCCCGACTCGATTACTTCCATGTTAAATTTCTATAGCGGAGTTTACTTAACTTTCATCAAACTGTCACAAAAAAGTACTAAGAATGGGGGAACGAGGAGGGATGAGGGGCAGCCTCTCAATAAAGGTAAAAATAGAAGAAAAGCAGGAAGATAGAAGTAGCCGAAATAGACAGAGAGGGGACGAAAGAGATAAAAAGAAGAGATACACCCAAAGGGGATTTACTTCCCGCTTCCCCTCCCTCACCCTGCTTACTTCCCCCACATCTCTTTTTTATTCCTAAAACCCTATAGAGCTCATTTGGACCTCCCGAAGGCCACCAAATTGGAAAAAAATCGTCCTCCAATTGGTAAGATGATTTCGATTTTCAGCGAGGAACAATCTCTAAGGACAGGAAAGTCCCCGAGGGAAGCAATCGTGAGTCGCCCCCGACACACGGTCACGACCCACTGGGCACACACCAGTCACTTGTCAGTCCGAATGTTAAAGCCGACTTAATCTCATTTAGCGTGTTATTAATTACAATTGAATACTGATATTGTGTTTGCTACGGTAAGAATCATAGTAGGCTAATGCTAGGAAAACAAAGTGCATGTGCATTACTGGATGTAAATGAATATATTATTTAATTTCGGAATATGTATGATAAGAACTTTCTTGTGTTAAATATTATTAACGTACCTTGTTAACATGTTTCGACCTATTTTCGGTCATCTTCGGAACTGATCGTTGTTGGTCTTGGCGCCTCTTGTTTCCTGTGTGAGTGTATCCTAAGTGTAGAGTCAAAGAATGTATGTGTTTTGAAATTGAGTTGTGTGTTGAGAATGTCGTTGGGGTGTGTTTTCGTGTGTCTGTATATTTCATATTGTTCTAGTGTGTTGAGTTTCTGGCTTTTTGGTTGGATATGTAGTATTTCCATGTCTGTGTTGATGTCTCTGTAGGTGTGCACATAAAACCAAAAAGCCAGAAACTGAACACACTAGAACAATATGAAATATATAAACACACGAAAACACACCCCAACGACATTCTCAACACACAACTCAATTTCAAAATACATACACTCTTTGACTCTACACTACGAACACACCCACACAGGAAACAAGAGGCGCCAAGACCAACAACGACCAGTTCCGAAGATGACCGAAAATAGGTCGAAACATGTTAACAAGGTACGTTAATAATATTTAACACAAGAAAGTTCTTATCATACATATTCCGAAGTGATACAGTGTTAAAAGTTGTGTAATCAAGATGTATTATTTAAATCATATGTACTTACTTACTTATTTACTTACTTACTGACTGGTTTTTAAGGAACCCGGAGGTTCATTGCCGCCCTCACATAAGCCCACCATTGGTCCCTATCCTGAACAAGATTAATCCAATCTCTATCATCATAGCCCACCTACCTTAAATCCATTTTAATATTATCTTCCCATCTACGTCTCGGTCTCCCCAAAGGTCTTTTTCCCTCCGGCCTCCCGACTAACACTCTATGTGCATTTCTGGATTCACCCATACGTGCTACAGTATATGTCCTGCCCATCTCAAACGCAAATCATATGTACTCAGAGATAAAATCGCAGAGGAAATCCCTTCTGCACTAATATTAAGGAACCTATTTTACATGCAACTCTTGAAAAAAGAGGTAATATGAGTGAAATCAGATAGACGGATTTGCAATCCTAATGCATAGCAGAGGGTGTTGAGAAAAGTATATAACGATCACCAGAATTAACTGATTCCCCCTATATATCTCTTTATCTCGCCAAATAGCGTTTATAATAGATTGAGGAATAAAAATGTATTGCCTCAAGTTATTGTCAACTGAAAATGAGAGTTGCACAGACAAGATCTAGGTCTATCTTATCATATCCATCTGTTTTAATAAAATTAAAAGATACGACATAAAAAGGAAGGTAAGATGATGGAATAATTTGTAAAGTTCAGGTAAATGAAAACCCTAGGAACATGTTCTGATACTCCGATCATAGCGAACACAAATATCGTTTCAGTAAACGGAAATTCGTGTATTCATAGTGCTGGGTTTTAATGGCAATGGAACCTTTGAAGTTTGACTTAAGTAGCGTTTTACGAAAACGTTTTTATAACAGTATTTGTTACTGCCATTCGAAATTGTGTTCATACCAAGCTTCAACAATTAATAAAGAAACAAATAAGTAGCGTTAGCATAATACATTCATTTACATTTTATAACAATATTTATTACTATCATACGAAACTGTGTTAAAAACAAACTTACTTAAATAAGTCGCTGTTGAGTTATATTTTTGAGTATTAGTACCTAATTATAATTTAACTGTACAAAGCAACTTTTCAAAATAATCTATCACCTGAAAAGAAAGCAGAAGAAAGCTCAAATTGAAGGCGAAAAGAAAAAGTTGTTAATGTGACTTTAAGACACGGAAAAGAGCTTTCAATAATTACAAACGTTCATCTGAATTGGACTCCTGCACAACCGGTTACGAAAAATAGAAATTATATCTTGCTATTTAACCCCTGGCCCTATAGTCAGTACGCAAAGCTCTCCTATCTCGCGAAGTGTCTCAGGGTCGGTTTATCGAATATTCGAGTTGCTTCTCATTCTTTGTGGCTGGACGGCAAAGGCAGACCATATTGAGCCATACAGAAGCTACAAGAGCCCTTGCAAGGACGCGTTTATCATCGTGTAGGCTACCATTTAATTGATAATTCTTCCTCTCTCAGTAAAATCAACCAATCAATCAATCAATATTCCATCGATTCATCCATTATCCATTCATCCATCCACTCACTCACTGATTCATTCTTGCATCGATTCATTGATTCATTCTTGTATGGATTTATTGATTCATTCATAGATTCACTGATTGATTAGTTCATTGATTCGTTAGTTCATTCATAGATTCATTGAATGATTCATTCATCCAGTCCAGATATTACAGTTGGGTACCTTCAATGGCAACAACCGCTTCCTGAAACTACAAGCATTTGAGTTTCAGAGTACTTTTCTTTTTGTTAATAACACTCTATCTTCTTAAAAAATGATTTATTAATCAAATAATAATGCAGCTTTTTAGAGTAATTAAAAGGCATTACATATTAACAACTACTGTTCTGGAGATATGCATTTTGAATTTAAAATGTAAATATTACACTAGAATGTAGGGCTGTGTACTTATTTGCTCTTCTCTTTAGTAATTGTAATTTATTTTATTCTTATATGTCTTTACGCACCAGATTTCATATTCTGCATTACACTTATTTTCTTTTTTGTTACCGGTGTCGATTTGTTCATTTATGTGTTAGTTATGAAGATAATTGTATTAAAATGTCAAATCAATAATATTGTAGACCTATATCAAGCAAACACATTTTTTAATAAGACAAAGAAAATTTCCTTTAATTGTTACGCCGTTTGTTTACTAAGAAAATGACGCTTTCACGTATGGTGAAGTGCGCCCGGTGTTCTGTCTATCTGCAAAATATAAGGGGAAACCGGTTAAAAATCGAATATTCGGTCGGTTGCTCAACCTTGACGGATGTTCTCTAACCGGTCAAATCTAAACCGGCTGTAAGCGCTATTTTTCAGTTCTCTGATCTGAATGCCTTCTTGTCACGTTGTTGGAGCATACTCTCGAAGACTTGTCACTTTTCTGCAGCTATACCTATAGACCACATAACAACCTGTCTGCGAATATTTCTTCACCATATGGACTAGTACTGCAGACAGTAAAATACACAATTCAAGTTCACACTGATCTAGTTAAATTGCGCTTATTATAAGCTATCAATGTACTTCTACTATAGAGTAAGTTGTGACGCGTCTGGCTTTCCTTTCTTAACGAAGAACGCTTACTGAAATGTAACAGAAGGGAACATTTAACACTCTGTGTTAAACCTGTTAAGCCTATTGTTGACATGAATAAAGTATAGACCTACCTACAAACCTATGCTTGAAAGCTCGCGATCGTCACACTGGAGCGATACGCTGAGCGTAACTACGTTTTAATGCTTATTAAATAGGCAATGGTAAGGAGTAGGATAGTAAAACCAAAATAAAAATTGTCCTGAAAATAATTATGTTAAAATATCTGCAAATTGTTTCACTGTAACTGTAGGCCTAATTGTATTATTTATTACAATTAAAAAAATTGATATGTAAATTTACTCGTAAAAAACTGGTTTAGACTTCTGCCTATCCCAAAATTTAAAGGATTGATAAGAATATACCGTGTATAAAAAACGTAGAGAATCACGAGACTTCAGTATTTGCAGTCGGATTTTATGTAACTGAAATTTTATTTGAGATACAGTACAGAGAACAAATCACTAACAAACTTTGCACTTGCTGTCTGCTGCTAATAAGTAAGAGAGTGTTACGTCACGGTGCGTTGCGTAACACTGCAGGATATGTTAAATGACACAACAATAACACACCAGGAAAATGTGCAGCGTATGTGCCTCATTATACAAAACACAAAAGGCAAAGCATATTTTTATAAACCATAAAAGTTGCTTAGTTTGAAGTTCCAATCTTAGAGACGTTATTCCCTGAAAGGACTGCTGAAATATTTCAAATGTTATGTTTTATTTAACGACGCTCGCAACTGTCGAGGTTATATCAGCGTCGCCGGTGTGCCGGAATTTTGTCCCGCAGGAATTCTTTTGCATGCCAGTAAATCTACTGACATGAGCCTGTCGCATTTAAGCACACTTAAATGCCATCGACCTGGTCCGTGATCGAACCCGCAAACTCGGGCATAGAAGGCCAGCGCTATTCCAAACGCGTCAATCAGGACGATGATTGCTGAAATCTTGATTTCATTGCCAGTTTCTGTATTTTAGAGCAGCGGTTCTCAACCTATCGGACGCGTACCACTGGTGGTACGTGAGTCACTGCTGGGTGGTACTTAATGTACTAAATAAAAATATAAATAATCATTAAATATATAAATGTATAGTGGTTTCTCTATATTTTATGGAAAAATCCATTGAATAAATTCAAAAAGTAACTGTTTCTTAATAACACACACTTAAATAAAACAATCAATTATTGGTATTGGAACATAGAAACGTTAATAAAGCGACACGTGACTTTTCCCATAATAAATTTGGTTATTGGTACAGCTAACGTCCTAAATATAAAATAGTAGTGTACCACTGAGAAAGGTTGAGAACCGCTGTCATAATAATAATAATAATAATAATAATAATAATAATAATAATAATAATAATAATAATAATAATAATAATAATAATAATAATAATTAGAGACCGGATTCTAAAGGAAAACTTTTTCATAAAAAAGGACAAAGAAAGGAAAAGTTATAGGCAAAAATAGAAAAGGACTTGAAAAAGGATTTTATTACTCCCCAAAACACACTTTAGCACATTCATGGATATATATGGCACACACAACCTAACATTTTCTCTTCACAATGTAAGGAAAATGTTGTATTTGATATAGTCAAAAAAGAACTTCAAAAAGGACTATATTACTCCCTCTATTTTAATTGAAAACACACTTCAGTTCTTTCATGGATACACATAGCACACACAAACCTATATTTATCGCTTCACAACATAAGGAAAGTGTTGTATTTGATCAGATTCAACATTTCAATATGTTTCAATATTATTCTGCTTCTTTGAATGCAGAATGTCTTTATAAACAGAAAATGACCGCTCAACATCAACTGAAACCAGAGGTGAAAATTTTATTTTTATCCTGAACTCTAAATCAGCAAACTTTATTAGTTTTTCAATGTCTGGAATCAGAGGACGAACGATATTTATTTTCGCTTGCTCAGGAAGTTGTAGGCCTATCGGAAAAAAATATAGGAAAATCATCTAAATATCTGCGATATTCTATCAAAAAAGGACCAACATAAGAGATGTTTTTAAAAAGAAAGGAGAAAAGGGAATATAGAATAAAAAATGGAAAAAAGGGAAGTCAAGAGCACACAATTTGGTCGATGGAAGATAGTTTTGAACATCGTAATTAATTATTTCATGTTTCGTGTTGAAATAAAAAAGGGATTCACTTTAAAATCCGGTTTCTAATAATAATAATAATAATAATAATAATAATAATAATAATAATAATAATAATAATAATAATAATGATAGTAATAATAATAATAATAATAATAATAATAATAATAATTCAACGTAACTGTTTCTTAATAAAATACGCCTAAATTAAACAATCAATAGGTATTGGAACATAGAAATGTTAATTATGAATCTCTGGGTTTCTTAAAATCCGTAAATAAGTAAGATGAACATAATATATTGGACATACATACAGCGGAGTAAAAATGTGGACACAAAATGTCTGTTTTTGCACTAAAATAATGTGGACAAGTAATTAATTGGGCATATATTTATGGTCATAATTTAGTGAAATTCATGTAATAGACATGAGAAAATGGACATTAGAAAATGAACCTCGTGTCTATGTTTTCGTCTTGTGAGCCAGTCTATTAGGGCGCTATTCATAGACATTTCGCTAGCCCGCGCTACGAGTGTGCTAAACAGGATTCATATCATATTACATCGCTGACACTGGTTTATGAATACGAAAAACGTTAGTTCGCTGATCATCCACCGAAAGCCCGCGCTAAGAATGTCTATGAATACGGCCCTATATGTGGTAACAACATGAACTAGTTTAACTATAGGACTATGCGATTGCTAGGATTCAGAATTGTGCTAGGCCTAATATTAAAACTGACTTATTGAAATCACTGCTAAGTTAATTTCATGTTGGTTATTAATTAGAATTGAACCTGAGAGCCCGTCTCGTCACTTCTGTCTCTGGTTTTGTATCTCTGCAGCAGCGCTGCGATGTCCCGCCCTGGAGCCGACGCTTGGCGCGGTACCGTTGCTCTAGATTTAATTTAGAGTTTGTAATTGAAATACACGTCGCTGACAATTGTTGTTCTGGCGGCACGCGCTGCAGCAGTGACATCTGGACTCGCTCATTATGGAGCTCTACTTGGGTGTTCTTAGCAAACTGCTGGCAGTCAGGGGTGTACATATCATAATGCTTTGTGTGTTCCACCTTCTTGTCTATCTACCGAGTGAGCGTTAATAATTGGGTGCTTTGAACAACGATCGTTTGTGTTTCAGTAGAGATGTGATGAAAATTGCGTCCATATTCAGTCGTTCTTTTGTTACTCCCTATTCATTCATCCGTCAGTATACCTATCCACTTATCATCATCCATACGTCTGTGCGTCCATCTATCAATTCATAGCTGTTCATCCGTGTATCCATCCATTTACATTTTGGTAAATCCAGCCATGCGTCCACACATCCAGCCGTCCTTTTATCCGTCTCTATCTGTCCGTATTACATCCATCCATCCATCCATCCATCCATCCATCCATCCATAGCTATTCGTCAATGTATCCATCAATCTGCTTATTGGTAAACCCTTCCATGCGTCCACACATCCAGTCGTCCTTTTATCCATCTGTATCTATCGATATTACATCCATGCATCCATCCATCCTTCATAATTATTGTCCATGTATCCATCTATTTATTGGTAAACCCATCCATGCGTCCACACATCCAGCCGTCCTTTTATCCTTCTCTATCTATCCATATTACATCCATCCATCCATCTATTCGTTCATCCATCCATCCATCCATCCATCCATCCATCCATCCATCCATCCACAGCTATTCACCCGTGTATCCATCCATTTACCATCCATGCGTCCACTCATCCAGCCGTCCTTTCATGCGTTTCTATCCATCTGTATTACATCCATCCATCCATCCATCCATCCATCCATCCATCCATGCATCCACAAATCCAACAGTCCTTTCATCCGTCTTTATCTATCCGTATTACATCCATCCATCCATCCATCCATCCATAGCCATTCGTCCATGTATCCATGCATCTACTTATTGATAAATCCATCCATGCGTCCACACATCCAGCAGTCCTTTCATCCGTCTTGATCTATCCGTATTACATCCATCCATCGCCATTCGTCCGTGTATCCACCCATCTATTTATTGGTAAACCCATCCATGCGTCCACACATCCAGCCGTTCTTTTATCCTTCTCTATTTATCCATATTACATCCATCCAACCATCCATCTATTCGTTCATTCATCCATAGCTATTCACCAGTGTATCCATCCATTTACCATCCATGCGTCCACTCATCCAGCCGTCCTTTCATGCGTTTCTATCTATCTGTATTACATCCATCCATCCATCCATCCATGCATCCACAAATCCAGCAGTCCTTTCATCCGTCTTTATCTATCCGTATTACATCCATCCATCCATAGCCATTCGTCCATGTATCCATGCATCTACTTATTGATAAATCCATCCATGCGTCCACACATCCAGCAGTCCTTTCATCCGTCTTGATCTATCCGTATTACATCCATCCATCCATCCATCCATCGCCATTCGTCCGTGTATCCACCCATCTACTTATTGGTACATCCATCCATGCGCCCACAAATCCAACTGTCCTTTCATCCGCATCTATCTATCTATCTATCTATCTATCCGCATTACATCCATCCATCCTTCCATCCATAGCCATTCGTACGTGTATTCATGCATTTATTGGTACATCCACCCATGCGTCCATACATTCAGCAGTCCTTTCATCCCTCTCTATCCGTATAACATCCATCCCTTCTTCCATCCGTCCGTCCATCTATCCATCCATAGCCATTCGTCCGTGTATCCAACCATCTACATAATGGTACATCCTTCCATGAGTTCATACAGCCAGCAGTCCTTTCATCAGTCCCTATCCGTATTACATCCATCCATCCATCCATCCATCCATCCATCCATCCATCCATCCATCCATCCGCATTTCTCTACTTGAACATGAGAATACTAGGAACTCGGCGAAATATCTCACGTGTAGGAGTCCCACTTGATTTCTGAAGTTTTTCAGAAGCAATTACTTTGAGGGGTAAATATCATGGCAGTGAAAGAAAGTCTCTCACTAAGTTGAACGAGGAACGGACCTATTCTTCAGAGATATGCGTATACTTCAGTTCCCCTTCTACTTACTTTGATCTCACCTTATCATCATCTCTAAAATTGAAATATGACTGTACGTCATGGAAAGTGGATAGTAACACAAGCTTGGACTAAGCTGTCAGAGTGGAAATGAAGTACGCACATAACACTGCACACCCCTGCTGCAAGCACATCATGTGCAGGGGGTGATAGTGATGTAACAGAAGGGAGAGTTGGGGCGAGAGTTGAGAGGCAGCAAATTGTCTGTCTGTGTACCTCTTGCAGAGTAAGAAACAAAGACAGACGGAGAAGAGCACGACTTATCGACAATACCAGATATGTGGGCAGTCATTCACAGCAAGTGTGGGTTGTCATGGTATGTTCGGGATAAGTGACAATTGGAGATTTGATGTCGAAGCACTTGTGAAATAACTAACTGCAGCAGTTCAGCCATCACAAACCTCCTATCTATCCTTTGGCGCAGCTCAGATAACGGTCGATTCTTACAGAAGTAATTGGGATTCTCTGAGATTTGCAACGGGCAAGACGGTTGTGTGGAAGTTTTATTCTAGAACTTTCTATTTCTCTTTTAATTCTTACTAAATCATTGCTTCATTATTGCCGTAACAACTCATCATATTAGAAAAATCTCTGTTAATATGACAGATGTTTGTTTCTTTAAAAGAGCTGTCATCAGAATACTGCACTCTAGGGCTAGTGTCTATTACCCGAGGACAAACACTACCCTAGCGTTGATTCGTGGCTGCTGGCGGTTATGCTGTCGCCCTATCCCTTGTGCACGACGGAGCATATTTCCATACCCTCCATGCACTCTACCCACCTCAGCGAGTACTGACAACCACTGCTTTAAACATAAGTTTCACTTTTGTTACCTACTGAAATTCTCATATAAATCCCTTGAAACAAAATTCTAGTAATGCCTTGTATGCAGCATTTAAACCCCCGTGGAAAAAAAATTGTCATAAAATCATATTTTGCGACATTGATATGAGAAAAATGTGGCTTCTGATAAAAAATAATTACTTAAAAAATTTCATGGGGACAAGTTCTGACTTTTCTGATCTAGCCTAACCTTCGTCTATCTATCCTTCAGCTTCTTCTAGTCCAAATTATCGTCTTTCTTTTACAAGTTTTTTACTTTTCCTTCAGCTTCTGTTATAAGTAAAGTTCAGATAAAGTAGCTATATCAGGACGGTATCGTTTTGAGGTGAACAACGATCAAGAAAGCAAGACTAACAGCGCCCGCAAAGCAGAAAACCCGCACGACAATGTCCTATACGTCACATCATTGACGTAAAGACTGCTTGTGTTTCGAGACGCCATGATTGATCACTCCCGAAGTCCCGAACGTCAAGCAACCTTCAATTGCCAGAGTTGTTTATACTTGACTGAACTTTTATCTACTTTGGAAACTGTTATATATGTATTAAACAATCAAGTATTCTATTTGAAACATCATCTCTACCTTCAATGTATAATAATCAGTTCCCCAGTCTTTATTTAATTACTAGGCTCTTATTAAAAGGCTAGGAATTTTCTTTTCATATGTTTGAGATCAAATGTGCAATCACAAGTAAAAAGATATTAACGTTATGTTTTATGTTTCTTAGAAATGCAAATTTATTTGAGAATTGTTTTTTTTTTTCTATTTGTATAACCATAGGTAATATATAATAGAACCAGAACATTTTGATACTGTTCTGTTTTGTCTTTTAGTCTCATTTAAACATTTATAATGCTATTTATTTCGATGATGTATGTCAGCCGTGGCGAAAACGTCATTGTGCGCCGAGCCACTGTGTAACCTGCAACGTGCATAGCACCTATGGAGGAAGGCGGACACCCGAAGGGGAAGTGAAGCAACTGTCTGACTTATTAACGGATTTTCATTTTCCTTACGTCAAGCACTTAAACACAATTTTATACAGTACAAGGCTACAAACTAATGTTTAGTACGTGTAACGAAGAAAGAAATGAAGAATGAAACATAGGACATATTATCACAACTTATTAACTGTCTTCAGAATATTTCTGCGACAGAGTTTCAAAATCAGGAATGATGTCACGTACTCCAGTCGTAGTCGATCACGAAGGTATTTGTCTGTCAGTCGTGATATAAATTTGGTTTTTACTATTTTCATTGTTGAAAATAAGTTTTCAAAAACGTAAGTTGTAGCGAACATGGCTTCAAAAGAGAAAGCGAAAGAACGAAGCTTCGGATATTTATTTTTGGCAAAGATTTGAAAAGTTCAGCATTTGTCAAGTCCTTACATCTAGCTTTCATTTAACATCACATCACATTGTAAATCTGTGAGTTTAAATTGAAGATCTAACCGCATTATTCGTACATCTGCTGAAAAAGGATCGATGTACAGAGATAATAATTGTAATAATAATAATGATAATAATAATAATAATAATAACAACACAACCTTTTAATGTTTCATCAGTAACATATAGTATAATGCTGTTTTATGTTATACAACAGTTTTCTCGTAATACTTGTGAACAAATCATACATTTAATATTCTCATTCATATTGGCAGCAAGAAAATGCGTCCTCCTATCCTACTTGAAACTTTAGTTTTTGTAGAGGCCTATGTATTCGAGAGAGACATTGCGACGATATGCCACTCGCAGATCAGAGACAAATAGAAATGGAAAGGAGTTTGACTCCAGTGAGTGAGAGGGTGGGGGTTGTGGGAGGCAGATACCACAGCTATCATTGCGAGCCACAATGTGCTCGTGAGTCGCATTTTCGCCACCGCTGATGTATGTTATTCAAAGTTACGAAATCTTTCCACGCCGACCAAGTGCTATTTCGAGAATGATGAGCGAGACTTTTATTTTTTATTTTCTTGGGTATTTTACGACGCTGTATCAACATCTAGGTTATTTAGCGTCTGAATGATATGGTGATAATGCAGGTGAAATGAGTCCGGGGTCCAGCACCCAAAGTTACCCAGCATTTGCTCGTATTGGGTTGAGGGAAAACCCCGGAAAAAACCTCAACCAGATAACTCGCCCCGACCGGGATTAGAACCCGGGCCACCTGGTTTCGCGGCCAGACGCGCTGACCGTTACTCCACAGGTGTGGACATGAGCGAGACTCGAAGCAGGTGAGAATGACGAGTCGAGACTCGAAAGACAAATGCAACGAACACAGCGAGCTTTTGTTCATCTCTAGTATCCTTGGCCCGTGCGTTTTGTTTACAAACATTAACTAGTCTCGTATCCCCTAGCCGACAGCAGCGACGACAAATATCCAGTTTATATCAGCTGTAGTGTCTATTCACTGATGTTTTAGCTAGATAGTAGGGACCGCTCTTCCCAGAAGGCAGAATTTTAGCTAGTGGAAGGGGATAGTGTTTTCTTAGTCTGAAGCAAGTCAAGGCCCTATCCTATACAGCTGTACAGTCTATCGTGATACAGGATACTTTATCCGAACCTTAGTTACAAGCGTCAAAATATACTAAAGAAGGCAAGAGTGAAATCTTTGTCTTATATCAACTGTGAAGGGAAACATATTGCAGGGAAAATGCGTGAAGAAGACTGCAGTAAGAGATTTATGCCTACTATTAGATTTTAAAATATTGAATACACAAAGCTTAAACTAACAAGAATGAAAATTTAGTTATGTTAATAAAAATTCTTAGCTAAAAGAATACATTTGTTACGTTCCAATGGAGAATATACAGGGACATCATTTTATTTTTACTTCAACTTTTATTGTACTTGAGTTTTTTAATGTACTTCAATCCCACCCCTTCTACTAACGAAGTTCCAACTGTCCTCCACACAGAACCAAGGCCGCAGTACTGAGTTAGCGAGTATAGTACGCTTCAGAAATATGTTCGCGTTTTCCAGTGACGAAAACTTCCAATATTGAATCATATTTTCGCACAGTTACTGTCGTCCGTTTGCCTACGTCGCATCCCGATTTCCCCCACCTGCTTCTGCTCGCTCTCTTGTAAAGACTATTGGCTGGGCTTTCTTAGCTCTTTTCTGAAAACATTAATTCCTGTTAGGAATTAATTGGACGTCTACGCAATATTATGCAGCTGTTTAAAATAACTTAAATAAAAGGGCATCGTTAAGTAATTAACTATCACGTGATCCCCCCCTTTCTACGATCCTGCGACACTTGGACGGACAGTAGATAGCATGTCTGAGTAATTTTATCTGTGCGGGTCGGGCAGAAGTGAAGATTGAATTTACAGTACGTAAGGTCTCTTTTATAGAGTAGGTACAGAATTATTTCAACATGAGTTACTAAGTATGAAGGACGAAACTGGTAATTGGAATTAGATACCTGTATCGAGATGAACGGCCCCCATTTTCAAAAATGTGTTTAAATATCCATATTATGATTATTTTTCAATTTAACCTCATTCTCTATATTGTACGCTAATGTGCTGTAACAGTACAATATACACTGCATAATGAATACGTTCGCATGGACAGCTCAGTGGATGAGTAAAAACACTTATTGTTAACACTGTACTGTATTTTAATTAAACAAAACCTAATGAAAATTATCAAACTCAAAATCGCGATATTTACTAGTTTACGTAAATGGATGAACTACTTTTCTTCCCCTCTTATGAGTAGTGAAGTGATTTGTTTGTATTTTACGCCAGTAGACTACCATCGAACTCCAGTCGTGGAAGGAGGTAGCAAACTGTGTTTCCGGGTATCAATATTTAATCAAAAGTTATAGCCAGGTTAATATTAAAAATGTTAGTAAAAATAAAATGATGTCCCTGTACTTATCAGCAATATGTACCTATATGAATAAGTTTCTTTATTGTTTCAATTTCAGATGTAGAAGAAATTGTTGTTACAACAATGTAGCTCAGGTGCAGAAAATTGAGATTTCTTGAAAATTAGCGACTTGGATTCAAATAATGAGCAACATGCAATTCTCATAAAACCAATTTTTGTGGAACCTCCGAAGCATCGTCGTCCTAGATACTACATATGTATTCATCTAAAACAGCCACAGGTGCATATTTTATATATCTCATGTTTATACACCTTCAGGATCCATCCAAGTACGTAAGAAAGCTTTCATTAATATGCATAGCTACTATCACACCACATAGAGCGTGTATATTGTGTTTATTACTTATCTAAGATAATCACCTAAAGATATTAGAGGAGAGCACACCTCAGAAAATTCAAAATAACACCGCGTAGTTAAATATTTGATGAAACACATTTTTTATTTCCTATTAAGAATCATTATTATACTAATAAGTAAGTTGATGAAACATAATCTTTTTTTCTGAGACATCACAGACTACAAATCTAATGAAAGGTATTTAATACATTACATAATCTAATTTAGACGTGATATACCTTGACTTTTCCAAAGCGTTTGATAAAATTGATCATAAAATTTTAATTAATAAACTTTCAAGTTTTAGATTATCCTTTTCATACTTACAGCTAATAACATATCTTTCAAACAGGCAGCAGTATGTTGCATTCAATCAACTAAAATCAAAAGCATTCACTGTAACTTCAGGTGTACCCCAAGGATCCAATCTTAGCCCCTTGTTCTTTTTAATTTACAGGTTTTACACTCTAAATGTTTACTATAGGCTGATGATGTTAAATTGTATAAAGTCATTGACAAACAACAAGATACTTTTGATCTCCAACATGATTTGGACAGAATATATAATTCTTTATTAAATAATAATAATAATAATAATAATAATAATAATAATAATAATTCATTATTTATACTGGCAGAGTTAAGGCCATAGGGCCTTCTCTTACATTCTACCAGGTCACAAAGTATATAAGGAGTCAAAATTTAACAAAAAGTTAAGGAACAGAATACTAACATATTAAAAAAAATAATAATAATAGCATAATAAAATCGACATTAAACAACATGAAAATAATGCAATAATAGAAAAAAAAGTAACATACATTGGAATATAGTAAAAGGAACTCATTTAGTACAAATGGTTAATATGGAAAACGTAAGGTAGAATATAACAAAATGGAATGTAATAAAATAATAATAAAAAACAAAAGAAATACGAATATTAAATAAAATTCACAATAAAAAGGCTACGCTAATAAATTCATCGGCTGATAAAGAGAACAAAAAGAGGAAGGGAAGGAAAGAAATATATAGCCTATATTTTTACAAAGCTATCGCAGAGAAAAGGGCTTATAACTGAAAGGAATCTGAATTGAAAAACAGTTTTCTTCTTTTAAATTCTAATAAATGTTGCTATATGACGTATTCTAAATATAAGATAATAGATTAAAATTCGTATGAAATTAATGGTGTGAAATTAGAGTAGAATCATTTAAGGATTCGTGTATTCATTTTACACATAACATGTTTTAAATACACTTAAATCACGTGGTAAGTGATGCATATATAAAATTAGATTTATAATCAGAAATACAAAAAATTTAAAAATATAAATACCATTGATACTCTAGTTAGGAATAAACTAGAGTATACATCTATAGTATGGTCACCTCAGTTCTAGTCACATCAGATGCAAAAATAGAAAGGATACAGAAAATATTTTTAGGTTAATTTTATTTAAAAAACATCACGTGTCGTCTTATGAAAAGCGAATTTCATATAATCTGTTACTTTATGAATTTAATGATACAGTACAACTTTAAAATGTAGACGATTAATAAATAGTCAAATTTTACTCTATAAGAATGTTAATGGTATATCGAATAACTGTGATTTTCTTAAATTCCTTCAGTTCAATGTAAAAAGAACAGAATTACGTCATAGACAACCTTTTGTTATTCCAATTCCTAGAACTGTTTTCTTCAAGAATTCCCAATTGTTTGTTTGTTTTAATGTCATTCAACCTACGGTAATTGCATGTAGAGACCCTGTCACGAAGAATAAAATTGTCCGATCGCACGTATTATTTTTACAAGCGGCTTAAACGAATTTCCATACGCGGCAACGCAGCACTGTTGCTACTGGCTATTGCCGTATAACTAAACACGCCCCAAACGTCAAGAGATTTGGACCGTACTGTAGACATCTATACTAATAATAAAACTATAATCTAAATTTTTCTGGTAATTTTCGCTTTTGCTGAAACAATTGCTGTGAATATGTATAATTAACTATCCTGAGACCGAAAATCGCAGTTTTCAAATCTTTTTGTCTGTCTGTCTGTCTGTCTGTATGTTTGTTATCTTTTTACTCAAAATTAGCTGAACGGATTTCTATGAAAATTGGTTTGTAAGATGAGTTAGTTCCCACTTAGATATTACGCTATATGACATTCAAAATACTTTCTTTCAAAAGGGGGGGGGGTTACAAGGGGATCTGAAGTGTTTAAATCGAAATATCTCGCTTATTATTGATTTTTAGTAGAATGTTATATAACAAAAGTTGCTTTAACATATGTTTCCGACAAGGTTTGTTCTTTCCAATATTTTGATAGGACTGATATTTAACGAGATACATGAGTTTTAAAATAACAATGCTTTTTTGATAGTGCCGCCTGTCAGACTTATATAACGAGTAATAAAGATACAACAAATGACTCTGCATTTATTTAAGGCGGCCTCGCACAACACGGAAAATATTCGTTTAACAACCGTTTTTATAGCCTACGGATATCATTGTATTCTATGATATTTATATGTGTTTATCTATACAAAATATAGTTATAAAAAAGAGTGCTTGTGTGTTTGTATGAGAAATTATTTAACCTATTTGTATAGTTCTTTCATCACTGGAAAGTGTAGTTCTTGATGGACGTAGGCATAATGTTATTACAAAAGCTCCTGAGTGAATCGAGTCTCAGTTATACCGATTCTCGGCGCCGGAGCGAATTGTTCTCCTCCAATATCAATTGTTACCATAACAGATATATTATGTAGGACCACAGATTAATCTTTACATAGATTCTTCCCCAACAGTGTATATTACTGTGGAATCTCGGCCACCAAGTCACTCAATTGAGTGCGCTTCTTGTATAATGGCAGTTGACTTAATATAAATGTCAACATGTGTCGAACTTGAAGTCAGGCCACAAAGGGAAAAACACTGGAGATGAGGGATTCGATGCGGTGTTTTGGATTGAACTTCGGTGTAGCTCAATGGTTAGAGCGCTTAGTACGTAGAAATAAGGACCCGGGTTCGATCCCCGGCGCCGAAGCGAATTTTTCTCCTCTAATATCAACTGTTACCATAACAGATATATTCTGTAGGACCAAAAATTAATCTTTACATAGATTTCATATAGTTGCATAAATAAAAAAGAGCGATATTTAAATTGTTCATTTAATGTGTAACCCATATGAAATCATTATATTTGGGGTGTCAGCATCTCCCCGCGCGACTCTTAGGGCCGTATTCATAGACTTTTTAGCGCGGGTTTCTGATGGATGATCAGCGTTTGTCGTATTCATAAACCAGTGTTAGCGATAGGATATGATTTGAATTCTGTACAAGTAACCAGTGGATAGCCGGGGATAGCTTAGTACGCTCGTAGCGCGTGCTGCGAAATGTCTATGAATAGCACCCTGTATGTTGTAAAGTTAGGCGCGACTGCTTAATGGTTAAGTCAATGATATTTATTTGTAACAAGTGCAGCGATGCGTACGGGTATGGCTAGTAGCCTACTTACTAAACGAACAGTAGGCAAGGAGTAGTAGAAAAGTCACGAAGTACGTAAATAGTGCATTATGCAACGAGCCTATAATGAAGGTAATTAAGAAGTGAATACTTCATACGAGCTTCTTAATTACCATTATAGGCGAGTTTCATACGACTTTTTATGCTCGACCATATTTCTAACTTGATATTATTAATTTTTTAGCAATGTCCCGTATGTTGTGAGATGTGTGCAGACGTGAAAGTATTGATTTTTTCCGAGGAACAGATGTCCACATTGACCTTGCTAGGCCATAAGAACCTAGAGAGATAACATTGAAATTAAATTAGATATTGAAAAACGAGATGACAAATTGAATTTATTTCAATATTATTTACAATTAACGCTAATTATTATAGTAACAGAATATAACCTTCTGCGACAGTATTGGATTTCCAGCCTCCGTGACTTTTCGCTAATTCTCTTTCGATTGCATATCCGAGAATAATCGATACTTGCGGTTTTATAACGGTAGAAAGCTGACATGTCATTGGCTGAACAGTTGTAACCTGAGTCGTCATTGGCTGAAAGACCTGACCTTTAATGAGTAGGTGTACTTTAATGACATGCATTAAAGGTCTGCTACCAGGTGTATAATTACTACATTTCGGCATGGTCGAGCATAAAATAATAAAAGACACAAGAATTCACAAACAAATCATAAACAAAATGCTTCTAACAGATTCATCTCTCTCTTTTACTGCTTCAAAATCTATAAACATAATACAAAAACCAGAATTTGAGAAAGACGTCTTTTTGCAGTGGTAGGCTTTCAGTCCACTCCATTTTAATTTCCCTCTGGCGTAGCAAATAAGGTTCGGAAGAACTGTTTTGTCAACACTAAAAAAAAATACAAGTCCACATACAGGATACCAGCAGTTGAGCCCTGGGCCCTGGAGATAGGGCGCATGAGCCCTCAACAAAAGACGAGCGGAAGGCATAGTAACCATGGACAATGTGATAGAAAACACATGACGGTACAAAAAATAGGAAGAGGCTGGTTACAGAGGATAACTCGAGTGTATTGTATGATCGTGGCTTTAGAAAGAAGATTATCGTACACAATAGATACCGAAACGTATTATTGGGGTGGGAGATAGTGTATCCATCGGAGAGGATTTTACACTGTGAGGTTACACAGAATATGGGGCAGTGTGTAAGAGGTTTAAGCACATGCCTTACGCCGGAAAATTGGGTTTTAAGTAGCTGAAGTTGAAATCGATCCGGGAGACGAAGAAAAACTTGCCAAGGTATAAGTTGACTCCCCGGTGGGCGATTTGTTCAAACTCTGGGCCGCTATCTCCTCCATATTACTCACTCGAGTTATCTCTTTGCATGAAAGTGTGTGCCCAGGAGAGCCACATTCTGACGGAGAAATTATAAAGATTTACATAGACATCAAGCATTATTAAACCTCACAACCTCGGTTTGCATATGCTTTCGGAATAATATTATTTTTATTTTGTGATGTCATGTCAGCGCAGAAATGGACGAAAGATTACGACCTTATTTTTCTGCGTTCGCGATTTGAGTTCATATCCCAGAAAGTTCAAGAGAAGTTACTGATAAGTAGGGACCGTACTTTGTCCTAGAAGTCTATAAGATTACACATTACTGGAGTTTTTAAGTAAACGACGTGAGTGCTTCTAGCAAGCAAAGTACTTAACTGGTGGCTCATGCTACTCTTGTTTCGTCAAGGGGGAGGCAGAACAAAACATGAACCACTTTAACAATTGCACTAATATTTACAATTTAAATTATTTAAACTATGTACGCTAGAATATGCTATTTTTACTAAAGAACGTAGACCTACATTGATAAAACATTATTTACAAACGCCAACTATTTTATTTCATAATACTGTAGCCAATTATTTTGTAAATTGTGTACAATAGTGTTTGGTCTTTTAATTCATTGAGCACGAGTTCTACTCTTTCAGGGGTGAGCTAAAGTTTTTCTGTTTATATTATATTTATTTTTATGTTACAAATATTAGCAAAATTATTAAATAAATAAATAAAAATAAATAAATACATACATACATAAATACATAGATAAATAAATAAGTAAAAATAAATAAATATGTAAATAAATAAATACATAAATAAATACATATACATAGAAAAATAAATAAGTAAATAAATAAATAAATGATACTGTATTAGTTAAAATTGCTTATTTTATTGTGCATAGTGCAAAGGGGCTGTCAGACAATAACTACTTTCAAAAGCTGGTTGTCAGAAATACTGCTTTTCGTCTCCAGGAATTTATTTCTTCAAATATTACATTTGTAGAATACTTACTTACTGGCTTTTAAGGAACCCGGACATTCAATGCCGCCCTCACATAAGCCCGCCATAGGTCCCTATTCTGAGCTAGACCAATCCAGTCTTTATCATCATATCTCACCTCCCTCAAATCCATTTTAATATATTCCCATCTACGTCTCGGCCTCCCCAAAAGTCTTTTTCCCTCCGGCCTCCCAACTAACACTCTATATGCATTTCTGGATTCGCCAATACGTGCTACATGCCTTGCCCATCTCAAATGTCTGGATTTAATGTTCCTAATTATGTCAGGTGAAGAATACAATGCGTGCAGTTCTGTGTTGTGTAACTTTCTCCATTCTCCTGTAACTTCATCCCTCTTAGCCTCAAATATTTTCCTAAGCACCTTATTTTCAAACACCCTTAACCTATGTTCCTCTCTCAAAGTGACAGTCCAAGTTTCACAACCATAAAGAACAACCGGTAATATAACTGTTGTTAGAATATTTACTTTTAATATATCAATTTTCCTTCACCATGTTAATTATTTCTTCGATCCAAATTGTCTTATTTAATACTAAATACTCGTAGTAATCGTTTAACTCTTTATAATTGAAAAGTTCATAGCCATAGTGGGCCAAGCGCCATTTATTAAAAACGGAGAAAGCAAGGGTTAAAGTTAAGTGAATACCATAGTTTAATGAAGATCGACATGTCATTTAGTTTTAATGTGTATACTTTATATTACTTGCTATATGTTTCCATTGAATTATTGTAATAACTTCATTTTAACCCTTGTTTTCTACAGTTTCAATAAATGGTGCTTAGCCCACTATGGGTCTGAACCATTCAATTACATGTAACTAAACATCTACATTTTGCTCTTAGTATTATTATTGTTAACATTATTATTATTATTATTATTATTATTATTATTATTATTATTATTATTATTATTATTATGAGAGAAAATGTGAATATTTTAATTGTCAAAATCTATATGCTAGACGCCATGAGCTAGAATATCTGTTCTTTTGTAAAGTCCTCAAAGGTGATATATCCTGTGACTCTTTCTTAATCAATATTACCTTACGTATTCCAACAAAAGATATGAGAGCCCACAAACTTTTCTACATTAGAAATTCGAAATTTCTTTCACCAGTCTCCAGATGCATTAAAAATGCCAACATGCATGGCTGCGAATTCGATCCCTTCAATGTATAGACTTAGTTTGCTCTTGGCAACGATTTATCATTTATGTATTCTTTTAGGCATTATACTCAATTATCATTGTCTCATAGTATTCTTAGTTATCCATTCATCTTCATTATTGTAATTAATTGTAATTATATTTATGTGTAATAATTATTTTTGTTTTATGTTTTTGTTATATTTGTGCTGAACTGTAATTGGCCACTGGCTGTTGTAGAGCACATTAAATAAATAAATAAAAATAAAAATATAAATTATTATTATTATTATTATTATTATTATTATTATTATTATTATTATTATTGTCTTCATTTATATGATTTCATTAATTCATTTAATTCATTTTATTTAATTGCCATTATTTTAATTATCTCACGTACTAATTTTAATAATTATTTGTATGTATTATTTGTATTTTGGTATCTATTCATTTTGTCATTATTGTTTATTTGTATTTGTCTGTAATTTTAATAATTATATGTGTGCACATTTATTATTCCTTGTACACTGTAAATCTTGTGCTAACTTTTATCTTGTGCTGAACTGTTATTGACCCTAGGCTGTTGTACAGCACAATAAGTATTAGTAAATAAATAAATAAATAAAATTATTATTATTATTACATTGTTTTCTCTATTGATGTTATTTGTACTTGCTATGTATTTTTTTTACTGGTTGAGTGGAAAAGAAGGCCGTATGACCTTAACTCTGCTGGCATCAGTAAAAATAAATAAAATATATGAACAAATTATTTAAATTGTAGGAAAGATCATCGTAGTATCAATCTTTAGCACTACAATACATTTCAACAGTCTATAAAGGAGAAGTTTTGAATCATTAATTGAACTTCAACTGCAGAACAAACAAGATACAAAAGTTCCCTCATATCACCTGTGCCACGCGCCAACATGACGCCACGTCAGTAATGTCTATGAACAACTAACTTTATCTCTGTACACCCTGGGACAGAACGTGGTTCTTACTGAAAAACAAAGACGACAAGAAATAACGAAATATATGAGAAAGGCGACTGGTCCGAAGATTTCACGGAGACAGTGTTATTTCTAATACCGAAGAAAAATAATGCCAAGAAATGTAACGAGTTCAGGACTATCAGCCTAATATCGCACTCGGCGAAGATTCTTTTGCGAATACTGAATTGAAGTTTATATTCTAAGATGGAAGTTAGTTTGGTTTCAGAAAAGGAAAAGGTACAAGAGATGCAGTTGGACTGCTACGAACAATCGGCGAAAGATACGTAGAGAAGAATGAAGAAGTGTATATGCTATTTGTGGACCTAGAAAAGGCGTTGGAAAAAGTGGATTGGAATAAATTGATGGGGATCCTGAATAAAATTGGCGTGGATTGGAAAGAGAGGAGACTCTTCAGTAACCTTTATATGAAACGAGTCAAAGTCAAGATAGGAGAAGACATGTCAGAATGAAGTGAAATAGGGAGAGGAGTATGACAAGGATGCCCTTTATCACCTACCCTGTTCAATATCTACTTACAGATTAGCGAACAACTGTTTTCAGAATATGGGAGGAGTGATAGTAGGAGGAAGAAGAATAAAGGGTATAAGATTTTCTGATGATATGGCGTTGTTAGCAGAAGAGGAGATGATACTAAGGGATATGCTACTAGAGCTAAATGACAGCTGTGAGCAATATGGAATGAAGATAAATGCAAACAAGACGAAGACTATGGTCATAAGAAGAAAAGTAAAGAAGGTAATCCTGCGAATTCTAAATGAGGCAGTAGAGCAAGTGGTCAGCTTCAAATAATTGGGGTGTACTGTAAACAGTAATATGAGCCGCTGCAAAGAAGTCAAAAGAAGAAAAGTAATGGCAAAGGAAGCTTTTAATAGAAAAAGGAGCATCTTCTGCGGACCTCTGGGGAAAGAACTAAGGAAGAAACTGGTGAAGTGCTTTGTATGGAGTGCGGCATTTTGTGGGGTACAAACATTACGACGACGCGAAGAGAAACGAATAGACGCATTTTAAAAGTAGATATTGAGAACACTGGAACGTGTGAAGTGGACAGACTGAATAAGAAACGAAGCTGTTTTGGAAAGAGTGGGTGAAGAAAGAATGATGCTCAAACTGATCAGAAGAAGAGTTCGAGGCAGAAGAAGATATCAAATTATAGACAACATTAAGATATATGGATCATATGCGACAAAAAGGAAGACAGAAAATAGGAAAGATGGGAGAGCGTGTAATCTACAGCGAATTCATACGAAGTAATAGGATATCTAGTGACTGATAGGTGTTTGTTTGCAGTGCAATATGTTTTCGAGAATATGAAAAATAGGTTTCAGAGTTTATAGATATGAATGGAAATTTTATATTTCAAATCAAGCCTTCTGCACGTACACAAAGTCGTACAGCAGCACAAACCCACTAATTTCTTCACTAGAAAATTACAATCCTGCATTAGACAAACATAAAAGACCTAAGAGCGTACTCCACCCTCTAGCTTGGAACGACAACGTACAAGACGAATACCAACTTGAACACTGAATAACCACTTGACTCTACACACAGACAAGGCTATTAATGCACTAATAATGTTATTTCTCTGTTTCAGGGTCATCACGTTATTGGCAGCATAGATGCATTGTTCTTATTGTAAACATTTTTTTTATGTACCTTTAATGTATTTCTACTTTGAATAATGATTAAACCAAAACATCCCACCTCAACATATTCCGACCCCACTATAGCCAATTGGCTTGTCGTCAGCACGACATCTCATCCTGCTCTAGGTTTTTCCGTGGTTTCCCTTGAGCAATAAAATGTCGGGATGAGCCCTAAAAGAAATGGGCCACGGACCACTTCCCTTCCCCCACTCTTTCTCTTCTACTACCACAAAGAACTTGCTAATTTCTTAGGTAACAAACCAGTATTATGATAAAAGGGGAAAATAATTATACTGTAAGTTCACAGGGCTAACGGCTTCGAAGCTGGGTACCTGGTTCTAATGAAGTGCACTGGAAGCAATTTAAAACATGGGGGCATGAGATAGTTACTCTGCCTGCCATAAAAATTCACTTCAATTAATCCCCAAGGTTAAAAGAAATTGAAAATATGAAATACAGGTTTATAAATATAGGCCTACGTAGTTCTCTGATTGAGGTTCTAGCTCAGCGGTCATCAGCACAGTGCACCCTCGGGCTAGAGTCTCTTACCCGCGATTAAAAGACTGCACTGTGGTGCATTCGTGGCTGCTGGTGGGTATGCTCTTTCCCTCTTCCTGCTGCATGAGGGGGCATATTACGATGCACTGCTTACTCGTTACCCATTTCAGCGAGTGCTGACGATCACTGTTCGAGCTGAACATTTTTTTGTTTACATCTGAAGACTCATTAGTGTATTATGTAGCTAGTCGGCGATGTATGCAACGGAGGGGGAAAAGAAAGAAACTGGCTGCCATACCCCATTATCTCCTGGCTTAGTTGCCTCATAAGTGTTGTCCTGAGGTTTCAACCTGTCTTCGGACAGTTGACTAAACAACAACAAGAAATATACGTACAGTGAAACCTGCCTTTGCGGTCAGTTCATTTAAACGGCCATTTTCTCAGGAACCAATAGAATTTTCCATAAGACCAATACAAATTAGTCTCTCTTTACTTAGCGGCCACCTCATGCACCGGCCAGCAGCCGGGATGTATTTGGATTGGAACCTGACTATAATAGTCACTGTGCAACAACAAATCTACTGTCTGACCTATTTTTTCGATGGTTAGAGGAAGGAAGCAATATCACGAAGACAATAGCTAAGTGTACAACAGTACACCCTCCATATCTTGGGGTTAATTGGTTACTGTTTTATGACTCTTTTGTCATTTTCCATTCCGACCCTGCAAAGCTATAAATTTTTACTCGTTTTTTAAGGATTGAAACCCGGAGTTTTTCTATCGAAAATGTCACAGTATGTTTTAGGTTCAATAGTTAACCATTCAAATTTTTCAGTTTTTTTTTTCCTCTTTCTGTCTTTCTCTATTTGGAACAGCTTCTACGATTTTTTTATTTTCATTCAGTTGATTCAGAGGAACTGTGAAGTTAATTTGAGAGAGAAATCTTGTCTAACAATAAATCTAGTTGCAAGAATGGAAGAAGCTGGCATTAATATGCACGATTGTTGTAGGCGCACAGTAGTAAGCAGTCAATGAAATTCATTATTTTCATGCTGGTTCACAAAAACCGCAACCTTAATCAAGCGGTCAACTGATAAAACGGCCAGTTTACAAAATAACTTCAGGTGGCCGCTTTAGACAGGTTTCACTGTATTTATTTTTCTTTAATGAATGTAGTTTATAACAAATTAGTAAATGGCACAATATGCTTGCTCTTTATCAGAAATAAATGTTTTGTAATCCAATTCCCTCTTGAATAAACGACTATTTAAAATGATAACTATAACATAGAGTTGACATAGGCGACTGAATTTTTAGGACTGTTATAAGGAGATTATTGAGAGTGCCTCCATGATAAAAGTTTTCTTAACTTTAGGCTACTGTTACACCGAGTTTAATGGCAGAAAAATAAATAACTATTGAAGACCGTAAAACGGCGTGACCTTTATAAAACATCTGTTTTCATACTGTAATGAATTATATTCCATAGTCCAATTGCTCTAAAAATTGTGGTTTTGTTCATAGAAATTACTTTTAATTTGTTTTGAAAGAAGGGTCAATTTCCCGCATGAAAAGGCTTCAATTATAGTTTCAATGTAAGCCCATATTTATAAAATAATGTGTACTTAATTAATGTGTTTTGTTAGCGGCATGTCACATCAGCCATAGTCAGCACAAGGCCAACTTCCAAAATGCGTTACAAGAAAGAGAGGTATTCATAAAGGTAGAAGAGTCCAATAGGCGGCGTAGAACTAACTTAATTGTCACAATTAAGTAAAATATCACTACAACACTTGTAGCAGGGACAGACACATCTTCATATGCAGTTTCTAACGGAGACTCTGTCAGTTTTTAAAATAAGCCATGTCCATTAGAACAAAATAATTAAGATGATGTGTTAAAAGGGCATTGTCAATGTATATATCTATGTCAGTATAATATATAGAAACACCATTTTATTTTTACTAATATTTCTAATATTAATCTGGCTATACCTTTAGATTAACGGTTGAGAACCGGAAACATGGTTTGCTACCCCCTTCCACGACTGGAGTTCGATGATACTGGCGTAAAATACAAACAAATCACTTTACTAGGTATAGGAGGGAAGAAAAGTAGTTCATTCATTTACGTAAACTAGGAAATATCACGATTCTGAGTTTGATAATTTTCATTAGGATTTTGTTTAATCAAAATACAGTACGCCTACTGTATTAACATTAGGGGAGAGTCGGGTAGTATCGGACATCGGGTAGTATCGGACAGTGTGTTTCTTTCATCTACCACCATATGGTAGTACCTGAATGACATGGTTATGTTTCTCTATGCGACATCACAGAAACTTAACCATGTCAATCAGGTACTATCATCGTGTGGTAGATGAAAGAAACTTACTGTTCGATATTACCCGATATCCGATACTACCCGACTCTCCCCTAAGTGGTTTTACTCACCAACTGAGCCATCCATTCGAACGTATTCATTATGAAGTAGGGTTAAACATTAAATTTACGACGCTGTATCAACATCTAGGTTATTTAGCGTCTGAATGAAGTGAAGGTGATAATAACGGTGAAATGAGTCCGGGGTCCAGCACCGAAAGTTACCCACCATTTGCTCGTATTGGGTTGAGGGAAAACCCCGGAAAAACCTCAACCGGGTAACTTTCCCCGACCGGGATTCGAACCCGGGCCACTGGTTTCGCGGCCAGACGCGCTGACCGTTACTCCACAGATGTGGGTTTAGCGTACAATATAGAGAATGAAGTTAAATTTAAAAATAATCATAATATGGATATTTAAACACATTTTTCAGGTGGCCATTCATTTCGATACAGCCTTCAGTTCTTTTGTGCAAATCATCGCACTATAGACTATTGTACCCAATTCCAATTACCAGTTTCGTCCTTCGTACTAGTAACTCAAGTTGAAATAATTCTGTACCTACTCTATATAACAGTACCTTACGCACTGTAAGATCAATCTTCACTTCTGCCCGACCCTCACAGATAAAATTACTCAGACATGCTATCTATTGTCCGTTCAAGTGGTTTTGTCACAGGATCGTAGAAAGGGGAGAAATCACGCGAAAGTTAATTCCTTAACGAGACCCATTTATTTAAGTTATTTTAAACAGTTGTATAATATTACGTAGACGTCTAATTCCTAATAGAAATTAATGTTTTCAGAAAAGAGCTAAGACAGCCCAGGCACTAGCCTTTATAGAGGGGCGAGTAGAAGCAGGTGGGGGAAATCGGGATGCGACGTAGGCAAACGGACTTCAGTACCTGTGAGAAAATATGATTCAATATTGAAAGTTCTTTAGTCACTGGAAAACGCGAACATATTTCTGGAACGTACTATACTCAGTAACTTAGAAGGCTACTGTTTACTATGACCTTAAGGCGACTTTCACTGCATGCTCGGCCTTTGGTTCCGTGTGGAGGATGGTTGGAAGTTTACTAGTAGAGGGGGTGGGAGTGAAGTACATTCAAACTTTAGTAATGGCTCGTGAATAAAAATGTTACCTGTTCTTTCATTTTCTGGGCAGGTTAGTAGAATGTGTAACGCGTCTTCTTTCTGATTACATAAATGACATGTATCTTTTCCTATGTCTTCTCTTCTATTTTTGAACTTCAATGTCAATATAATAAGGCAAGGTAAAACAAAAATCAACTTGGAAGAACACAACTTTGTGGATAATCTGTAAGCATAGTGGTATACATATTATCAGAATTTTAGTGCATAAACTCCCGTGATCTATAGATGACTTTTGTAATACACTCAATTAGACTAAATAGGGTCTGTTTTGCTATTAGAGGTCTTAAGAATATTTTGAATTGTACAAGTATATTTGAAGTTAGTCCATTCTATTTATTTCCTGCATCTTAATTTGGGGTTCTTCTGATGGTATAAAGAGAATATTATTAATTTAAAAGCGTCTATTACACATGATTTTTAGAATTAAATCAAGAGGTTCTGTTACAAAATTCTCTGATATGAGACATCAACTCTTTATGGTTTATTTATTTATAAATTTTCTATTCTTTATCATAAATTTTCCCACTTCGATGTAACAGTTAATTGTGTGATTATTTCTCAGAGATTGAAATTATATTCATAACAACAGTATTACAGCATTACTAAATATTTCAATTCTCCATTTAGCAAAATTATAAATAAATTACCTAAGGGGATTATCAATAATAATGTAGGCCTACTAACATTATTAAAAGCAGTTTGACGAGATATCTTTTTACTACGCCATTTTATGATTTTAATTAATTATTCTGTAATTAGTTTTTTTGACGAATGTATCTGTACTTTATCTACGGTACTTGGCAATAAATATCTGCTATAATGCTATACATGAGTCAGAATCGATATCATTAATTAAATAATTAATTCGAAGTATTCTGCCCAAGGGCAGGTCTTTCATTGCAAACCAGCTTTCTCCAATATTTCCTATTTTCTGCCTTAACTCGCAATAGATTTATTCATATTTGAAAATTCCTCCCCCCCCCCAGGAATGACATGTTCAGCATGGTGGAATGAATTTATACATGAAATTGTTTTTATCTGTTTTATAAATGTAGTAGTTGCAAAAATCTGTCTTTTCTCTTAACTTAGGAATGCGAGAAATATGGAGTTCTTATATTTAATTTTTGAGGTGCCATAAGGGCTTTGACGTTTTTTTAAATTATATATTCTTTTTGCCTTTTTGTATATTTGTTCTATTATTTTGTTTTTCATTATGTAGCTAGTGAATTGCTGTAAAATAACATATTTAAACTTTATTTGGACAGTATTTTTCTGTATTGATCACGGTAAACACAAATCAGTTTTAATATTTTTGTATGACTGACTGTCGAAATAGATGCCTTTACCCAGATTTCTTTAGTTTTAATAGCAACTTTTTGTGAAATTACTCTTTTGATTTGAAGTCAGGTCTTAATTCATTTTTGACCCATAGATAATATTTAATTACGTCATGATAGGTAGGTAATTGTGATGGGTTCAGGCCCTCGACATTCCGAATACAGGCCACAAGGTCAGATTTCTTGTCTTAATTAGAGTAGGTGTTCAGATTTAAATATCCAGCAATATAAGAAGAATAAATTTCCATTAATTATATCATACCTAAGAGTTTTGTGATTATGCCCAATTTTCTTATAAATTGAGGTTTCTGTGCCACTTCAAGATGAAGTAACAGGGGACTAAAAATATGCATGGAATTTTAACATGCGTTTCTTTTCTCTTTTTTTACATTTTCCTGGTATCCTGTTCAGATAAAACCACTGGAGAATGTTTTCTCGCTAAAAAGTCTGAATCTCCATATTTTGTGAAAATTTTAAAATATAGCGCTCTTGGGGCATCTCTAAATGAGCCGTTCAGAGCAGAAGTGGTGTAAGTCAAAAATGGGTAATGAGGGTTAAAGTAAACATTCTGTAAAATACAGCATAAAGTAGCAATTAATATTTAATTTATTTAAACTGTTAGTAGTCGGTGGATAGCAAGAAGGACATATTAATTGCTACTTTGCACTGTATCTTACAGATTTTTTACTTTAAACCTCATTACCCAATTCTGACTTACACCACTCTTGCTCTGGACGGCTCAAATATTAATGTAGAGAAATAGTAATATGCGTTACAAGAGCGGTATGTTGAAGTTTTCATGTTCGAGGAAAAGTTTGAAAAAGCGAAACGTAGTTGAAATTGAAAGAAAACATACCGCTCGTGTATCGTACATTATTTTGTGCGAAGATCGTTTATTACATACCTGAAAGAGGAATTTCTAATTAGTTGCAATGAAATCTCCATCTTGGTTTCTGTTCAATGACGGCAAATTTGCAAAACAAAAATATCTATCTTCAACATTGTTGCTTTAAAATGTTTTCTGTGTTACTATACTCCAGCAGGCCGTGATATACATCTGTCTTTTTTTTTCCCAGTCTATGATGAGTCTGGAATCTTGTTGATTTTTTCACGGCTTCCTTAATGTTACTTGCATCACGAATGCAGTAACTTTAGTGGAGTTGTAGAGTTTACTTAATTTTTGCAAATATTTAAAAAAAATAATTAACAGTGCAATTTAGGTGAAATTACAGTGGTAAGTTTCCAATTTATAATTATTACTATACTGAACGTCTCTAAAAATAATATGTTAAAAGCCTAAAGCAGTAAAATGAATATGTCACTTAAGCGGGTAAGAAGAGGGAAATTATTATGTGTGTTAGGTTGGGAATACTGAATGTGGAATTTTAGACTTTCCGCGGATTGGTTTTGTGCGGAAACCAAGCAAATACGCACGATCTCGCACAATAGTAATATACGTTACAAGAGCGGTATGTTGACGTTTTCATGGTCGAGGAAAAGATTGAAAAAGCGAAACGTAGTTGAGCTTTTTTAATTTCCGAGAACATGAAAACAAACATACCGCTCGTGTATCGTATATTATTTTGTGCGAAGATAGTTTATTACATACCAATGAAATCTCCATGTTGGTTTCTGTTTAATGACGCCAACTTCGGAAAACCAAAATATCTTTCTTCAACATTGTTGCTGTAAAATGTTTTTTGTGTTTACTATACTCCAGCAGGCCGTCATATACGTCTGTCTTTTTTTCCCCCAGTCTATAAATGCGAACTTAAAACAAACGGTAAGGTTATGTAATGATTTATTTTCCATTTTAATATTTTAACAATATTATTTATATAACATATTGCAGTAATAACATCGGCATCTGGAATCTCGTTGATTTTTTCACGGCTTCCTTAATGTTACTTGTATCAGGAATGCAATAAGTTTCGTGGAGTAGTAGACTTTACTTAATTTTTGCAAATATTTAAAAACAATAATTAACATTGCAATTTAGGTGAAATTGCAGTGGTAAGTTTCCAATTTATAATTATTACTATGTTAAACGTCTCTAAAAATAATATGTGAAAATACGATGAAAGAGTAATGGAACGGAGAAAAATTCTCTCCGGCGCCGGGATTTGAACCCGGGTTTTCAGCTCTACGTGCTGATGCTTTATCCACTAAGCCACACCGGATACAACTCCGACGCCGGTTAGAATCGTCTTAGATTAAGCTCCAACTCTTGGGTTCCCTCTAGTGGCCGCCCTCTGCACTACGTCATAGATGTCTATGAACGCAGGACCGAAGTCCACACATGTGCTGAAGTGCACTCGATATGAGTGACTAGTTGGCCGGGATCCGACGGAATAAGCGCCGTCTTAAATCACGAAGTGATTTACGAAATATCATATGTATTTCGGTACATTAATATAATATGTTAAAAGCCTAAAGCAGTAAAATGAATGTCGCGCTTAAGCGGTAAGAAGAGGGAAATTGTTATGTGTGTTACGTTGGGAATACTGAATGTGGTATTTCACACTTGCCGCGTATTGGTTCTGTGCGGAAAACAAGCAAATACGCACGATCTCGCACAAAAATATTTTGCATTTTTCTTTATGATATCACCCCACAATTTTTCCCTGGTATTACATTTTGATTCCATAAACTTATATTTTCACTCCATCGTAATGTTCAGGTTCCATAACACATTGCTCTCAACTTTTCTAAATATATACCATCATGTTAGCGAAGTTCTGGAATGAAATGCATACTTTGAAAATGAGTGTAAAATAAATTGAGACCAGACCGGAATATCCAATGAATAGTTTCCAAATGCTTGGGTACGCAAACCAAGAAACTACCATCAAAGATTTAAACCCAGGTCTCCGGTTTGGAAGGCCGGTCTGACTTGAATGTTATGCATGTCGATGGGATTGCACTGAGTTTGAAGGATTGAAGTTGAGAAAATAAAAAGAAAGCCCCATCGGGGCCGACAGCTGGGAGGCAGTTTCTTGGAAACAAGGCTAAGAACCCCTGTAGTCCCAGGGGGTGGCTTTTATCGCCACTGCGAGTTTAAAATCCAGCAGCGCAGGGGAGCCCGCAATCTGGCCGACGGCTGATAACAGCGCCTCTACCGGCGCGTCTTAATGTCCTTTTCGTGTTGCTTTTCACGCGTCGATTGGTTCTGCTGTATTGCGAGAAGTCTATCCACTTCGTCTTTCCTTTTTCTTCCATTCTCCTCCACCTGATTCGTCCAACATTTACTTTGATAGATAGGAGGGATATGGGCTATTGGAGCTTGTGAAGACGCTATAACAATATGCGAAGTAATATAAATAAACAGTGGCACATCGTGAAGATAGGGGAAGACGGGGCAATTTCCTCATGGTATGGCAAGATTTAAATATCAAAATATTCTTTTTTTTTTAGGATCAAAGAACGCTTTCATTTTTTCTCCGCAAGAGTTAATAACATACATACATATACATACATACATACATACATACATACACCTACCTAAATATAAAGAGTAAACCATGACTAATGTCATTAATTTCACATGATTATTCTTAGAGATATTTCAAACAAAAAAAGTTAAATATAATTTTGCTCGTTTTTGCATAATTTTCGAGATAAAAATTGTTTTATATGTAATATTTCATAGCGTGTTTATTGAAAGCCATTGATTTAATTCCAAATATGTTCGGTTAATTTAAGAGAAGAGTCTATTATGATAACTTAATGAAAGAATTTTAGTTTTATCTTTTAAATGTGCAGAAATTTGAACCGAACAAATGTATTTTATCGTTCGGGAAAGGAATTTTAAAATGTTACATTTGTTCGGGTCCCATTTGCACATTTAAAGGATAAAACAAAAATTCTGTGAATCATATATTAACATTATACACTGCTTTCTTAAATTAACTGAGCATATCCGTCAATTAAATCAATGGCTTTTCTCAAAACACGCTATGAAATATTTCATACAAAACAATTTTTTTATCTCGGAAAGAAAGCAAAAATGAGCAAAATTTTATGGAGATTTTGTATTTGAAGTATCTCAAAGAATAGTCTCCTGAAATTAATTACATAACGGTTAATCTGTATGCATACATACGTATATATTACATACACACACACATATATATATATATATATATATATATATATATATATATATATATATATACAGTACCACTATACCTACCTAAATATTTACATACCAATATGTATACCTGTCTAAATGCTTACTTACCTATATGTAGAGCTATCCCTACTTAAATACATACATACTTACACAATACATACATACATACATACATACATACATACATACATACATACATACATACATACATACATACATACATACATACATACATACATACATAATATACAGAGTGAATCATGACTAATGTCATTAATTCTCGTTAAACTCATAAGAAGAAATACATATAATATACCGTTTAATTTTTGTGTTTAATCTGTATTGGAGAGCGGAGGATTAACACTGCTCATTTCATGCTAAATAAAATCTTGAAAAATTTAAAATAAACTCTACAATCTAATTTTAATTAGTACACGTTTAGAAAACGCAGACAATAACATTCGCTATGTCAAAATAAATTGAAAAAATTAAAATATATTTTTCCTCTCCCATTTTAATTGAATATTCTTACTTACTTAGTTACAAATGGCTTGTAAGGAACCCGGAGGTGTGCAAGATTAATCCACTCTCTATCATATATCCCACCTCCCTCAAATCCATTTTAATATTATTCTCCCATTTACGTCTCGGCCTCCCCAAAGGTATTTTTCCCTCCGGCCTCCCAACTAACACTCTATATGCTTTTCTGGATTCGCCCATACGTGCTACATGCCCTAACCATCTCAAAATATGTCTGGATTTAATGTTCCTAATTATACAATTATATGAAGAATACAATGCGTGCAGTTAACTTTGAATATTTTATAGAACGTAAGCAATAATGATTCTTATGTCACGTTATAAAAATAAAATTTTAAAGCACTTAAAACTCTAAAGGAAAATAGAAATACGATATGCTTATTTGAAGTTACAGTAGCAAAGAAAAAAAAAATTATTTTAAATTTTTTCGATTTTGTTTTAATTAAATATTCGGTGAACACACACAACAAGAAAAGCTTATTTTACGTTATAAAAATCTAATTAATGGTTTTAAACATAACTTAATATTTTTTATATTGCTGCGTTTCATCTTGTGCCTGTTCAATATTTAATTCATATTGCACTTCACAGAATTTCGAATATGCAGGATTTTTTTCAAGAACACTCTTCAGTTTCAGTTTAACCCTTTTATTGTTACTAACAACTGATTGTATTGAATTCAAAGTTATTTCATAACACGAGGGTAAGTATTGTGTATACATGGTTGTTGAATCGGCAATTTTCTAGACGTGTTAAAAAGTGGATTCTCAAGTTTATGGAACGAAATATTCGCATATATCAGCATCAGACACAAGTAATAATAAAAAGTGGACTGGTCCGAAATCAAATCACTAAACAATTTCAATGTTCGATGTGTCATGTAGATTCATAATGTTTTTGTAAATCATGATGCTTGTTAACTTTTATGTCCAACTTACACACTTTACACCATAATATATTTTCGTCCTCGACTGAAAAATAGTCACCTCTGAAGTCTTTCACAAGCACAAGCAAAGGTGCAGATATTATTGGCGGCATTTTAATACACCTTCAAAGTACCTTTGCTGGAACATGACTGTAAACTCCTTACGAAAGGTTTATTTTTTAAACATAAAATAGGTGTACTGTGTGGAAACAACTATTACTTACTTACTTACTTACTGGCTTTTAAGGAACCCGGAGGTTCATTGCCGCCCTCACATAAGCCCGCCATTGGTCCCTATCCTGAGCAAGATTAATCCAGTCTCTACCATTATATCCCACCTCCCTCAAATCCATTTTAATATATTCCCATCTACGTCTCAGCCTCCCTAAAGGTCTTTTCCCTCCGGCCTCCCAACTAACACTCTGTATGCATATCTGGATTCGCCCATACGTGCTACATGCCCTGCCCATCTCAAACGTCTGGATTTAATGTTCCTAATTATGTCAGATGAAGAATACAATGCGTACATTCTGTGTTGTGTAACTTTCTCTATTCTCCTGTAACTTCATCCCTTTTAGCCCCAAATATTTTCCTAAGTACCTTGTTCTCAAACACCCTTAACCTATGTTCCTCTCTCAAGGTGAGAGTCCAAATTTCACAACCACAAGGAACAACCGGTAATATAATTGTTTTATAAATTCTAACTTTCAGATTTTTTGACAGCAGACTGGATGATAAAAGCTTCTCAACCGAATAATAACAGGTATGTCCCATATTTATTCTGTGCTTAATTTCCTCCCAAGTATCATTTATATTTGTTACTGTTGCTCCCAGATATTTGAATTTTTCCATCTCTTCAAAAGATAAATTTCGAATTTTTATATTTCCATTTCGTACAATATTCTGGTCACGAGACATAATCATATACTTAGTCTTTTAGGGATTTACTTTCAAACCTATCTCTTTACTTGCTTCAAGAAAAAAAAAATTCCCGTTTTTTCCCTAATTGTTTGTGGATTTTCTCCTAATATATTCACGTCATCCGCATAGACAAGCATCTGATGTAACCATTCAATTTCAAACCCTCTCTGTTATCCTGGACTTTCCTAATGGTATACTCAAGAGCAAAGTTAAAAGTAAACGTGATAGTGCATCTCCTTATCTTTAGCCCACAGTGAATTCGAAACGCATCTGATAGAAACTGACCTATATGGACTCTGCTGGAAACAACTATTACAATGCAATAAACAATACTAAATTCGCACCATTTAACTTCGACGTCTTTTATTTTTCATTCGAATCTGAAGGTACATCAGTAAAGAAAACAACTGACGTATCCTATTGCCAGTGTTCCTTAAACCTGTAGCAGCCTCTAGGCAATGTTTTGGTGACCAGACTTTGTTCCCTAGTGATCAAGAAGACACAAATAATGAGTCGATGGATGCACCTGGGTTATGTTAGGACTTTTCCACTGTATAACGGGGAGGGGATTTACACCTGCGTGATGTCACGTCAGTTGTTCGGTGCGGAGGGAAAAGATTTCGAAGAAAGAAGCTGGTGAGCCATACGTGTAATTCACCAGACGCGATTTATGAACCATTGTCTTTCAACCAGTTACATGAACTGCTACTGGAAAGACACGTGTTCAATTCCTGCTACGTGGTGTCAACATGACGCCAAGAGACAAAGAAAGGCACTGGATTCAACAAACCAGCCAGGTTCGGAGCAGGTGGATGTAGCGACGTTCGTGATGGTCTCTTTTATTCCACTTCTTTCTCCACAGTCTTTGCCTCTCGGTTGTAATCCTATCCCAGTATTCTGTAAAGTTCCATTCCAAGATTACGGCCCATTTAGATAGGATGGCATCCTGCACCGCTCTTTAATTAGACAAACTTCTGCATTGAACTACTTCCCGAAGCAGGAGTATTTGTTTGTTACTACTGAAAGGAAATTCTACCAGCAATATTATCGTCTTCATCATCTGCAGATTCTGTTCCTTCTTCTTCATCTTCATCATCTTCAAAATATTATTAATCTCCATTATGATTACAAATATTACAATCAGATTCAAAGTGTAATTTTGATTATTATCGTAATCATTATTTTCATCGCCTTATTGTCGATTTCTTCTTTTTCGTCACGATTACCTTATTTTTCGTCATCATTTACATCATCATCCTCATCTCCATTTCGTTCATCATCTTTTTATCTCCATCGCTTCTCTTACTTTTTCTTAACCCACACCATTTTCTTTCTCTTTACTTCCACTTTGTTTTCTATTCTCCATTTTCATATTCTTCCCTTTCTTATTGCTTTTATTCTCATTATCATTATATTCTTTTTTTCTTCATTATTTAATCTTCATTTCTCCTAATTCTTTTTAATCACCATCCTTACATTTTCATCTCTTTCCCAATCATAATCATTGTACTTTCCTTTTAAATTTCACTCTCTTTATCCTTATTATATTTTGCACCTTTTCTCCATCATAATCATTGTACTTTCCTTTTGAATTTCACTTATTTATCCTTATATTTTCACCTCTTTTTCCATCATAATCACTGTACTTTCCTTTTATTAAATTTCACCTCTTTATTCTTATTATATTTTGCACTTTTTCTCCATCATAATCATTGTATTTTCCTTTTGAATTTCACCTCTTTATCCTTATTATATTTTGCACCTTTTCTCCATCATAATCATTGTACTTTCCTTTTGAATTTTCCCCCTTTATCCTTATCATATTTTTCACCTCTTTCTCCATCATAATCATTGTATTTTCCTTTTGAATTTTCACTTCTTTATCCTTATATTTTTCACCTCTTTCTCCATCATAATCACTGTACTTTCCTTTTATTAAATTTCACCTCTTTATCTTTATTATATTTTGCACCTTTTTCTCCATCAAAATCATTGTACTTTCCTTTTGAATTTCACCTCTTTATCCTTATCATATTTTTAATCTCTTTCTCCATCATAATCATTGTATTATCCTTTCGAATTTCACTTCTTTATCCTTATATTTTTCACCTCTTTCTCCATCATAATCACTGTACTCTCCTTTTATTAAATTTCACCTCTTTATCCTTAACATATTTTTTACCTCTTTTTCCATCATAATCATTGTACTTTCATCTTAAATTTCACCTCTTTAACCTTATCATATTTTCACCTCTTCCTTCATCATAATCATTGTACTTTCCTTTTCAATTTCACCTCTTTATCACTATCATATGTTTCATCTCTTTCTCCATCATAATCATTATAGTTTCCTTTTGAATTTCACTTCTTTATTTTTAACATATTTTCACTTCTTTCTCCATCACAATCATATTACTTTCCTTTTGAATTTGACCTCTTTACTCTTTCTTTTCGCCTGCTTTTTCGGCATCTTAATAATATTTTTCTTCGTGTTATTTTCTTCCTGATATTTCTCTTTGTCATTATCTACGTTTTATTCATTTTCATAATTATAGCAATAATCATATGCATTTTTATATTCATTTTCGTTAGTTTCATGGTCGCTTTCTTTTCCGTCTTAATTTTCACAATATTTTCCACTCGTCCATCTTTATAGTTCTTTCTTTTCTTTGAACTTAATCGCCTTTCCCTTCACATTCAAAATCTTATTTTTCTTTCTTTCTTCATCATCGTCTCACTCATTTTGTATTTCCGCAATTCTTCTTCATCGTAACTTTAATTTATTGTTTTATTTTTACTAAATCACAGTCACCTATATTTCTCCTCTTCCACTCCTTCGTAACATTCTTCTCCATCACATTCTTTCCCATCTTAATGTTGTCTTCTTCTTCTACATAACTTTCATCTGCTTTTCCTTATTCATATTGGTTTTTTCCTTCATTTGCAATTCTTTGTTTATTGCTCTCTCGTTCGTTATGCTGCATCCTTTTCTCACATTCCATTGTCCGTTATATAATCATTTCCACTTCAATTTTCTCGTCAGTTTCCTATTTCATCACTTCTTCTTCTTCTCTACGTCTATATTTATCTTCATCTTCTGTTCCTGTTATTGATGATCATCATAATCGCAACATTCCTCTTTTTTCGGAATTGATATTCATTTGTTTCTATAACATCTGGTTTTATGCATTATGGGTTAAGTTCGGAGACTACGAGGAAGGCAAAAAATAGGAAAGACTGGAGGATGCTGGGTTTGCAGTAAATATCTGCTCTTGGGCTGAACACTAATGAATGAACGAATTATATATTAAGTATGATGAATAAATCTAAGGGATACGAGCAGAAGGCACTCTGCATGCTATTTATAGGATCAAATGAATAGTTATCTCTTCCCAGTATGCGGCTATAACCTCCTGAGTTCTGACACTATAGTATACTATACTACACTTCATACATTATATTGATTTAAGATGTGCAGAGTCCCGAAGTATAGTATAATATACCCGCATTTGTGCCCTAACTAACCTGGAGAATTTTTTCAGCAATTTTACTCAAGTGAAGGACTTTTTTTTGAAGAGTAGAATAATTATATTTAACTTCAAAAATAAAACAACAAATGTCTCAAAACTAAGAAGGATAAAAACGTCATATTCAAATTTAACTCTATTAAAGGCTGTTCACTCGTCAGTGATTAGTTAATATTTCGATGTTACAGTCATATATGGATAAATACACAAAAATGTAGAAGTTTTTTATGAGATAATAGCTGTGCCATCATTAATGTGTAGCAGTGAGATTTGTGTGTAGTTAAAGTTGTCTACGATACGAGGCTAGCGGTGAGATTGTCGAAGAATTAAAAACTTACATAATACAAGAGCGAATAAAAAAGGTATATAAATGTAAGTAAACATATATAAATAAACGGAAATATTTTCGAAAATGGGACGCGCTTTTTGTCCTCCTACCCAAGCCCTAGGAAATGGTAGTGCGCATGCTCAAAGGCAGGAAAGTAGCAGACTGATGGAGTCATATATACACCGAGTGTTGCAATGCAGGGAACATGATTTGTATAACCGCTGCTGTCAACAAAGGAGTAGCATTCAAATATTTTGTCGGTGATGCATAGCATAGCTGTGTATCCGTAAAACGGGTATAAATCAGGGAATTTCCCAAAATAATTTGCTCCTATGTTTCTTTGTCAGCATTTATTCCTTGACTGAAACGGAATTTACTCTCCTGATCCTTTCATTCGGCAGAGAGGATTGTGGGGTGGGAACTTTCGATTAACGAGCGAGTCTTCTTTCAATCATAGGAAATGACAGTACGCATACGCGGGCAGAGTAGGTTAAAAGCTTTACATCGTTGGCAGCAGAAATTGATAAAATGAATTTTGTAGATTGTGCTATATCATCAAAAATGTTTGTGAACAGCGAATGCGCAGCAAGCACAGGGACATCATTTTATTTTTACTTCAATTTTTATTGTACCTGAGTTTTTGAATGTACTTCACTCCCACCCCTTCTACTATCCACACAGAACCAAGACCGCAGATAGTAAGCAGTACTGAGTTAGTGAGTATAGTACGTTCCAGAAATAAGTTCGCATTTTCCAGTGACGAAAGAACTTTCAATATTGACTCATATTTGCCTATGTCGCATCCCGATTTCCCCCACCTGCTTCTGCTCGCCCCTCTGTAAAAGCTGGCCTGTCTTAGCTCTTTTCTAAAAACATTAAATTCTGTTAGGAATTGGACGTTTACGTAATATTATACAACTGTTTAATTTAACTTAAATAAAAGGGCCTCGTTAAGTAATTAACTGTCACGTGATTTCCCCCCTTTCTACAATCCTGCGGCATAACCACTTTGACGGACAGTAGATAGCATGTCTGAGTAATTTTATATTTTCGGGTGGGGCAGAAGTGAAGATTGAATTTACTGTAGGCTACGTAGAGTAGGTACAGAATTATTTCAACATGAGTTACTAGTACGAAGGACGAAACTGGCAATTGGATTAGATGCAATAGTCTATAGTGCGATAATATGCACAAAAGAACTGAAGCTTGTATCGAAATGAACGGTCACCATTTTCAAAATTGTGTTTAAATACTCATATTATGATTATTTTTCAATTTAACTTCTTTCTCTATATTGTACGCTAATGTGCTGTAGATAGTATAATATACAATGCATAATGAATACGTTCGCATGGCTAACTCAGTTCATGAGTAAAAACACTTATTCTTAATACAGAACTGTACTTTGATTAAACAAAAACCTAATGAAAATTATCAAACTCAAAATCGCGATATTTCCTAGTTTAGGTAAATGGATGAACTACTTTTCTTCCTTCCTATACCTAGTAGAGTGATTTGTTTGTGTTTTACGCCAGTATTATCGAACTACAGTCGTGGAAGGGGATAGCAAACTGTGTTTCCGGTTCTCCAAAGGTATAGACAGGTTAATATTAAAAATGTTAGTAAAAATAAAATGATGCCCCTGTACATTTCATATTGGTTTCGATCATGTGATATTTATGATGACCACAGTGTACTAAAAATGTAATATGTTTTAAAGCATTTTACAATACATTTACACAAGTTAATCTTCTGTAGCATAGTTGAGAATTTCTGATAACGTGCCCTTTGTTAGAGAGAAGATAAAGTGCATAACAAATTAACAACGTAAGAACTACTTGAACTGTATTCTACTATTAAAATAAAGGTAACTTCGAAACTAATAGTTTGCATATATGTTATTCTTAACCCAGTCCCATCAGATGCAAATAGAAAGGATACAGAAAAGATGTTTACGTTATTTATATTTTAAAAAACATCACGTGTCGTTTTATGACAAGAAAATTTCATATAATCAGTTACTTCTTTAATTTAATTATAAAACTTTAAAATCTCGACGATTAATGAATAGTCAAATTTTACTCTATAAGACTGTTAACGGTATATTGAATACCTGCGATTTTCTTAAATTCCTTCAGTTCAATGTAAAAAAAAACAGAATTACATCATAGGCAACCTTTTGTTATTCCCATTCCTAGAACTGTTTTCTTCTAGAACTCTCCATTGTTTGTTATGTGTAATACTTACAACTCTCTGTCTTTAAACTGTGATTCTCAATTAGATTTCAGTTTAACATTTGAAAAATTTCATACAATAGGCTATTAAAAAGAATTGTATTTCCTTAGATATTTAAATTATGAAGAAGTGTATTACTTACTTACTTAATTACTGGCTTTTAAGGAACCCGGAGGTTCATTGCCGCCTCACATTAACCCGCCATTGGGCCCTATTCTGAGCAAGATTAATCCAGTCTCTATCATCATATTTCGCCTCCCTCAAATCCATTTTTATATTATCTTCCCACCTACGTCTCGGCCTCCCTAAAGGTCTTTTTCCCTCCGGCCTCCCAACTAAAACTCTATATGCATTTCTGGATTCGCCCATACGTGCTACATGCCCTGCCCATCTCAAACGTCTGGATTTAATGTTCCTAATTATGTCAGGTGAAGAATACAATGCGTGCAGTTCTGCGTTGTGTAACTTTCTCCATTCTCCTGTAACTTCATCCCTCTTAGCCCCAAATATTTTCCTTAGCACCTTATTCTCAAATACCCTTAACCTATGTTCCTCTCTCAAAGTGAGAGTCCAAGTTTCACAACCATAAACAACAACCGGTAATATAACTGTTTTACAAATTCTAACTTTCAGATATTTTGACAGCAGACTGGATGATAAAAGTTTCTCAACCGAATTATAACAGGCATTTCCCATATTTATTCTGTGTTTAATTTCTTCCCGAGTATCATTTATATTTGTTACTGTTGCTCCCAGATATTTGAATTTCTCCACTTCTTCAAAAGATAAATTTCCAAGTTTTATATTTCAATTTCGTACAATATTCTCGTCACGAAACATAATCATATACTTTGTCTTTTCGCGATTTTCTTCCAAACCTATCGCTTTACTTGCTTCAAGTAAAACTTCCGTGTTTTCCCTAATCGTTTGTGGATTTTCTCCTAACATATTATGAAGAAGTGTATTATATGTTTTTACTCTTGTGTTTAAATAATTTTGCATCATTATATTGACATTTGGCACTATATTATCTGCAATATTATATTCTAGTATCTATTACCGTTACGTATTTTCTTTCTTTCGTTTGTGTTGTTTATTTTGTTTTTTCCTTATTATGTATTTTGTGTATGTATCTTGTAAGCCACCTGTAATTGGAAGCCTGCTTCTGTTGTTGGTGGATTTAACCCAGATAAGACTGACGTCCTATATATAGGACACCGGACGTTTCACACAAATATGTTAATAACAATGACTATGACAGACTAAATATAAGAAAAAAAATTGGAGGCAATTTATAACACATAAGGATTATGGTATCATGATTGCCGACTATGAAAATCTTACACAGCAATGTTAAAAAAATAAAACGTTCGGATCCTATATATAGGACGTCAGTCTTATCTGGGTTAAATAAATAAATAAATAAATAAATAAATAAATAAATAAATAAATAAATAAATAAATAAATAAATAAATAAATAAATAAATAAATAAATATATCGAAATATTTCACTAAATGTGCAGAGGGAAGGATAATATGACATAACTACCTAACTCCGCAATGAATTAACCGATTAGGCCTATCCTGAAACAAGTTCTGGGTATACATTACCTTAGTGCGCAACATTATAAATAAATTTGTATAGTAATGCGTTTTTAAAACTAACAAAATCAGGTCTCACACTGCGGTGCATCTATCTGCCACGTTAACATCCTAGTGTGCCGTACCACTGTTTATTTTACCTGGGCCCTCCCCGTCCAAACCCACACTACCTGCTACTTGATACCTGCCTAAAATAAGAATGCAGCATATATGCCAAATTCATGTACAAGAATAAAGAATAAATAGAGGTAATTCTAAAATCTAAGTAATTTTTGCCATTAAACGCGACTGTCCTTTTAATAGAATGGATGGAAAATCTGGGTTAAGGGTACATGTACGTGAACGACCACAAATATTATCAGAAAATACAGGGTCTAAATTTCTAAAAATTTATATAAAAATTGAACTCACAATTGGACAAAAATTACAAGGTACGACTACAAACCAGTTTTATCAGAGTATGAAAAAAACAAAAGAATTCTGCAGTTACGTCATTTGGTAACCATAACATTGCTATGGTCTCTCTGACATCTTTAATGTGTTTCCTTGATGTAATAAACACTTATTTCTGAAAAGTAGACTATTCTGAGACATGTAGAGTTGTTTATTTTAATACAATTAATTTTTTATTTCTCCTATATAAAATATATTAAAATTTACATAATGTTTTGTGACCTAATTTTTCTATTTGCAAAGAAATGGGCATTATTGTAGTCTACCTTTTGCATAAATGCATGTTAAATCGCTGTACAAAATTTCAAAATTCTATCTCTAGTGCTTGTGGAGGTATTAAATAATATGTGTGAAAATTTTCAAAGTTTGGAAAATTTTGTTTAAAGTAAAAAGTGATTTCTAAAAAATATTATTAGTAACCTTTTTTATACTTTCATCAGATATTTAAGTTCTAATAGGTCTTGTTGTGGTACATTGTAATTTTTGTCTAATTGTGAGTTCATTTTCTTTTAAAATTTTAGAAATTTAGAGCCTGCATTTTCTGATAATATTTATGGTCGTTCACGTACATATACCCTTAATGCATCTAAGAAACAGTTAAGAAGTGAAGTAAATCAGATTAAAAGTGTAAAAATTTCAAAACTCAGAGCTAGTGTCCCTCAATTGTGCTTCTCTTTAGATATTAACGCATAAGTTATTTCAATCTCTAGCTACATAATGTTCGTACGGTAGCTAATATTACAATATATTAATGTAATGTGGAAGTCATAAGAATTCTTCCCAACATGTAACTCGTCTTCTCTAGTCTCTGCCGTCTGGCTCTTGAGGTCAGGCTGCAACATTCCTCCAGGTAGCTCTGAGCTCAAGGGAGATACTGTCTTGCTGATTGCGACGGTCATTACAGTTGGCAAGCCTGTCTGGAAGGCCCGATTACCAGGCGAGGCACGCCTCTATCGTCTACTGTATATATCAATAAAATGTAGAGAAGACAGGGGAAAATAAAAAAGAAAGAATAACATAACACCATCGCATTGTCTCCGCTGTCTATCTGCTGTGAATGCCAAATGAACAGACATGCCTAATAAGGCGGCAGTTAGCTAAGCCGGTGGTCTCCTCACACGGCGCCGAGAATGAGCTTCATTATTTATACCGAGCCTTATCAGTGTGTACTCCAATAACTACACAATGAAATGGGAAAGAGGCGCCGAGAAATTATAAAAATGCATTGATGTATATTTTTTCTATGATGCCTATTGTTCTATAAATAATGTACCGCCCATCGTCTGATTGTCGTCCTTGCCCACATCGTGTTCGTATGAGTAGATTATGTCACTACTGGTAGATGAAAACTATTATGTCTCCATTTATGACTATTTTCAAAGATACCCCTACCATGGATTATTTCCTTATAAAGGACAGACATTCCTCTTTATTTGAGCTTCCTTCTGTAGCAATGCCTACGGTCAGTCTACTATGTTGCTTTTGCTTTCACCATTTTCCTCACACAAGCCCCTCCAACGACCCAATCAAAATTCGAAGCCCGCGAAAGAAGAATTCTCCGTCAAATCTTCCACCTGCACAGACGAACCAGAAACAACACAGTTTACACTACGACAAAAACGAAGCCACTCTTCACACATCTAAACAACATAAACAGGAAATACACACATTCGGCAGTAAATCGCGTATATACACAACACATCTTCGCAAATCCACCGAACACAAACAACAGAACAACACCGGAGAAACTCCTCTACAACTACCACCAGCCCCAACCACCAAACTAAAACACACAAACAAAACCGCAAACACGTGTTGGAAATTTGAATACTGTCTGAGAGCACACACGACAGCAACAGAGAGGCAGATCAATAAAATAACACCACACCATGAAAGTCTCCATAACCATTCAGACACTTCTGCCACCGGAAGGGGAAACTTAAAAATCTAAAAATATATATATATATATATATATATATATATATATATATATATATGTGCGTGCGTGCGTGCGTATGTATGTATGTATGTATGTATGCATGCATGTATGCATGTATGTATGCACAGTGTTCGGCCATGAGCAGGTCTTTAACTGCAAACCCAGCATTTCCCATTCTTCCCAAGTTCTTGCTTTTCTCTTAATCTTCCCATATAATACCTTAATGCCGTCTGTAAGCTGATATCTTTTACCCCGAACTCTTCTCCCGTTCACCATTCCTTAAATATCGCAATTAACAAATTAGGCCTACACCAAAATACAAGGAATCAGTCACTGCACTCACACACCTACTGGCACTTATGCAAGAAATAGTGTCATCCTGCGCGTATAAGACCCTAAAACGGCCTCTGGCTCAAAGCCAGAAATGTCAATATACAACAACAACTACTTGATCTGAGAATAAATCATTGTTCATTATTTCTTCATATGGCTTACGTCTTAAGGTACAGTCATTCCCCATAACTATGGTTCTGGAACACAACTATGGTCCACGATACAACTATTCAAATAACATTGTAGAAGTAACATTGACCGTTCGTAAATAGCTGCAATGAAGGTTTCAGGTCATTACGTCTAAGGACAGCAGGTCTAATGGACAGTAGGTCTAATAAAACAAGAAATCTAATAAAAAAATGTCGAATAATAACTCAGATCTAAAAGAAAATTTTTAATGTGTAAATGTCTAAATAAAATTTACGTCTAATGTGTAAATTTCTAAATAAAATGTATGTACAAATCTCAAATAATTTTAACAATACTTACTAAATAGTTGATATTGTTACGATAATGAACATTGTCAGTTTCAGAAATTTTTAGCAAAATGAATACATATACTATTAATTCGCATAAAGGTAAAAAAATATAGTTCATAATAATTTCGACTACCACTTAAGATTGAGAAGTAGAACCAGCAATAGGATCTACTGGAGGTGTTCACTCAGAGACGCTTGCAATGCTACTTGTTTACAAATTTAAGAGGCATGATGGGGCCGATAAGCTAATTACTATAAATGACAATTGAAATTTATTACATGTGTCGTCTATGCTTATCCTTATTTAACAAATATATTGGTTATACAATATTTTGTTACATGATATATCTATTTAAACGTTTTCGGCTCTATGGAGCCATCATCAGAAGCAAGTAAGCCCATATGTATGGTGTGAGTACACTATATGTTGCCGTACAAGTAAACTCAATAAATATTAAAAATTAAAATGACATGTTTCTATGTAAAATCAATGATTGTATGGCAAAAATTACAATGTAAATACAAAGCAGCTCATGGGCCGTAATAAAGTGTTAAAATTGCTGATGATAAAATTAATTAATAATTTAAAGTTGTTAAGATCAGAATTAATAGTCGTCCAGTTTCATGGTTATGTAGCTTCTACCAAACATGGAAAGCTACACAACCATCAAACTGGACGACTATTAATTCTGATCTTAACAATTTTAAATTATTTAGTTAATTTTATCATCAGCAATTTTAACACTTTATTACGGCCCATGAGCTGCTTTGTATTTACATTGTAATTTTTGCCATACAATCATTGATTTTACATAGAAACATGTCATTTTAATTTTTAATATTTATTGAGTTTACTTGTACGGCAACATATAGTGTACTCACACCATACATATGGGCTTACTTGCTTCTGATGATGACTCCATAGAGCCGAAAACGTTTAAATAGATATATCATGTAACAAAATATTATATAACCAATATATTTGTTAAATAAGGATAAGCATAGACGGCACATGTAATAAATTTCAATTGTCATTTATAATGCTACTTGTGTTACCAATGAGGACTTCGATAACATTCAAGTCTACAAAGTGTGGAATGTGTTTAATCTTGTATTAAATGGACTCCAAAGAACTATAAATAGTGTTGAAGGATGGCACTCGAAATTATAAAAAAAATATTATACCTCATCATACACCCGTATGAAAGTTTTTAGAATATACAGTGTCCTGGCAGGACATAGAAGAGTTTAGCATCCCGTAAAGAAATCGTACCAAATTAATTAAAGAGAAGTATAGAGAATGGTAGGTAACACAGAAGTATGAAGATCGTGGAGAAATTCATTTGTGCTTGAGAACTTTAAGGTACAGGCTGAAATTCCATGCTGTACCTTAAGATGAAAATGAAGATTAATCTATATTTTCATTGCTCAACTATTTCAACATTAGGCTTACTGTATTTTACTCCTGAGTTATAACTTACATGTAATAAATAGAGCCCGGATGTTAGGCAAAATGCCTTTTTAAAACTGAGTGTATGTATGAAAGACCTATTAGAGATAAACATTTGGGGACGATAGACCCAATTTTTGTTTTGCCTTTTTTGCCTATTTTAGCTCCCGTTGCCTATTTTAAGGTTAAATTCATTTTTTTAGCATTTTTGCGTCGTTATTTTACACTTTCTATATTTTTAATGCATTTAAAATAAATCGCACATAAATTATATCAAAGAAAAAAAAAGCGCGTATACAAATTGAAAATATATATTCACCTCACACAAATATTTGCTGAGAATCGTATTCACCAGTAATTCCTATGTTTCCAAGAAGTCGTAAACTTTTCTCCCAAAGCGATTCCATCTTTTATGTCACTTAACAAAGATGTTTGAACAGTATAACCCTCAGTGCTCAGGTTACTTCTGGATTTACCAGCGAAAGAAATGTGATGAGGGAAGTATTAAAAGCAAGTCTCCAGCTCCCGTTACTGTTGTCGCTTGCACGCACAAGTCACGCGTACTTTGAATTCTGTAATCCCTTCTGACACCCCTCTTTTTGAGACAATATACAGTCGGTTTTACCCGATCTCTGAAAGAAAGTAGAGACAGTCCTTCTGAAATAAGTTGTATTAAGTTTGTTCCCATCACTTCGGTAGAAGTAGAAAGATCTTTTTCCACCATGTGAAACGTTCTCTCTGACAGGCGACTCACTATGACAGTTGACAACTTAAAAAAGCATCTTGTTGTGACATGTAACCAAGGAAAGTGAGTACCGTATTGAATAGTTCATTAAGTATTTGTCTATTTTTTGTCTGTTTCCATGAGTAATAAATGCCTATTTCACTGCCTATTTTTACTATTTTAGTGCCTATATTGCTGCCTATTTTAACCAAAATAAATGCCTAAACATCCGGGCTCTATAATAAACAATAATATACAGGTAACAGATGTATTATTGTTATAATTTAGGCATAATAGAATTAGACGTCATTGCAAGTTAGACTATGTAGTATTATACACTTTTGTAAATTGGACTAGGTTACATCAGACTTGATTCCAAAGACAAAATGTCATTAGACTTACAAAATTAGACCTCCTGTCATTAGACTTAAAATCCTTATACCTACTGATCTCTAACCGAGACTTGACTTCAAACTACAGTACAGCAAAAATATAGATAAACGAGGTTCTACGTTATGGAGTACAAAATTTGAATGGATCCTAGTTGTGTTTCAGGACCATAGTTACGGGAAATGATAGTACTTATCTATTGTAGGAGAAAAAATTACCATTTCTGTATAATTTTCTAAAAACTCTTTTTCCCCCGGGTTACGTTACAAAAATTAAGGATTTTTACACAAAATGCCACCCTTTATATATTTTGAGGGGTAGAGGAACAATATTTTAAAGCGAAAACTAAAATTTGTTTTAGTCCTTGATCCAAAGTTTTTATGTTAGAAGAAAATTTATTTCACTATCTTACTCCTAAAAGAACACAGAATAAGCTATGAAAACAGTTTTTTCCTATCTTATTCCATTAAGGAAAAATGCCATTTTAATTTTTGAAAATTTGAAACCTGAAAATGAAAGTTTAAGATCTTGGAGTTTTAATTAACTTTGTTAAGCAGTAGGCCACTGTGATTAAACTAAAATAAATTTAATATAATTCAGTTTAAAATCAATAAAATATAAAAGTTTTAAGATTCTCCTGTAAAGTTCATAATAATTTTAAATGAATGGGACCTGTAGACATCTATAGTTACATGAAAATATCGTTGGCTTACTTTCAAAATCTCACAACTGCATTTCAGGATATTGTACAAGAGAGTAAAATAACTTTTTTTCTTTTTATATTTCAGCTAACAACTGTTATGTATTTGTCATTTATAAACTATGAACAGATTTGCAGACTTATGAGGTGTTATCAGCAGTCGCATTTTGAAAATATGCTCAGATTTAAACATTCAAGAAACAATTGAACTTACGGAGTTTTAGAAATAAGCCGACGAAATGCTGGCAAGCATTCGAACATTCAATTATTTAGCCTCCATCAAATTTACAAATGTACTACTTTTACTACATTAAAGGAAACTGGTGGGGTATTTTACTGTTTTAAAAGTACAGAGACGAAAACATTAAACCTACTAAATTAATTTTCTCACCCACGTTTCATGATTACTCGGAAATAGAAAATATGATTTAGAACAGTTTGTAAAGCTGTAATTGTGGAAAATATGAACAGCACAGATATGTAGAATTTATTTTTATTTTATTGGGTTATTTTACGACGCTATATCAACATCTGAGGTTATTTAGCGTCTGAATGATATGAAGGTGATAATGTCAGTGAAATGAGTCCGGAGTCCAACACCGAAAGTTACCCAGCTTTTGCTCGTATTGGGTTGAGGGAAAACCCCGGAAAAAACCTCAACCAGGTAACTTGCTCCGACCAGGATTCGAACCCGGGCCAACTGGTCTCGTGGCCACACGCGCTGACCGTTAATCCACAGGTGTGGACCACATATGTAGATCCTGACATTATAATTTAGCATTCATTAATAAAACTCTATTTGCAAGCCTGCAGTTGTTTACAGCTTGCTTAGCGGTTTTCACCACACACTGTAGGTACCAGCACCAGTGCCGTTCGCGCTTAGAAATGCTAGCTGATCGGTATTATTACAGTAAGGTATTTGGTTGTATTAGAACCTAGGCTATGAGAGAATAAAATGTAGTTATATTTTCAAAACTTCTGCATGGCTTAACAACCAGTCTTATTAAAAGGATGAGTAATCGCGAACCTGTTCATTGTTTCTCGTCTCTTTATTCTTCTTTGATTGACTGTAACATTTATTACTGTTCATATTCAAATTTCGAATATTATCAACATCTTCAGGCACTACATTTTATAAATTACTGTTACACTTATTTACTTATGGCTTTTAAGGAACCCGGAGCTTCATTGCCGCCCTCACTTAAGCCCGCCATCGGTACCTATCCTGAGCAAGATTAATCCAGTCCCTACCATCATATCCCACTTCCCTCAAATCCATTTTAATATTATCCTCTCATCTACGCCTCGGCCTCCCCTAGGTCTTTTCCCTCCGGCCTTCCAACTAACACTCTATATGGATTTCTGAATTCGATCATACGTGCTACATGCCCTGCCCATCTCAAACGTCTGGATTTAATGCTCCTAATTATGTCAGATGAAGAATACAATGCTTGCAGTTCTGCGTTGTGTAACTTTCTCCATTCTCCTGTAACTTCATCCCTCTTAGCCCCAAATATTTTCCTAAGGACCATATTCTCAAACCTTAACCTCTGTTCGTGCCTTAAAGTGAGATTTCAAGTTTCACAACCATATAGAACAACCGGTAATATAACTATTTTGTAAATTCTAACGTTCAGCTTTCTTGAGACCAGAGTGAATGACAACAGCTTCTCAACAGAATAATATCAGGCATTTCTCATATTTATTCTGCGTTTAATTTCCTCCCTGCCATTTATATTTGTTACTATTGCTGAACAACAACAACAACAACAACTGTTGTTCCAAGATATTTGAATCTTTCCACCTATTTGAAGGATAAATTTCCAAGTATATTTCCATTTCGTAGTAAGTTCTGGTCACGAGACGTCTTGTCTTTTCAGGATTTACTTTCAAACCACTCTACCTCTCTCTTTACTTGCTTCAAGTAAAATTGCCGTGTTTTCCGTAATAGTTTGTGGATTTTTTCCTAACGTCTTCTTCTTCTTCTTCTTCTTCTTATTATTATTATTATTATTATTATCATTATCATCATTATTATTACTGTTATTATTCACTCACTTTAACCCTGAGCATAAATATTTCATAAATACATCCTCAAGAATTTGGTATACGCCTAAGCACTTCATAATAATAATAATAATAATAATAATAATAATAATAATAATAATAATAATAATAATAACAATAATAACAATAATAATAATAATAACAACAACAAAGGCAATAGTCATAATAATTGCTTCGAATTCGGAATCAGAAAACTGATTACAAAGTTAAGATGCAACCTCTCGACAGGCCTAATGAAAATCGTGACGAGTCAGGCAGATATAACAATATTTATGACGCCATATCTCGATGATGGAAACTTCCTGTATCCAATGCCAGACCAAGCCTAAAAAATATGTCGACGCTCTTTCCATGCCGATGAGGACTATGACTCTAGCTCGTTGTGTGTGATACACTGACATCGTAAGTATGTGAATGTCCTCTGCATGTGATGAATACGAGGTACAGTACAGTCCTCTTATCATTGCGGTATATAATTTTAAACTGAGAATGTTGGGAGTTTAGTGTGTTGGTATTCTGTATGTCTCAACTTACGGCATAGCTAGCTGTGGGAAAAATACTCGGTTTAATAATGATGATGATGATGATGATGATGATGATGATGATGATGATGATGATAATAATAATAATAATAATAATAATAATAATAATACTAATAACTCAGGATAGGAGAAGAAATGTCAGAAGGAAGTGAAATTGGGACAGGAGTACGTCAAGGATGTCCTTTATCACCTACCCTGTTGAATATCTACTTTGAGGATTTAATGAAGAACTGTTTTCAGAACATGGGAGGAGTGATAGTAGGAAGAAGAAGAATAAAGTGCATAAGATTTGTTGATCATATGGCGTTGTTAGCAGAACAGGAGATGATACTAAAGGATATGCTACTGGAGCTAAATGACAGCTGTGAGCAGTATGGGATGAAGATAAATGCAAATAAGACGAAGATCATGATCATAGGAAGAAAAATACCGAAGATAAACTTCCGAATTCTAAATGAGGCAGTAGAGCAAGTGGACAGTTTCAAATATTTAGGATGTACTATAAGCAGTAACATGAGCTGCTACCAAGAAGCCAGGAGGATAGCAATGGCCAAGGAAGCTTTTAATAGAAAAAAGAGCATTTTCTGCGGACCTCTGGAAAAATAACTAAGGAAGAGACTAGTAAAATGTTTTGTATCGAGTGTCGCATTGCATGGGGCAGAAACATGGACATTACGACGAAGTGAAGAGAAGCGAATAGAAGCATTTGAAATGTGGATATGGAGAAGAATGGAACGTGTGAAGTGGACAGACAGAATAAGTAATGAAGCTGTGTTGGAAAGAGTGAGTGAAGAAAGAATGATACTGAAACTGATCAGGAAGAGGAAAAGGATTTGGTTGGGTCATTGCCTGAGAAGAAACTGCCTACTGAAGGATGCACTGGAAGGAATGGTGAACGGGAGAAGAGTTCGGGGTAGAAGAAGATATCAAATGATAGACGACATTAAGATATATGGCAGGCATGTCAATTGATGTCCACAGGAGCTAGCGCGCGCTTTAGAGCCCAGGAGAGCCTGAGCGCTTTACAGCGGAAAGGAAAGAGACAGACGAAAGAGGTGGTATATGCCGCTTGGTCGAGCTATATTCAGGGATGGCCAGCACTGATTCAATAGATACAGGGAAGAGTACTTATTAAAACTGTATCCATGTTAATTTTTAGATTTGCCTGAGAAGTATAAGTGCATTGTAAGAATGTAAGTTTTAATTTTAATGCTCATTTTTCACAAGTTTGATTTTTTTATTGAAAAGAAATATTTTCTCAACTTTTCGTATAGAAAAGTGAAATTTTCAGGTATAGGCTTATTTATTTAGTAGCCTTACAGAATGTTTTCGTAAATCTAATATACCGTATATAGGTATTACTGAAGAGAGTTTATTGAAAATTTTGAGAATATTCGCATGGAAATTGTTTGTAAGGAAATGAATTAACAAAGCAACTACTGTTACATCATAAGCAAAGATACGTGCCCATGTGTTGTAAAAATGTCAGCTCTATAGCTTCAGCAGATTTCAAGAAAATAATTTAATATTCTGATGACAGGAAGTTGCTCACAAATATCACCTTAAAAGCATAATGCGATAAGAGTTTTGTTATGTAATATTAGTTACACTTAAAACAGATACAGTACTTAGGTAACTTTGCTTTGTACTGTAATACTGTTTTGATTAGTTTATTGATTACTTTTGTAAGGCTAAAGATATATAAATTCCAACTTATCATGTCATACTCAAACTCTTTTTTTTAGAATATCACTTTCTTTATGAATGATGTGTTTCATCCTTCTTAACTCTCTATTATGTTATTAAGATTTAAAACACAAGTGCGATATTAAGAAATCAGTGTTAGTACCTTTGTTTTACAGACAATATAGATAATATGAAACAGAAGGAAGCCATATAAAAATAACGACATAAAATTTCACGTTCCGTTTGAAGTTTGTGCACCACTGTTTTCTTAATCCAAAAGGTTGCTTATTCATATACACAACCCTTCCTCTTTCCATACTTAGCGCTTGCTGCCCGCGCACGACGTCAAGATTAGAAAAATGCGCTTGCTTTGACATCACAGATATATGGGATCACATGAGGAAACGAAAAGGAAGGCAGAAACTAGGAAAGATTGGAGAAAGCTGGGTTTGCAGTGAAAGACCTACCATTGGGCAGAATGTAAAATGAATGATGATAATAATAATAATAATAATAATAATAATAATAATAATAATAATAATAATAATAAAATTAATGGATATATTGATGTGAATACAGAAAAGTCGAGATGGGTATTTTAATGCAAATCAAAAAATAATTTCAGGTCAAGGAACGGATCGGCTAGAGTGTTTAAAACTATATGAAGTTGTTGCTGTACACACCGAATAATATAGGCACGTGGGAGTTCTTGTCACCATCAGGATGCAGAGCAAGGGCTCTGGGGAAATTGTCAGACAGGCAGGCGATCCCGTGGACAAAGAGCTAAGTGTTGTATAGTCAGTTATGAAAATGACCGCTCTCCATCTCCAGATATGGTGCTCGGAGGTACGAAAGAGTGATTTGAGGTGGTGGCATAATTATCAAGTACATACGTGGGTAGCTCTCGTGCTGACGTATAATTTGCTATATTTGACTTGATGAAGTTTAAACGATGCATAAAAAGGCGTAAATCGTGAAAGTATGGAACTTCGTTTAACTTGTGAAAAAAGAAGTTGCAAGATAAAGAGGAAGTTCCACTTATGCTTGCCGCGTCTAAGGTCCGCGCTAGCGTACTGGTGTTCCATCCACGCAGCCCAGGTTCGATCCCCCGGCCTAGTCGTTATGGGATTTTTAGTGGAAAAAGACGATGCAGAAGGGCAATGTTGTTCCTTTACTCACTATTTATTATTACGTAAAAAATATATATATACATTTTGATGTACCGAAGTACATATGATATTTCCATGCAGATATTCTGCGTCATCACATGATGAAAGAGTGATGGAACGGAGAAAAGTATATATGATATGCGTAATAAATCACTTTGTGATTTAAGACGGCGCCCATACCGTCGGATCCCGGCCAATCAGTCACTCATCTGATTGCACCTCTACACATGTATGGACTTCGGTCCTGCGTTCATAGACATCTATGACGCAGTGCAGAGGGCGGCCACTAGAGGGAACCCAAGAGATGGAGCTTAATCTGAGACGATTCTAAACGGCGTCGGGATTGTATCCGGCGTGGCTTAGTGGATAAAGCATCAGCTCGTAGAGCTGAAAACCCGGGTTCAAATCCCGGCGCCGGAGAGAATTTTTCTCCGTTCCATCACTCTTTCATTACGTAAAAAATATTCTTAAGCATATAATTTATTGCACGCATGTCAAAACAAATTATTTTAAAAGCAGAAGTTTCGTATAGATCTTCAGGATCTAAATATATTCAGTTCATTCATTTGTAGTAGAGATGAACAACGATCGAGAAAGCACGACTAACAGCGCCCGCAAAGCCGAAAACCTGCACGACAATGTTCTATATATCGCGTCGTTGACGTAAAGACTGCTTGGTAGCGTTTCGTGACGCCGAGATTGATACTCCTGAAGTCCCGAACGTCAAGCAGCCTTGAATCGCCACAGCTGTTTATACCTGACTGAACTTTTATCAACTTTGGAAACTGTTATATATGTATAAACGATCCAGTAGCTTATTTGAAACATCGTCTCTAACTTTCAGTGTATAATAATCCGTTCTACAGTCTTTATTTAATTACTAGTCCCTTATTAAGAGCCTACGAATTTCTTTTCATATGTTTGAGATCAAGTGTGCAATCTCAAGTAAAAAGATATTAACGTTATGTTTTATGTTTCTTGAAAATGCAAATTTATTTGAGAATTGTTTTTTGTCTATTTATATAACCATAATATATTAGAACCGGAACATTTTAATAACTAACATACCGTTCTGTTTTGTCTTTTTGTCTCATTTAAAATTTCTTATAATGTTATTTATTTCAGTGATGTATGTTATTCAAAGTTACGAAGTCTTTCCATGCCGACCAAATGCTATTTCGAGAATGATGAGCGAGACTCGAAGCGCACGAGAATGATGAGACGAGACTCGAAAGACAAATGCAACGAACACAGCGAGCGAGAGCGGCAGTTAGTTTGATCATCTCTAATTTATAGTGTTGTGGCAAAGGGTAAGGCTTTCACTGCAAACCCAACACTGTCAAATATTTCCTATTTTCCGCTTTCTTATTAGTCTCCGCATGTATCTTAATGTTGTTTATCATCTAATATTTTTTTTCTGTCAGGAACTTTACTTCAGTTTACCATTCCTTCGTCCACACCTGTTGATTAACGTTTAGCGTGTCTAGCCGCGAAACCAGGTGGCCCGGGTTCGGTTCCCGGTCGGGTCAAGTTACCTAGTTGAGGTTTTTGCGGGGTTTCCCTCAACCCAATGTGAGCAAATGCTGGATAACTTTCGGTGTTGGACCCCGGACTCATTTCACCGGTATGATCACCTTCATCTCATTCAGACGCTAAATAACCTAAGCTGTTGATAAAGCGTCGTAAAAAACCTACTAAAAAAACATTCCTTCCAGTGCATCCCTCGTTGAACAGTTTTTTTTAACCAGTAACACAGCCAATATCTTTTCCTCTATCTAATCAGTTTTAGTATTATGCGTTCTTTACCTACTCTTTCTAGCACAGCCCCGAGAAGCACAGGAGGCTGAGTAAAACCCGAGGATAATCTGGAAGATTAACCAAAGAAAAAATACCACTGCTACCTGCGATTAATATTCGGATCTTCCAATCTATAATTGCTGTTGTAATGAGTTACCTGGTTTTCTCTTTACATATACATTGTAACTAGATTTTTCAGATAATTAATCAATTTGTTTAGTTCATGAATGAGTCAAACATAACGGTGACTCTTTTATGACGATATCTATGATTTCACACACCGGAGGCCGAGTTTATTGTATACACATTGTGGATTAATAGCAAGAAAAATGGAAGTGTCTCGAGAGATCCTGCCTCAAAGTCGGTTTTGTCCACTAAAAATTCACTATTTTATCACTGGAACGGAACTACAACTCGAATAGGCTATTCTGCGTGACAATTAATGATCTAGCACATTGGTCGTCAGCATTCGCTGAAATGGGTAACGGGTAAGAATATGCACCGTTGTGCAGAAGGGATAGGGAAATACATACCCGTTAGCAGCCACGGATGCACGATAGTGCAGTCTCTTACCCGCGAGTAACAAACGTCTACTCGAGAGTGCACTGTGCTGAAGACCGCTGATCCAGCATGTTCAGGTAATTACAGCAATTAATAACTTACGTCTCTATAAATAATTTAAGAAATCTTAACACAAAAAACATAAGCAAACAAACTAGGATAAACGATGTAGATTTTTTCAAGAAAGTCACAAATTATATCGCAGAATTATTCCACCATCTCCCACACTTCAATTACGTCACAGGACAAAACAGAATACCGTGATATAGCGCGTGCCACGCCACTCCGAGCCAACCCTCTGTGTGTTGTAGTCCGGCATGGATCAGACAATGCTGTACGCACAACGCCACGACAAAGTGATGGCCGCCGCCTGCAGATGACAATGTGTCCATCACGACCGTACTCAGAGGAACAGGTTTCCTTCGAATACTTCAGCTTGTCATTCATTACTGTGTATTAACCACTTCCCTGAGTTAACTCGGGTTGCTAACTTGTGTCAAAATTTATTAACCCGAGTTAATTCGTTTGAGTCCCATTTCCGCTGCTAAGGATTATATCCCGAATACATACCTTTCCATTCTTTCATTAACCTTTTCCTCACTAGATGGCTATAGAAGTTAGTGATATTGATATATCTGGTGGTGGTATTTGTACTTCTTCCTTGCGAGTGGAATTCTATGCTCATATAGCATTCACACACAGTAGTGAGTAGATGCTAGTTAGTTTTGGCGGTTTCTGTTTGTGTTTAGTGTTTTTTGTGCTGTTTTGTGTAAAGATGGATCAAGTTAGTGATTCTGAAACTTTTGATCAGGAATATATTCCTGTAGAAGGTTAGGAAATGAAACATCGGTATCAGAAGACGAAGTTATAGACCAACAAACAAATCAATTGATGTCGCGTCTTTTCGACAGTGGTTTGAATAGAAGACATCTGACACCATTTCTTCTGCACCTCCGAGGTCCCCATTCCCTGAAATTTTAACATTGTTTCAGATAACGATAATTCTCAATTTTTTAAATTATTATTTAATAATGACCTCATCAACATTATATTCGGGGAGACGATTCGGCATGCTAATAAGTGTTCACAGAATGCTGAAAAAAAATTCGTGGCGGCCTACTACAGACTCTGAAATACGTGTACTTCTGGGCATAGTGATACTGCAGAACATTATTCACAAATCTGAAGAACAGATGTACTGGTAAAAATATTCAATGACTGCTACACCATTCTTCCCAAAACGCTCTCATATAGGAGAGCAGATACTACTGTCAGGAATGCAATGTGTCACTGTGAGTAATACCCTGCTTTCGAGTCTATCACACGACAAGCAACATTTAACGCCTTGATAACAGCACTGGTATTGTACCTCATAAATTAATCCATAAAAAAACATAAGTTGGTAAATAGTTCAGGAGAAAATCAAAGGTGTGACAACTACCAGAGCTGGAATCAAGGTGCACGAGATAACTCGGGATAATAATTCAGGTATGAATGTCCTATGCCTGTTTCATAGTGATTTTTTAGGTATGTAAGAAAATTAGTGATGCACATTGATTCTGCAATATTAAATGATCTCTTTACGAAAATAAAAAAGAACACGACACTTTTTTTCACAAAACTGGTAAAATATATAGTAAGAGAAGAGCTTAAAGCGAACACTGCGACGAGTGGCAACACCTATTTAATAAAATTTAAATGCTGTGTTCTGACGTGAAGCTTATCAAATTCATTAGTTTACCTTACTTCAGTGTATATCAAGCAATTAAAATGTAATGATCGGCTTAAGAATCTAAAGAAGTTTGTTGTTTATCTTACTTCAGAATAAATCAAGCTTTTTGAACATAGCGACAAGGTTAAGAATAATTTTAAACCTCTGCTCTAAACTCTAAACCAGTGATGTCAAAGCAAGCGAATTTTTCAGACCTTGACGTCGTGCGCGGGCATCAAGCGCTAAATATGGAAAGAGGAAGGGTTGTGTATATGAATAAGCAGCCTGTTGGATTAAGAAAAGAGTGGTGCACAAACTTCAAACGAAACGTTAAATTTTATGTCGTTATTTTTATATAGCTTCTTTCCGTTTGATATTATCTATATTATTTGTAAAATAAAAGTACTAATACCAATTTCTTAGTATTGCAGTTGTGTTTTAAATGTTAACAACATAATAAAGAGTTAAGAAGGAATATTCACATAAATTCCATAGTAGTACAGCTATACTGTACTAAATGGATGAAACACATCACTCATAAAAGAAAGAGATTAAGTATGACATGGTAAGTTGGAATTTACATTGATGGTACCTTTAGCCTTATGAAAGTAATCCATAAAGTAATCAAAACAACATTACAGTACAAAGCAAAGTTACCTAGGTGCTGTATATGGTTTAAGTGTAACTAATATTCCATAACAAAACTCTTGTTGCATTATGCTTTTAAGGTGATATTGGTGAGCAACTTCCTATCATCAGAATATTAAATTATTTTCCCGAAAAATGCTGAAGTTATAGAGCTGACATTTTTACAACACCTGGGCACATATCTTTTGCTTATGATGTAACAATAGTTGCTTTGTTAATTCATTTCCTTACAAACAATTTCCATGCGAATATTTTCAAAATTTTCAATACACTCTCTTCAGTAATACGTATATATATATGGTATATTAGATTTACGAAAACATTGTGTAAGGCTACTAAATAAATAGGCCTATATGAGAAAATTTCACTTTTCTATACGAAAAGTTGAGAAAATATTTCTTTTGAGTAAAAAATCAAACTTGTGAAAAATGAGCATTAAAATTAAAACTTACATTTTTATAATCTTATATTTTTATTTATTTTTTATTTATTTTATTTATTTAAATTTAAATATACAGAATAAAGAATATAATTACAAACAAACAAGAGAAATGGAAATAAAATAATACAATCAATATAAAAAGGAGATACAGTAGTATTAACAAAATTTGAGACAATGAGCAGCGCTCGTGTTCGGTCACATTTCAGATATAATATTAATAGGCCTATAAGAGAATATAAAATAAAATAAAATAGGAAATAACATTGAAATTGCAGTTACAGAAATTATATTATACAATATTAATATAAGAGAATTATAGAAAATAATAATAAAAATAAATACCTAAATAAAATAAAATAAGAACTAAAATTTAAATTACAGCGGCAATGGAATTAAATAATATAATATTAACACTAGAGAAGAAAAATATCGCACGTGAAAAGTAGGACTATATATTTCAAAATTATAGAATACAAATATAATATAGTTTGATTAATTCATACACATAGGCTATAAATTTATTTAATCTAATTAAAGATATTAACACGTTTCTACTTTTCTTGTTAGGCCTATATGTTAGTGGGTTACATGTTAGAAGTTCTGGGTGTAATTTAGTTAAAGCATTGTACAACCGAGGGCCAAAATTAATACTATGCTTTAGACCAGCAGATGTGAGACATTTAGGTTCTACTAATGTTGAATTAATATTTCGTCTTGTGTCATAATTATGTGTCTGTAATACAAACTTATTACGATTTTTATGATACAATTTTAACAGCGTATACTTATAAATTTGTTCAATATTAAATACATTAAATTCAGAATAAATTAATTTAGTTGGATAATCGAAACGTTTTTTCAAACAAATTTTAATTATTCGTTTTTGTAGTAAATTTAACGGACTAAGATTAATTTTTGTACTTCCACCCCAAACAATTATACCATATTGAATGATAGACTGAATAATGGCCAAATAAACATTTCGTAGAACTCTATTGGGTAAGTAGCATCGAAGATTAACGAATTTATAAATTTTTTTACGAAGCCTCTTACAAAGATAAGTAATGTGATGAGGCCATTTTAAATTCTGATCAATAATGATACCCAGATAATGCACTTATACTTCTCAGACAAATGTAAAAATTAACATGGATACAGTTGTATTAAGTTATCTTCCCTTTATTTATTGAATCAGTGCTGGCCATTCCTGAATATAGCTCGACCAAACGGCATATATTACCTCTTTCGTCTGTCTCTTTCGTTTCCGCTGTAAAGCGCTCAGGCTCTCCTGAGCTCTAAAGCGCGCGCTTGCATCTATGGGCATCAAGTGACATAACTGCTCTAAACTATTCAGCTGGCACATGCAGCAGTAGCCTGCAGACTTCTAGGCCAATCACATGAAAATTTAAACAACTAATCTGAAGTTGCTTTATTAAAAATCACCCACAGAAAATTTCGTTTTAATATTATTATTATTATTATTATTATTATTATTATTATTATTATTATTATTATTATTGCTAGTACTACTACTGTGTGCCGTGCTTCCGGAAAAGGTGGGAATTATTTTCTCATTTTCGTGCTACGCGTTTAGTAATAATGAAGTAATTATTCAATTTTGTGAATGACATTAAAGCACACTGTATATTTCCTTGAAATATTATTCAGAAGGAGTAGTTAAATGAAGTCCGATCATCTTGTAATACTATGACTTCACTCGTGGTACTATGGAAACAGAAGTGAAAGTGGTTTTTCAATCGGTCCGTCTCACTCTATTCTCCATTTAATGTGCTTCGCCAAGCAAATTATTGTCTCATGCCTCCATGTTAATCAAAAAGCAGCGAGAGCACTGATTGCTTAATTATCATGGAGGTGTGAGATAATTAATCATAATTCACTCTAGCTCCACCCCTATCTGATTGATTGATGTTTCCCAGATGAAACAAAGCCTGGAAAACTTGAGGATGATCAGAACGAAAGCCTTATAGATAGATATAAGTTTTATTATTATTATTATTATTATTATTATTATTATTATTATTATTATATTAATGTACCGACGTACATATGATGTTTCCATGCAGATATTCTGCGTCATCGTATCATGAAAGAGTAGTGGAACGGAGAAAAATTCTCCCCGGCACCGGGATTTGAACTCGGATTTTCAGTTCTAAGTGCTGATGCTTTACTAGAATGTTTTTTCCTGTTCGTGATTATGTATTCAGTCTGTTTTTTATTATGTATTTTTATTATTGTTATTTTAAAGTTAATACTGATTGTGTATATGTATTCAATCTCTCTTTTTTTACTTAATTATGTTTATTATTATTTTAAGTTAATATCTGTATACCAGTATGTATTTTTCTGTAGTGATTTGATCCTGGTTGAGTGGAAGAGAAGGCCTGATGGCCTTAACTCTGCCAGGAAAAATAAAAATATTATTATTATTATTATTATTATTATTATTATTATTATTATTATTATCCACTAAGCCACACCGGATTCCCATCCCGATGTCGGATCGAATCCTCTCAGTTTAAGTTCCACCTCTTGGGTTCCTTCTAGTGGCCGCCCTCTACACTACGTCATAGATGTCCATGAACGTAGAACTAATGTCCACATATGTGCGGAGGTGCACTCGTTATGAGTGGCTGATTGGCCCGGAACCGACGGAATAAGCGCCGTCTACGCATATATGGACATTAGTCCTACGTTCATAGACATCTCTGACGTAGTACAGAGGGCGGCCACTAGAGGGAACCCAAGAGGTGGAATTTAAACTGAGAGGATTCGATCCGACACCGGGATGGAAATTCGGCGTGGCTTAGTGGATAAAGCATCAGCACGTAGAGCTGAAAACGCGGGTTCAAGTCCCGGTGCCGGAGAGAATTTTTCTCCGTTCCACTACGCTTTCATCTTATAGACAGAGCTGATATTCGCATTGAAAATGTAAGTGAAGCTAATGATAAACATAATGAACAATCACAGTTTTATTACAAATTTGTACCTATACACTTGAGCAATAATCCACATGCATGCGGGTTAAAGACTGTTCTTACTCTAGTCTGCATATTAATTAACACAGACTATTGCCAATTTTTTTATAAAAATTATCATAAATCCTTGTGGAAAACCATTCCATGAGGAGTATCTCAGTCATGTATATCTGTAGAACTAATGAAAATAAAGAAACAGAGAAATAAAATGGAGAAAAGATCATCACAAGATCTTTGAACAATAATTATTAGGACTATACAAATCTGACTTTCAGGTAGTAGCTCCCTGTAAAGCAGGTTTGAATAATTTCAAGGAAAAATTGTTCCGGGGTCAGGTATCGATCCCGGGACCCTTCGCTTAGCGCGCGAACGCTCTTCCGACTGAGCTACCCCAGGAACTATACACGACACCGTCACAATTTTTCCTTTTGTATCCACAAGACTCAAATGAGCTGACAAGACGCCAGAACTCAACTATGAGTGCACACAAATACTTGTGTGACTTAAATTGTGGCTTTCTGTTAACGTACCTACAGTAACGAATGTATTAGGGGAGAGTCGGGTAGTATCGGACATCGGGTAATATCGGACAGTGAGTTTCTTTCATCTACCACACGATGATAGTACCTGACTGACATGGTTACGTTTCTGTGATATCGCATAGAGAAACGTAACCATGTCATTCAGGTACTACCATATGTTGGTAGATGAATGAAATGCACTGTCCGATACTACCCGACTCTCCCTTATACAAATCTGACTTTCATGAAATTATTCAATTATTAGGACTATTACACTCCCGAATTATATGCACTAACAGTTAAGAATGACACCAGTGTAGTTGAGTGGATGTTGTGTTGATTAAGAGGATTTTTGAGCCTGGTTCACAAGCCTCCGAAATATAATAATAGAGCACTTAGACACAAGGAACAAACAATGCAACTTGTAAACCTCAGGCTGATTTATAAGTGGTGGTTAGGAGGATTAAAGATCGTTATGGACTGGAAAAACAAGATTTACGAATAAACCTAACTGAAGACCGAATTTTCATCTATCCAGACTTGTAGAACTACTTCCAAGAGTTACTTAGCTTCCTATGAAATTGAATATAGGGTCTTTCACGTATTTAGAAAGGAATTAGAGCATAGTGCTGACAACAAAACCTCTTGATAGTACCGAGACGGAACAATCATGGGAGCTCTAATCCCCTGTCTACTGTTCTCAGTGGTGTACATACATCTTCACAACACTTTAAAATAATTAAGTAGGATACAGTTCATCTGTAGACCACGAGAAACGTTGAGTGACATATCAGATTATTAATGCAGAGTTGTGAAACTCGGCCTGTTCAAGAATCTTCAGACTAAATTATACAGGGACATAATTTTATTTTTACTTCAATTTTTATTGTACCTGAGTTTTTGAACATAATTCAATCCTACCCCCTCTACTAATGAAGTTCCAACTGTCCTCTATATAGAACCAAGGCCGCATATAGTAAGCAGTACTGAGTTAGTGAGTATAGTACGTTCTAGATATATGTTTGTGTTTTCAGTGACGAAAGAGCTTTCAATATTGAATTCTACTGACGTCCGTTTGCCTACGTCGCATCCCGATTTCTCCCACCTGCTTCTGCTCGCTCCTCTATAAAGGCTAGTGGCTGGGCTGTCTTAGTTATTTTCTGAAAACATTAATTTCTGTTAGGAATTGGACGTCTACTTAATATTATATAACTGTTTAAAATAACTTAAATAGAAGGGCCTCGTTAAGGAATAAAATTAACTGTTACGTGATTTCTCCCCTTTCAACGATCCTGTGACAAAACCACTTGGACGGACAATAGATAGCATGTCTGAGTAATTTTATCTGTGCGGTCGGGCAGAAGTGAAGATTCAATTTACAGTACGTAAGGTACTCTTTTATAGAGTAGGTACAGAATTATTTCAACGTGAGTTACTAGTACGAAGGACGAAACTGGTAATTGGAATTAGATGCAATAGTCTATAGCCTAGTGCGATAATATACACAAAAGAACTATAGCCTGTATCGAAGTGAACGGCCACCATTTTAAAAAATTAGTTTAAATATCCATTATTATGATTATTTTTTAATTTAACTTCATTCTCTATATTGTACGCTAATGCTTTCTAGATAGTATAATATACACTGCATAATGAATACTTTCGCATGGATTACTCAGTTCGTGAGTAAAAACACTTATTGTTAATACTGTACTGTATTTTGATTAAACAAAAACCTAATAAAAATTATCAAACTCAAAATCACGATATGTCCTAGTTTACGTAAATGAATGAACTACTTTTCTTCCCTCCTATACCTAGTAAAGTGATTTGTTTGTATTTTACGCTAGTATCATCGAACTCCAGTCGTGGAAGGGGGCAGCAAACGTTTTTTCCTGTTCTCGAGCGTTAATCCAAAGGTATAGCCAGGCTAACATTAAAAATGTTAGTAAAAATAAAATGATGTCCCTGTACAGTTGTCAAAAGAAAAAGTGGCCGCTCTCCAGAAACAAAGTTCCCTTCGGGTATCTTCGCTACAATTCGGAGACAGGCGATGTTACATGTTGTTTAACCACGTTGCCTGATATCTACAGTTATAATTAGATTATTCCGTGTGTTACTTGATGGTATAATGGTAGCGTTCCGGCCTGGTATTCGTGAGGTCCTGAGTTCGAATACAACCTAGTTCTTTTTATGTTGTTTTTTGTTTTATTTTTAAGAGAGAGAGACAAAATACACATAATTGCTCCTTTCTCTTTTACGATTATTTTAGTAATTAACATCAGGTTCATTAATGTATTATGCCATAACTTTATCATTATGACATTGTGGCTGCAAATGGAAAGAAAAAAGATTTTATTCTCAACAAAAATATCTTTCGTGGCATAAACAAAAGAAACTTACTGGCGTCTGCCTTAGAACATTCAAACAGTTAAGCGTTCGAAAAACAAAACAAAAAGCCACGATTCAATATTTAGTCTATCTTTCCCTTATCTTGATCACACCTTGCAGTCGAGTGGGCATGGAATCGACTAGTCTTTGCAAATAGCGACTGTTCTTAGACACGAAATTCTAGGAATTCTGAACATACATACATAAGTATTCTGCCCATGGGCTGTCTTTCATTGCAGACCCAGCTTTCTCCATTTTTTTATATTTTCTGCCTACCTCTTAGTCTCCGCATATGATCCACATATCCTAATGTCGTCTATTATTCTTCTCAACCAGTGACCCAACCAATTCCTTTTCCTCTTTCTAATCAGTTTCAGCATCATTCTTTCTTCACCCACTTTTTCCAACACAGCTTCATTTCTTATTCTGTCTGTCCACTTCACACGCTCCATTCTTCTCCACATCCACATTTCAAATGCTTCTATTCATTTCTCTTCATTTCGTCGTAATGTCCATGTTTCTTCCCCATGCAATGCCACACTCCACACAAAGCACTTCACTAGTCTCATCCTTAGATTTTTCCTCAGGTCTGCAGAAGATGCTCCTTTTTTCTATTAAAAGCTTCCTTTGCTCATGTTTGCAGTTTTTCTTGGGAAGGATAAATGCAGTAACTTCCCGTTGCTTTCCGCACACTACTGTCTCTTTCGTAGTTTATTGGATCCCAGGGGGGCCAAGCGTGGAGATTAGAAGAGTAGATTTGACTAATTGGGCTCTCCAGACTTCACCGAAATTCACCGCAAGGGTTAAATATTAGTTCCATCAGGATGTTTGACCCGATCAGAGACAGGGAAATCCCAATTAGCCTTTGCCCCCCGCATCCTGGGCTAGCTTCTACAAATCATCAGATAATCTTGGAGGAGGATTGGGTCAATTTTTCCGCATATGTTTCCGCAGTTGTGCTCTCGTAGCTCAGCGGAAGGACGTCGGAATTTAGATGTCAACGTCTCAGGTTCAATTCCTCGTCGCTCGTTTTCATTTTATTGTGGTTCAAGATAGTATAATGTAATCATATAAAAAGAAAAAACTAACATCAGTATTATGCAACTGTATTGTTCCAAACCTAATATTAAGTTTATGTTATTAATATCGCTAAAGAACGATAACTGAATATAAATAATAACTCGAATGTTGTTTATGTCGATAAAGAACGGTAACAATATAAATAACTTGAATATTATTTATACAGTATCACAGAGTATAAATGATAAATATAGGTTTGTTTAATTAATATAAGATATTATATAATATATATTTAATTATTTAAATAAAATAACCCATTTTACAAAGAAAAATGGTTATTTGTATTGCACTAATTACATAAAACACATATTATTTATATCGCGAAAGAACAATAATATAATATAAATAACTGGAATACTGAAACGCTAAAGAACGATAATAGAATATAAAAAACGTGAATGTTATTCATATCGTTAAAGAATTGTAACAGAATACAAATGATGACACGAATATTATTTATATCTCTAAAGAACGATAACAGAATACAAAAAAAAAAAATATTACTTGAATATTATTTATATCGCTAAAAGAACGATAACAAAATATAAATAACTTGATATCGATAAAGGACGATAACAGAATACAAATGATAATTTGAATATTATTTATATCGCTAAAGATCGATTAAAAAATAAAATGAAAAGTTGCAGAAGGCCCGAACCCACAACCTTCGAATAATTAAGCAAGGACTCTACCCCTGGTCTATGAGACGCAGATACGGAATACTTACATAATTCCGGAAGTACTTCTACAATCACATGCATCGTGTAACATCGCCGTTACCCGAAGTGGACTTAGAAAATATTCGTTGTTCACGAGTGCGGCCACTTTTTTTTTTTTTTTTTGACAACTGTATATATTTCAAAAAAAGATTTATGGAAATTTTCATATAAAATAGCAATTACTTAACTCTGAATTTCATCCCCAATAATAGTAGAGTTATATAACTTGCGCCAAAAGATACTATTACATTAATTCCTATCGAAAGTTTGATCATTCAATAGAAATAAAAAAATAGACTTCACCGAGAGCTAGCCCAAAGAGACGTGGGACTGTTTCAAACACAGCGATCCTTTCATCATGTTATTTAAACAGGACTGTATGAAGACAGAGCACGTAGGTATATTTTGTTGTTAACGCAAGAGTTGTCCGCTCGCACGCTGGACATGTTTTCAAAAGAGCAGCACAAAAAGTATAGAAAATTACGGCCACGAGTCGAAAACCCATGAGGCAACGGATCTTTGATCTCTGTTTGTTATTTGTTTCTCATTATTCAGAATTAATTACCATTATGCACACAAATATAAACAATGTAGCTAGGTCATACCTTAAAGTACATTGCAATGTAGTGAGTCTCTTTATAGACTCAACTCTGCGTATGATCTGTGTTTGGAAGGTAGTATAAGAGTCACTCTTAAAGAAATACTTATATTTTTAATTTAGGTTTATGAATGTGAGACGGTTTTTACTGTTACATGATACATTCAAATCTTCCCACCTTTACATCAAAAGTACAATTGACAAAATTAATTAATTCATTCATTCAAATTTTTCTGTGCAAGGATATGTCATTCACTATCTACAAACTCAGCATTATCCAATATTCCCTGGTAAGTCTTGAGTTAAGAGGACTCCAATTGATCCGGATGCCTTGAAGAAAGCTCTTGAAGCAGTTACGGCTCCTCCAGGGAATAAAATCTCAATCAGAGAAGTCTAAAAAATAATAGCAAATACTTTTTTAAATGATTATTACTTTTAAAGCTATATTTCCACTTATATTCCCTGTGTTCCAATTTTCCAAGGTACAAGAGGGTATGTTTCAAGGTACACGCACCTATTGTACCATAGAACACTTTACATATCCCTTCATTTTATTTTTTTCTATCATTAATAGGTCTGTAAAACAGGAAAATACCTGTAGGGAATTGTAAAGGAATCTTCAATAATTATTTGAAGCATTTTTTATTAAACATTTTATTTCCCAAAATTAAAAATAAATAAATAAATAAATAAAATGTGAAAAGTGACTCAAGGTACAACAGTCTCTCCATCCCCCCCAGCCTTGATCCAGAACTTCTTAAAGAATTATCTTCTATCCACGACCGAAGAATACAGACGAGCCAATAGTACCGGGGGCGGTAAACTGCACACACGTTTCAGGTATATGACCTAAAAGAAGGTAATTTACACACATGTAATTTGCACACACCGATTTTGGATATGTAATTTACACACACAAACAACCCAGGTAATAAAAATAGGATGTAAATTGCACACAGAGCTATAATGGCATGTATTTCCTTTGAACATACTCCTATTACAATATTAACGTATTAACCAATAATTTATATTGGTAGGTGGTATTTTGTTCGCTTAATGAATTCCAATCGGGATACATGCTTCTCAGTAAAATCTTTTATATTTCTCTCAATAGATTCTTTCTTCTTTATGGAGCCTTATTTTATCATTTTTGCTGCAGTAGATATCCCCTGAATTTTCACGTATATGTATATTTGAAATTCAATTAAACTGTTTGTAAAAGTATAAATATCAGGATGAGCACTGTAAAATGTCTTGTTGAATCTAATATGAAAATACTCACAGACAATAATTAGTTGTACGCTGCAAGCTTTCTGTTTTAGCTGCCCAGATTGAAGGAGGAAAGGTAGCGTCATCGTCTACATAGCTGTCTACTAAATAGTCACAGAAGTTATCTAGTCTTTTATCTTGTATCATCAGATGCAAAATAGTCGCCAACCTCATGCGAGTTTAAAAATGGTGGACTGAATACAAGTTTTAACCATCTGCCGATTTCAGAATCACGTTTATATTTCTTTATTGAAGGATATTTTTTAATCTGACGAAGCCAAAATTGACTTAGGTGGAATCTACATCCAATGACATTGGCCTCACTACATACAAGATTTATTGCAGCATGGATAGCACTTATAAACAACTGTATTCAAGGGCCAATGCTTTATGTTGAACTGCTGCGTAACTATCAGCCCAAGTCAGTCTAACTCCGGGGTCGTGAGTACAAAGCACCCTGGGGCTAGCGTCTCTTACCCGCGGAGAACACAGTGCACCATGGTGCACTCGTAGCTGCTAGCGGGTGTGCTCTCTACCTCTTCCTGCTGCACGACGGGGCACAGAGGACGGCTCCGCTTATCCTTTGCACATTTCAGCGAGTACTGACAACCCACTGGTCTAACTCATACAGTACTTCTCTAATTCCATTACAAGGTGCGTAAGTCAATTGTGCTGTCACCCGTAACATTGGTTGACATACGTTCGATTTATATGTCGTTTATTAAAAAAATAGCCCGAGTTATGCTGTATGTGTAATTTACATATGACCTCCACCACCTAGGTTTTGTTATGTGTGCAGATTACATACCACAAGTGTGTAACAAAGGTGTGGAAAAAAATATACCTGGAAAGTGTGTGTAGTTTACCTCCGCCCAATAGTACAGTAGTGGCAAAAAAACGGACCGACCCTTGTAGCTGATTTCAGAGCCTTGTTCACTCCAGAGCACGATAGACTGGTAACTAATACTTTCGTGGTTCGAATCCTGCCTGGGAAGGTACTTTTTTTGTTTCTTATTCAAATTTATTCCCAATACTTTTCGATTGCTGGTAAAATTCATGTTCTGGGAATAATAAGTTAATTAAGTAGTAAAATATCGCTGCAAAGAAGAACTAAAGAAAAACTGCGGGACAAAATTCCGGCACACCGGCGACGCTGATATAACCTCTGCAGTTGCGAGCGTCGTCAAATAAACCATAATTTGAATTTGAATTTTTTAATTTTCGTGAATGGACTTCTTTGACCTTACAGACATTCTAAGAACAACCATTAGACTTTGTATGCAATTTTAAGCGTTCATTTCAGTTACTCCTCAACATAGTGTCCAATGTTTGCCTTCATCTAGAAACAAGGACGTCGAAGACGGCTAACTCAAGTGGCGACCGACTGGCCGCTCTGTCCAAGTTGCAGGAAACTTGAGCCACTCCACACAATTTTAATCAAGTCTATGTCTTCCAACAACGTTCCAATTTGCAACCTGCTGCGAGATCAATGAGAGGAAGGGGAAACCTTGCGATGCCTGTGGATTAATAACAAGGAAGAGACTGTCATTGCAGAGCCAAAGTTTGTTTACCATATTCAATCAGCAGCAGCCAAATATTAATAAATTCTATACAAAAAAAAGTTAACTTGAAAGTATATTACATATTCATTTCACGGAAGTAAAAAGTTTTCTATTTGAGAAGAACATCTCCTTTCATGCAGGCAATACAGAGACGTTGCTACTTGATTAAAGGTATATATTAAACTTGTAGACGGAAAATGTGGTAAAATATTGGCAAGAAAGCTGAGGGAGATAAGTCGTACGATTTCGTATAGTAAAGCAAGTACTGGAAAAGAAAGAACTGAGCTACAAATATCCAATAAACGAGAAAAAGTTTGAAAATCGTAAGAACTGGAAAGAATAGTACATTATGCAACGAGCCTATAATGATAGTAATTAAGACGCGAGTATGTTTGTTTATGAAACGAGCGCAAGCAAGTTTCATAATTTTCATACGAGCGTCTTAATTATCATTATAGGCAAGTTTCATACGACTTTTTATGCTCGACCATATTTCTAACTTGAAATTATTCAGAAGTATTCATTTTATTCGTATCTAACTGAAGAGTGGAAGTGACCTTGTGCATCGCTCGTAAATTGTGAGATGTGCGCAGACGCGAAAGTATTGATTTTTTCCGAGGAACAATAATGTCATTGACCTTGTTATAATCTACAGAATAACATGAACTACTTTTGATATAACCTGGAAATTGATCTAGAATTGAAAAACGAGATGACAAATTGAATTTATTTGAATATTATTTACAATTAACGCTAATTATTATAGTAACAGAACATAACCTTCTGCGACAGTATTGGATTTCCAGCCTCCGTGACGTTTCCCTCGTCTTTCGATTGCATATCCGAGAATAATCGAAAACCTGAACTTTAATGAATAGGTATACTTTAATGACATGCATTAAAGGACTGCTACCAGGTGTATAATTACTACATTTCGGCATTGTCGAGCATAAAATAATATATTCAAATGAGAAATAGTAAGTTATCTGTTTTAACTCAGGATTTCAACGGAAATAAAATCAGGCCAGATCAGGGACACAATAAGAGACTAACAAGTCGGAATATACGTAATGCCTGCACTATTATTTATAGGAGGAAGAAAAGAGTAAGAAAAAAAATTAAATGGAAATATAGTAGTAATTTTCTCAATTCTACGTTATGAGTGAGCCTATTTCATGTTTTAAATCGTAAGGCCTTATTTCTCATTACAGCCCAAATACGTAACTTAAGAAATTATATACTTTAAACGACCTGAGACGACGCATCACAAAAGCAATGGAGTCATATCCGAGGACATGTTGACATGAGTCTGGACAGAACTGGAGTACCGTCCCGACATCTGTCGCGTCATCAACGTGGCTCAATCGAACTTTCGTAGTGCACAAGTAAAACTTGGAAGTTAATGCTTCTTTTCATGTTAATACAGTTGTGTTAAGTTCGTTCAGTTATGAATAAATCATATTTACTTTCGCATCATTCTTTCAGAACTAACTTGTACTTGAAATTTTAGCTAGTTCTATAGTAAGGACAGCGACTATGGGTTGGTTTCTTCTGACTTACCAATGAATTGTTTATGATTATAAATTGATACTAATTGTACAAATGTGTATAGCTTAATGAAAGTATGCTTGTAAATTGAATGAATCTGCTTACTTTGTATTGCATATGTTTTTATGCTCAACCATGCCGAAATGTAGTAATTATACACCTGGTAGCAGTCCTTTAATGCATGTCATTAAAGTACACCTATTCATTAAAGTTCAGGTTTTCGATTATTCTCGGATATGCAATCGAAAGACAACGAGGGAAACGTCACGGAGGCTGGAAATCCAATACTGTCGCAGAAGGTTATGTTCTGTTACTATAATAATTAGCGTTAATTGTAAATAATATTCAAATAAATTCAAATTGTCATCTCGTTTTTCAATTATAGGCCTAAATCAATTTCCAGGTTATATCAAAATTACTTCATGTTACATTACATCAAGGTCAATGACATTATTGTTCCTCAGAAAAAAATCAATACTTTCGTGTCTGCGCACATCTCACAATATACGAGCTATGAACAAGGTCACTTCCGATCTTCTGTCAGACACAAATAAAATGAATACTTCTCAATAATTTCAAGTTAGAAATATGGTCGAGCATAAAAAGCCGTATGAAACTTGCCTATAATGATAATTAAGACACTCGCATAAACAAACATACTCGCGTCTTAATTACTATCATTATAGGCTCGTTGCATAATGTAATAGTATAGTTTTGGCCTATGAATTGTATATGCTTTAAATTAAATAGTAATCTGTATAGCTCTATTGATAAATTGTTTGTGTTTGTAACTTGAAGTAGTTTGCATGATATATATTATCAATTTCTGTATATCACAACTGATTGAATTGTTTATGCCTTAAATTTAATTAACTTACTTGTTTTGTATTATACATATAGGTTAACTGATGAATGATCGTTTGCGTTTGTAAATTTAATAATTTGATTGGCTATGCATTGTATATTTTTAGTAGAGCCATCGATGTAGCTCAGTCGGCAGACTCGCTGGGCTGCTGATCCGGAGCTGCGTTCGAGCATGGGTTGGATCCCCCTTTGGTCTCAATGAATGGTTTCTTCCGAAGTTTTCCCCAGCCGTGGGACTGAAGCCGGATGGTCTATGGCGAGTCCTCGGCATCACTTCATTTCCCCCTTTGATTTGATTACCTGGTTGGGTTTTTCCGAGGTTTTCCCCAACCAAAATGCAAATGCCGGGTAATCTTTTGGCGAATCCTTGGACCTCATCTCATCATTGTAGAAAATTACTACATTGTAAAACTGTAAAAATAGTAAAATATTGTAAAAATTTGTGAAAATTGTAATTCTAATATTGTAAAATTTTGACTTGGTCCACATCTTAAAGCTTCATTGCTCATGTAAGATCTATGGGATATAATAAATGAATGAATCTAATTTCACCATTGCGTCCTTAGAGTCTGATTATTATTTGGAGAGGTGGTTGTTAAGGTGTGTGGAAAATGAGGAAAAAATTGCCTGAAAGCAGTCCGACATAGATTTGGTTCTCATGAACATAGATTTTTGAAATTTGTTTGTGCTGAATGATGGAGCTTTTGACTATTGAATGAACTCAGAATAGTTTCTATCTAGTTCTTTGTAAACCAGAAATATATATACTGTATTTTTAAATATTAAAGGCTTTTTTTAGCGTATCGTTACACAATATAACATTGTTGCAATTAATTAATTTTCTATAGTTCTGATGGTAACGAAATTTTAATCACTTATCAGTGGAAATTAAAGTAAAGCCATGCAATATCTTTTTAATATGTCTATTATTTTGGTACTAGGACTCAAAATTCGCTGTTAAAAATATTTTTTCCAATTAGAAGAATTTGTTACTTTCGGAACCAGAACTGAAAACTGTCTTCGTGTAACACTTTACAACAAAGAACTTCCTGAAGCAGACGATCGCCGATTAACATGGTGTAAACATATTGGGCCGTCTTCATAGACATTTTTAGCGCGGGCTTCCGGTAGTTGATCAGCGTTTGTCGTAACCATAAACCAGTGTTAAAGATAGGATATGATTTGAATTCTGTACTAGTAACCAGTGGATAGCCGGGGCTAGCTTAGTACGCTCGTAGCGCGTGCTGCGAAATGTCTACGAATAGCACCCATTGAAACTTAATTAAATGTTAAAACATCAAAAGTCTATTGGTTATTGGGACCTAAATCAAAAGTGTCATTAGAAAATAAACTTCTTGTTTGTAAAGTAATACTAAAATCAATCTGGACATACGGCATCCAACTGTGAGGAACCGATGACAACTCAAACATTGAAATACTGCAGAGGTATCAGTCTAAAACTTTACGTTCCATTGTAACTGCACCATGGTATGTCCGTAATGATGTCATTCATCGTGATCTAAACATTTCAACTGTGAAAGAAGAAATCTCTAAGTTCAGCAAAAAAATACCTGCACCGATTAAATCAACATGATGCATTAAATTTGCTGGATAATAGTCAAACAATAAGAAGACTTAAAAGGACCAATGCTCTTGACCTTCCATTCATTTTTACTACGGCTATTTGAAACATTGTTATTTTTCTTTTGGAGTGTTGTCATGGGATAAAATCTCCACTCGTGTCATATTTTTTTTAATATTTACTTACTGTCTATTGTAGACAGATTGTAAATGTGGCTTAAGTGTTAAATAAAAAAAACTAGAAGAATTGGCATAAATCAAACATTTTCTGAGCGACCTTAACATAATTGCATAAATATGACCAATATGTATCCATTGACATACCCTGAAAATTTCATAATCTTATCTTAATTAGTAGCTGCTTGTCTATGCGGATGACGTGAATATGTTAGGAGATTAGGGAAAATACGGAAATTTTACTTGAAGCAAGTAAAGAGATAGGTTTGGAAGTAAATCCCGAAAAGACAAACTATATGATAATGTCTCGTGACGAGAATATTGTACGAAATGGAAATATAAAAATTGGAGATTTATCCTTTGAAGAGGTGGAAAAATTCAAATACCTGGGAGCAACAGTTACAAATATAAATGATACTCGGGAGGAAATTAAACACGGAATAAATATGGGAAATGCCTGTTATTATTCGGTTGAGAAGCTTTATCATCCAGTCGGTTGTCAAAAAATCTGAAAGTTAGAATTTATAAAACAGTTATACTACCGGTTGTTTTTTATGGTTGAGAAACTTGGACTCTCACTTTGAGAGAGGAACACAGGTTAAGGGTGTTTGAGAATAAGGTTCTTAGGAAAATATTTGGGGCTAAGAGAGATGAAGTTACAGGAGAATGGAGAAAGCTACTCAACACAGAACTGCAAGCATTGTATTCTTCACCTGACATAATTAGGAACATTAAATCCAGATGTTTGAGATGGGCAGGGCATGTAGCACGTATTGGCGAATCCAGAAATGCATATGGCGTGTTAGTTGGGAGGCCGGAGGGAAAAAGACCTTTGGGGAGGCCGAGACGTAGATGGGAAGATAATATTAAAATGGATTTGAGGGAGGTGGGATATGATGGTAAAGACTAGTTTAATCTTGCTCAGAATAGGGACCAATGGCGGGCTTATGTGAGGGCGGCAATGAACCTTCGGGTTCCTTAAAAGCCAGTAAGTAAGCCAGTAAGTAAGTAAGTAAGTATCTTAATTAGTTTCTGAGAAACGTGCACCAATGTCATTTTGTGTAACGATACTTTAAATAAGTTTAATATTAAAATATTTCTGTCTTAGAAAGAACTGGATGGAAACTATTCTTCAATAGCTAAAAGCTCCATCTTTCAGCACAACAAATTTCAAAAAGCTATATTCATTAGAATCAAATCTGTGCCGGGGTGCTTTCAGGCAATTTTTTTTCTCATTTTTCACACACCTTAAGAACCTTCTCCCCTTAACTGTCTTTGAACAGCCGCTCTCTTTTTACGTTTTTCAACGAATGGAGTTTTAATAAATAATTTGTGTTATAAAAATGATACCGGTAACTAATTTCCACCTGATTATGTCACGATTTTGAAAATTTGTTGTCCGAATGTAAAGAGATACGTATTTCCATCGGCGGAGATTAAAACAAAAAAACGAAGATAAGAAAACGAAATTAACTTATTAAAATGCAGGATAGATTTTATATTCAGTGAATTAAAACAAGCATCGAGATGATGAACGAGTGTGGAGGGAGTCATGGTACAGTTTGATTTGTATTCATAGCTCGGAGTCAGGACGGGTGCGACGGAGAGCACCTGCTGCGGCGACTGCAACATACATACATCACCACAAACTTGATGTGAAACGATTCGTGACCTACGTAGTGTTATGCTGCCAGCCGACAGTACTGTCACTTCGCTACCAAACAATCAACAGACGCACTCTTTCTGAATTACATGACTGCAAAAACTGGTAATTTCCTTCGTAAACAATTACAAATTATGTGCAATTAACAAAAGATTATTATGCATTATTATGTTATATGCCATATGTTTACATTAAGTTATATCTATACTTCGAACTAGAGGTCCCAATCGGAGAGATACAGGTTAACTGATAGTGGAGTATTGAGCAAAGGTGGGGGGGGGGGAACAGGATAGGAAATCCATTCCCTAGTTCAGGGATGTCGAACAGCGCTCTCGAGCTGTGAACTGTAGAGCTTTCCTTACCGTGCAACGGTTGAACACAGGAAGCAGGCAGTCCGGCCAAATGATAGTAAACAAAAGCGAAACTGCGGCGGCTGGTAGGCCTACTTTGATAACTTTTATACATCTTACCAATTGATTAGGAACTCAGTTTAGATTTGCACTTGATTAACTCTGATAAGCTAAGAATGTAACCTACATGAGGATGAATTATGATAATAATGATAATAATAATAATAATAATAATAATAATAATAATAATAATAATGTTTTATCTACTGGGTCATTCCATGAATCTTGTTCGTTAGTGACGGAAATAAATTATAATAATAATGTTGTTAATATAATGTTTAAAATATCAACTTTGTGTGTATGTGTTGTAGCAGTGCAACTTCAAATTCAGAAACTTAAACTGTTTTGATGGATAAAATTAATTACTTTTAGCGTGACTTGAAATTTGTTCATAGTTTTTGTTACAGATTCAAAAATATCTCCTCCTCGAGTTCGATACTTTAGTGAAACGACACCTGCAAGATCGCCATAAACATTGAAATCTGAATCGACACTCCGTATCTTTCCGGTCGGTACTTTCATCAAGAGCTATAATGAGTAATAAGTGAAAGTTTTCATTCTTGCTATCAGTTGTTCCTCCAAGTTATCTCCCATTTATGATACGCGCTCTGCAACAATATTACGAGACAAACATATAGATTTAAAATCATTAACGTTTTCCGGACAGATCCCTTTTGCAACAGCTATGAAACAGCCTTTCACAAATATTGTCCGTCAGTAAATAGCTTTGAAGCCGTTGCAATAATTTCACAAATTCTGTAGCGAGCACGAACCAAGCTTATTCTACTAACACCCGATGATGATGGAAGGTTTTCTGAATTCAATCTTAATTTTAGTTCTTCTACACCCTTTCCACGAGTGAAACCGGATAAATTTTCTGGTGCATAAGCTTCAGCATGACGTGTAGAATTAAAATGCCTTTTAACATTATAATGGCTAATGTATCGAAGTACCTTTCTACATATTAAGCAATGTGCCTTTCCGTCCTTTAAGACAAATGAATATTTATCTGTCCACTCACTATTGAATTGTCGTTCCATATCCATACCAGCTGCCAGAGTTGATAAACACACTGCGTACAGAACACTGCTACAGCGAGCTGACTGACTGTCGTTTCAGCTCAGCTACGGTAGGAAACAGTATTAATCGTTTCACAGTTTGAGAGCGATGTTCGACATCCCTGCCCTAGTTATAACATCAATGCTTGACGCCATCATTTCCTTTTATACAAATTTCATTCTGATATCGGAATCTGAAGATGATTTACAAAGGAACGTGTGTAAATTGAACACCGTATTAAAGCTATGCAGTATGAAGATAGCGACAGGGAAAACCATAGTAATGGCAATGTATGGTAAAGAACTACGCAGAGCAAAAATAGTGATTGACTCGGATATTATAGAACAGGTGACGAATTTTAATATTTAGGATGTACAATTTCTGTGAACAGGACAAATGCCCACTTAGAGGTGAACATTGAAGCGGGAACTCATTATATCAGTGTTTTGATTGGAATCTTTAATAAGTTCAGAAAATCCCAAAACTTATTATGTCTCCTTTTATTATTTCCTTTCTGTTAAACAGAATTAACAACAAACTTTCAAACCAAAGTAACAAGAATACCTTGGATTTGAACAATTACTAGTCAGTTAAAAATCAGGTCATTAAGACTTGCTTTAACTCATCCAACAACACTCTTTTTACATATCCATTTAAACCCTCTCAACGCAACATAACCCATGCCACAGTAACAACCTCCAGACTTCCGGTATAACATTACTAGGCTAGATACCAAAGTCAACCCGAACCCAGTTGATCTCTCCCGATCAATTGATCCTTTCGTCTTAACCACCCGTATCAGGCAGATCTCCAACTGCCTCGCGTTCCGACAGTACTCCACACGACTTACCTCCGCCTCCACCATCCAGGTGGGGGCCGAAGGCGATCGACGCATGCGCACAAAAATAGTAAAAAACTTCTGCACCGAAAGTCGCTTTGTAAACATACATATTCAGGAAAGATACCCAAATTTACATTCTTTCGGATTGCAATACAAACCATCCAAATATACCGTTACAACATCCAAAAATATAACAAATTGAATGGATGCATAAACAGATATTTTGGGAAGAACATGAAACCAGGAATAAAAATTAGACTGCACAACGTAGTATCAAAGTCGCCCATGATGTACGGAAGCGAGACTTTGACACTCCATCAACAAGGTAAGAGAAGAATAGAAACTTCCGGAGATGAGATTTCTGCGGTACAGTATGGGAGTGACACTAAAAGATAGAATTAGAAGTGAAGACATAAGACCACACTTCAACGTGAAACCAATGACTGAAGAAATCCAGAACTATCAATAACAGTGGCTTAATCATGTTCTACGGATGCCACATTCACGTTTCCCGTGGCAAGCATGCAATTATGTACCTGTAGGTAGACGAAATATAGGTCGCCCGTTCGCGAAAAGATGGAGCCAAAAATTCCAGTGAACTCGGAACGGGACCTCTACAACCTTGTATAGGAAGAAGAAGAAGAAGAAGAAGAAGAAGTAGAAGAAGACAAATTTTATTTGAAAAGAGTCATCTATCAACTGATAAAATAAAGAAAGTGTTGGGGCTGTCACTGTAATAAACTTCAGAAACTTCTTCTCACACAATTTTACACAGAAGTGTTACAGATATTCCCAGTGTCTAAGTGAAATCCTAGATCATATATACCCAGATAGGTCTGCCTTATAGGCTTTGACGTTAACAACTTTTGTCAGGTTTACTATACTGCCATCTAGTTGTTACATAAGGAGTCACACCATAATTCCCATTTGAAATGCATTAGCGACTGTACTGCCATCTCGTGTTCGTTTACGGCGGACGGGTGGCGAGCCTGGCGGTTGTTCTCTTCAAAGTGCTGCCGATTTTAACATAGCGATGAGTTATCTGTTACATATATGATCTAGGGTGTAATGTAGACGCTTCACGTGAAAAGAGAATACTGCATTCTGGTTAGCAGAGAAAATGCAATATCCAATTCACGACGATTACATCGGATGAGAAAAAGACTATAAATACTAGTAGCAAAATTGAATAAAGAGAAAGCTATCAGGAAAAGGGAAAGAAGATAGAAATAAAGATTAAGAGAAGAAATACAAAACATAAATCAATATATGAGTGACTGAAGGAAGGAAATAGCCTACTAGTGAAGAATAGAGTACCTACATAGAAAACAGGAAACCTGAATGAGATTAACAGGGACAGTACGTTTAGCGATGAACTAGCAATTAGCAGTGCCTTCTGATGTGTGGACGGGAAATGAAGCGTCCAGTGTTTGATATGGGCTCAGAGCGATGTGGAGGGGACAGAGTGGGCGGCGGGTGCTTGTGTCAAGACAGCCACAAAGCAAGAGATGGCCCGATTTCGAATCCAGCGTTTCCCAGGGACAGAGCCACTAGCACGCTACGGAGGAGCTCTTAAACAATGCAAAATTATCTCCGTCGATTATTCAGACGATGAGCAAGTCCATCAGACTGAGTCACATCTATCTATTAGCCTATCAAGGCTCCTGTCACCGCCATGGTACAACCATGATTTTCACCACCAGATTTAGTACCGTTACTATATAAAGTATAAAAAAATTAATAGGAACTACTTCAATTAAAAAAGCAAATCATGATTATATGTCATTTATTCTTAACTACAGACGTGGACAAATTATTAGCAAAATTTAAGATTTTTATTATATATTTTTACAAAATATGATTCTTCAATTTAGACTACAGTTGACATTTTTGCATATTTACAAATTATTAGCAAAATTGAAGATTTGTATTGTATATTTTTCAAAATTTAACTCCTCGATTTGGACTACAGTTGATATTTTTGCATATTTACAAATTATTAGCAAAACTGAAGTTTTTTGTTGTAAATTTTTACAAAATTCGATTCTTCAATTTGTACTGCAGTTGACATTTTGGATATTCCGAAATTATTAGCAAAACCGAAGATTTTTGTTTTATATTTTTACAAAATTTGACTCTTCAATGCAGTTGACAATTTTGCTAATTTACAAATTATTAGCAAAATTGAAGACTTTTATTATATATTTTTACAAAACTTGACTCTTCAATTGAAACTACAGTTGACATTTTTGTATATTTCTGTCTACTGTAATAATGGAAATATCCAAAATTGTCAAATGTAGTCTAAATTGAAAAGTCAAATTTTGTAAACAGAATTATCATCAAAATCGTCCATTTTGTTAATAATTTGTCCACGTCTGTATAGTCATGTAATAGGCCAAATTAAATTTTCGAGAATATTTTTCTAGAGCAGTGGTTTCCAAATTGGGGATCGTGTAAAAAGCTACCGGGGATCGGGAGATAAATTACAAAATAAAGCAAAACTCGCCTTATCAACATACACTTGCTGTGTGTTCAGAAACATAAATAACATTCAACCTTAAAAAAAATATAGCCTACTTTGCATACTTCCACTCGGTAATGAGTTTTGGAATAATATTCTGGAGAAATTCCACAGATAGTAACAGTATATTCCTACTACAAAGAATGAGTAATTAGAATAATAGTAGATGCCAAATCTAGGAAATAGTGGAGGACTATTTAAGAAAACTACAAATAGTGCCCATGGATTTGTCAGTATAATTTTTCATTAATGATCTTCCTCGTATGTAATCGTGAAAACTTTGTAACCAATTCAACAGTTCATAGCATAAATACGCGTCAAAAATGACTTTCACATTTCATCTTCAAGTCTATCGTGCTATCAAAAAGGAGTGCGTTATATGGCAGTACAAATTTTTAATAGCCTCCCTATCGATGTAAAAATTGAAATTCAAAACATTAGATTATTTAAGGTGAAATTAAAGAAGTACCTAATTTCTGACGCCTTCTATTCTGTAGGTGAATTCATGACATCGAACAAAGCTTCATGAAATTTGATACTAAAACTTTGTGTTGTACTGGTAGACTGTATTGTAAACCTCTGTAAATTAAGTTACTTACTGTATTTAGTAAACTGTCCTTGTAAATTTCATGTTATGTTATTGGCTATGACCACACTGTACACAAGCCTGGCTCTTACGGTAGTGACTAGAAACATTTTTTTTATAATTTTAATTTTTACTCACTAGCTAGCTAGTTACATAAATAAATTAAATTAAATTAATATTACATCTGAACTGTGACTATAAATTAGGACATTATTATTAGTATTAAGTTTTTTTACTTTTCCATATAATAGCTGTGAAGGAATGTATGGATACCATGGAATGTTAATAAATACAACACAATACAATACAATACAATACAATACAATACAATACAACTTATTGAAACAAATTTTAGTAGGGCAGACTCGGCTAATTTCGTGATACTAAGGTTTTGATTCAAAAATAAGTTTCAAATTAAAAAAAAGAGTGTTTCTAATAAACGTAAGTTATTAGGTTTCAGGAAGTTACATAGCAGTCCTTTTGCCTCAAATAAGTTTATACAATAATTACAAACAAGCAATACCAATAAACAAAAAAATTACCACTCTAGCAGGGCTGGTATAATTTCGTGATTGTACAAGGGCATTTTTGTGATAGTACTTAAATTCAAAATATTTAGGCATATTCAGTCAAATTTTAAATTTCACAGTCAGATTCATACCTACAACCCAAACAATTAAAATTGTTTGTGTATTTTGAAAGTTATTAATATATATATATATTATATCATGAAGCCATTGATCAGAACTGACATACTGAATCCATCTTTCACCATGCTCGTCGTCCTCGAAATTTCCTGAGTAAATCCACACAAAAATCATTAGTCTTATCATTCGGCTTTTCTTTAAACACAGCTCTTTTTTGTTTGACGACAGAAGATTATGTTGTTTAGTTGTCTATCTCTTTTAACTCATTTGGGCCTCTGACGTCTTGTCAACCCACTTGAGGTATGTGAATATAAATTAAATAATTGAGCCGAGTCTGTTAGAGTTTCTAGGTAATAATAATAATAATAATTATAAATTATGTATATATACAGCATTACATGCACAGACCTGTTGTGAATATGTGTGCAAATTTAATTATTCCAGAATTAGCCATTCAGAAGATATTTTATTTCTGGTTAGGTAAATGTAAAAATTATGTTGCAGTATAATCAATTTAAAGTTTATAATATGCATTCTAAATGTAGTAACAATGTATTTGGGACAAACTGGATTTTCAATAATAAGAATAAAATTATCGCGATGAAACTTCCACTACAGTATTCCTCAATAAACCGCAGATTTTTGGCACCATATTTAAAGAAAAGAAAAAAAAATGACCAAAACTCAGTAGAGCGTATCCTTAATGGGACTGTGGTGTAAAGAAAATTGCAATGGAAATCGGAAAACTCTATAACCTCCAGCAAAGTCTCCTTGTTTTCCGGAACTCTTTAAAGTTCGGGATGGATTCGAACACCGATCTCTGGAATGGAAGTCTTTTTGGATTTTTATTTAAGCATTCAATATTGTTGCTTCCATGCCAAGCAATGTACAGCAGAAATTCCATCCTACAATTCAATAACATACCCACTTTTGCCTCAAAAGAATCACTCCATCTTTATTGAAAATAGGTTTGTGGAAAATGTCTAAAGGAAGGAAAAAACTTTAACCTCGTTTTATTTCTATTACTTTTTCCATTGCTCGTCTTTGAACCCCCGTACACTGTTGCCAACTGCAGCTTCCTTCACGTACGTGTCGATGTGTTTCTCATCCGTGAAGAGAAGGCTGTGATAAAACCTCGATGCAGCTGTCTCCTGACCCGACCAACAAGTGGATTTCCTCAAAGTGTCATACAAACTTTACGTCCGGAATTTTGAACCTTTACAGAGTCATCGAGCTGAAGATCCTGGCTGCCAGGCCTGACCTATACTTGCGACGAATCCAACCTTGGGTCACTAGGTAGATATGCCTTTATATGTCAGCAGCTCTGTGATTTCGATTAGACTACTAGTGAGTAACTTCTATTTTAATAATTTGTATTCTATCTACGGAAAGAACAGAATGAAGTCCCATATTGCGACCAAACAGTCTATTGTGCAGTCTAATAGCGGACAACAAGATTGACAGCGTTGATATTAAGTCCTAACGCGCGGTCAACGTGGATTACAAAAGTATACCACATGTCGACATATGCTCCAAATATAACTATTAATTTACGTAGATTAAATCGATACATAGAATTCTTACGCGTTTAGAATAAATCCCGTAACTCCTTGCGTAATAAACAAACAAACAAACAATAAATAAATAAATAAATATATACATAAATAAATAAATAAAATAAATAAAAAAATAAACAAATAAACAAACAAACAACTAAATAAAGAAATAAATAACTAAATAAAGAAATAACTAGACAAATAACTAAATAACTAAACAAATAAAAAAACTAAATAAATAAACAAATAAATAAAAAAATAAACAACTAAATAAAGAAATAACTAGACAAATAACTAAATAACTAAACAAATAAACTAAATAAATTAATGAACAAATAAATAAACAAATAAACAACTAAATAAAGAAATAACTAGACAAATAACTAAATAACTAAACAAATAAATAACTAAATAAATAAACAACTAAATAAATTAATAAACAAATAAACAAAGGAATAAACAAACAAGCGAACAAGCAAATAAGCAAACGAATAAACCAATAAACAAACAAACGAATGAATGCATAAATAAGTAAATAAATACACAAATAAATAAAAATAAATAAATAAATATCTAAGTAAGTAAATAAATATATATAAATACATAAATATACATACATTATATTCTAAAAGAGAAATAATCTAGGTTGTTTTACACATAATTAAATGTGTCTCATGAGCTATTTCTGTTTCTTCTTGGTGAAATATTATACTTACTTACTTACTGGCTTTTAAGGAACCCGGAGGTTCATTGCCGCCCTCACATAAGCCCGCCATTGGTCCCTATCCTGAGCAAGATTAATTCAGTCTCTATCATCATATCCCACCTCCCTCAAATCCATTTTAATATTATACTCCCATCTACGTCTCGGTCTCCCCAAAGGTCTTTTTCCCTCCGGCGTCCCAACTAACACTCTATATGCATTTCTGGATTCGCCCGTACGTGCTACATGCCCTGCCCATCGCAAACGTCTGATTTTAATGTTTAATTAATTGAATTTAAAACATTCGCTTTCTATTTATTTATCTCTTTATTCTCTTCTGCAACCAAAGCGAAGCCACGGGATCATGTTATATGATCTTGATATGCTGAATTTGAATATACCGTCAAAATATTTCTAACAGATTCACTTTTTTTATTACAAACTAGCATAACAACTGAGAAAACCGTAATAATAGACATATTCGTGCACGTCATTAAGCAAGAAGAACCGTCACTGTTCGCTGAATAAAACATCCTGTCTGTTGCCAAGGGATTGTACTTTGTTCTATGACCAATAATCTAGGTAAAAACAAACAAATATGTTACCGGTACATCAAAACTCCAAAAGCGTACAACTCTACTTTGACTGTCCACTGGGTGGTCAGGTTAAGCCTAAGGCATCTCATGTTTGTTATCACTCTTGTTTTGCAATTTTATACGAGTGATAGAAAGGAAAAAAAAGAGAGCTATGCTTTTTGTAGTTCTGATAGCTTGGAGAGAACTCAAAATTAATGTGTCCGATTGTTACTTCTTCGTTGCCAATATTTTCAGGATTTTTCTGTGAAATCCAACTAAATTATTTATCCTAAATTGGAACAGACTTTCATTTTCGCTTCAATTACTTTATTGTACTCTTTAGAAATGAAGCTTTGAGATGCAGAACAAGTAAAAAAAAGTACAACATACATAAAGAATAGTAAGCAGAGTAACTCAATTTATAAGCATAAACAATTCTTCAGTTATGTAGAAAATGTGAATATGGAGAAATTTTTATATTGTGTTCTTAACTCTTTCCCTTGGCCCTTCAAAACTTTACGATAATTAGAGTGTATTGAACACCAATACATGAATAATATACTGAATCAACGTTTACATTCGAAGATGGAAGGACAGTCGGAAAAAGAGCAGTTTGGCTTCAGAAAAGGTAAAGGTATAAGGTATGCAATTGGACTAATACGAACAATCGGCGAAAGATACCTAGAGAAGAATAAAGAAGCATATATAGTATTTGTGGATCTGGAAAAGGCGTTTGACAGAGTGGATTGGAATAAACTGATGGAGATCCTGAAGAGAATAAGTGTGGATTGGAAAGACAGGATGTTGTTCAGTAACCTATATATGAAACAAGTCAAAGTCAGGATAGGAGAAGAAATGTCTGGAGGATGCGACGGACTCATGTCACTAGATTTAGTGACATGTAAAAGAACTTCTCCGGGACAAAATTTCGGCATACTGACGACACTGATATAATCTCGGGATTGCGAGCGTTGTTAAATAAAATATATTTTTTTAGATGAACGCAAGCGAAATAAAAAAAGACAGATTTCGCATACACACACTATGTCATTGACTGAGATACGATATATGAATTATTTCTTAACCCTAGATGGACCAAGGGAGGGTCAATTTATGTCCACACTTTTTTAGAACTATTGCTATTATAGTATAGAACATGTTCAGACCATGGTGTTCTCATTTTGTGTCAGAAATAGTATAAAGTTAATGATTCAATAAAGAAAATCAAGTTTTTTTGGTTGAAAACCTAATTATATGGACCAAATTTCGAAGTGGTCACAAAATAACCCTCCCTTGGTCCAACACGTAACAATTTTTTTTTATTCGAAATTATAAATTAATATATGTTACAACAAAAAAAAGTAAATCCATGCCACTACAGCCCATGAAGAACAAAGACCGACCAGCTGGCTGCTAGCCTCACGTCCACATGCCGAAGCAGAAGTGGACGATCATCCAACCAGAACGGAGGTATCTTGTGGGTAGCACGATGATCCCCTCAGCCGTTATAGTTGGTTTGAGGAACCGGTTTTTCGCTACTTATCGTAGCTCCCCAAGTGCATCACGATGCTGGGTGGGCACCGGTCCATACACTGGCCGAAATTTGATGAGAAAATTTCTTCCTCCATGAGAACTCGAAGTAGCGCGCATTCTGTAATGCGAGTCCTAGGCAGGATGCCTTAGACCACGACGCCACGGCGCGGGACTATGTTACGACAATGAACTTATTATTCGCAACTCCAAACATATGTTGTAACAATGGACTTATTTGGAAACCAACATTATATTACGAGGCGCATCCATACAGTAACATTCCCACTCGTCCCACAGCTAGCAAACCATATGTTGCAGGAAGCGACTGCGTGTACGTGATAGAGTAATGTCCTGGCATGGCGCATGCGCTAGCGGAACTTCCGGAGTGCTCAGTAGCTTCGTTTCATTGGTTGAAGATGGAAGCTCCTATTCCAGCTCCCGCTGCGTGTGAAGTGCGATCAGTGATAAGGTTTTGAAAGCATAGGGCATAGCGCCGATTGAAATTTATCGTCATCTGTGCCAGGTCATGATCAAGCAGATGGTGCATCGCTGCTGTAGACAATTTTCAGCAGGATGCCAAAATGTGCAGGACGAGGAGCGCAGTGGGAGGCCAACCATCATCACAGACGACCTTGTGGAGCAACGCACCATCTGCTTGCTCATGATCTTGGGCCCATAGACCTGGCACAGCTGACGATCAATTTCAATCGGCGCTATGCCCTGTATATTCAAATCTTTATCACTGATCGCACTTCACACGCGGCGGGAGCTGGAATAGGAGCGCCCATCTTCAACCAATGAAACGAAGCTACTGAGAGCACTCGGGAAGTTCCGCTAGAGCATGCGCCATGCCAGGACAGTACTCCATCACGTACACGCAGTCGCTTCGCGCAACATAATGTATGCTAGCTGTGGGACGAGTGGGAAAGTTACTTTATGGACGCGCCTCGTACATTGTTGGAATTGCTGTATAGATTGAAAACTCATTTTATAAACAGTGTTATTCTGTCTCTGACCGTGGTCTGATTCAGAAATATGAGCAGATAATAATATAATATGGAAAGTGAAACGGAAACAGTTTTAGAACATTACGAGGAAGAAAGTTATGATATTTTTGATGAGTGTCTTAGTGAAACTGAAGATGAAGTTCAACAAATTGAAGACCTGGACTGTGATTATGATAATGGTGATAATGATGGGTTTACTGATGAAGTTGCGTCTAAAATTGTGCAACACACAAACGAGGAAGCAGAGAGAAGGAATGTCTAAGAAACAAGTCCAACTGAAACCCTTGCATTCATAGGTACTCTCATTTTGATGGGCGCAAATAACTACAACAACCTAGATTACCATGACTTATGGTCCCAAGAGCTTGGAAGGTCAGTATACATAGCCAGCATGAGTCGGAACAGATTTCGTGATCTTCTATCATCAGATTTGATGATAAGAACACAAGGCAGGTTGGAGATCTAATGACAAGAAAACAAACAGGCGGCGCTTTTATCTACAGGAACTGGGGTTACAACTAATCAAACCAAATGTGGAACATGGTGCTGCGAATATAATTGGACTGCAGAATAATATAATTATGTCAATGGAAGCCATCCTCAAGAAAAATCACAAAAACAACGCAGAAATAGCAGCAGCCATTAGGGAAACGGAGATGCCATACATGTAGCAAATAGTTTTGCACCAAGAGTGAAAAACTAAATAAATTAGGAAAAACAACCATTGTTTGTGGAAAAGGCAAATTGTATGTGTATGGAAAACACAGTCAAAAGACAAACACACGCTGTGAGTGTGTGAATGAGGTGGATAAATCTGAATGAAGATGTGAATAATGCATAAGAATTTGTTCAAACATTAACTTTCAATAATTAATTTAATTTGACAATTTTCAAGACATAAAAAATATTTGTTTCTCAATATACATTATTTCTTACTTAATTCACTCAATACAGAAATAATACTTACGTAAAAATTGTAAATACAACCATAAAGCTAAAATATAATGGTGGACATTAATTAGCCCTCCCTTGGTCCAGCGTGTTACTAAAAAAAGCTTGGTCCATCTAGGGTTAATGAGATCTTTCAGAGGTCAATTACGTGTCATAAACTGGGTTATTGGCTTGAATTAATAAAGAAATATTTTTTACGTGTTTGTAGATCTCCCTGTTCCACCTTGCTATGTTAAGATTTCCATATTCATATCGTCTACTATCTACATTAACACTGGCAAAATTTCTATAACATGATATTACAAAAATGCTGGTTTTACTAAATAGGGTGATTCGTTTGGGATGGGATAAAGTAAAAACACTGTAAAAAATTTACTACTGGATTTTATTTGTTGACACTTTGTGCACACAACACTGAAGATGGGAGATTCCTCAGAGCTCAACATGACCCCCATTGCGCACCCTGCAAAACTCATAACGGTGATTTCAAGCATATTTATTTATTTATTTATTTATTTACTTATTTATTATTGAACATAACAGGCAAAGCCCAATTACAATGTTCTAGACTGACAAAGTAATTTATAAAACATAAACAAGGAAAAGGAAGCAAACATACTCTTATATGATTTGTTGAAGAGCTTGAGTAATTTTTACTCTCAGATCATCAATGTTCCTGGGTTTCTGTGAATAGACAATATCTGTAACAAAACCTCACACGAAAAAGTCAGGAGGGGTTAGATCTTGAGAGTTTGGGGGCCAAGCCAAGAGATAGCTGCTTCTCGTACTGGGTCACACCTGCGACCTCCTGCATGTTTCTTTTTAACACAGAACCTGTTTCTACAAATGTTCAACACCACAACATTATGAAATCGTATTTAGGTACATTACGCACACCATACTCACGTTGAAATTCCATTTGAACTCTTTTAACACTCTCAAATTTAGCATACCTAAGAACTCATTGTGCCCGCTGTTGATTTGTAGTAGCCATTTTAATCATCTACGATTTTCATTTGTCCTTTCGGATTATGCATTGTTGATTGTCTTATATGGAAACTCCCATCTTTTAATCATAATATAACCAGCAAGAAAATTTTCCTACTATCACAATAGCTTTGTAATAATAAATTAATATTATCCATACCCAAACGGATCAGACTGTAAAATACTGAATAATTAATTCAGCAAGTAACTCAATCGTGAATCCATTTATTGACTTTTAACTTCTCAATAATATTGAAAAGACAACCATTTTGTAAAACAACTGAAAACCAACAAAATCAATGTAACTATTGCTGCACCAGATATTCACTTGAGTTACTTGTTGCTACATTAACACATCTGTTGTAAATTCTGACCTACTACTTCTAGACAGTATTGACAGCGTAGTCTCATGGACAAATCTCTCACTTTTGTCGAAGATGTCTGGTATGTTTCATATATGATTTACAGCCTATATATATTTATACGTCAACTGTATATGGACCTAGACAAAGCAGATATAGATCGAGAGATCAGACGTGTCAATCTTCGGGACCGTATCTACTTATCCAACGCTGTGGAAATAATGTTGTAATGACCTGCAGTGACATAGAGAAGTGCAGAGGTGCGCTGTCTTGCTGAAACTATTTTTATTGTCGTGCATTAAAAGCAACTCCTGACTTGCTCCATGAGCGAATTCACGAATAGAAAATCTCATCAATCACTATCATCAAAATTCGAAAGCAGTGTACCATCTGACAGAAAGTTACTAGGTTGCTAGTTGCTAGCAGTTAATAACACAGAATGCGCAGATAATAATCGAATGACTAGAGCTAGAACATAATTGAAGTCCAATTATTTTTCAAAACTCGACATTAAGTACGCACTGCTTAGATAATTACGTGGGGTGTAACTTTAATAGTGGCAACACTGCTGCAAAAGCTAAACGAGACAGAGTTAATTATTGTCACTTTTAGCACATGTTAGTCTATATCTGCCCCCCTCCCCCCTAAAAGGACTCTTCCGTCCGACTTACAGCGCATGCGCTGTGGAGAGTTGAAGTTAGTCTCCTATTAGTTACAGCTCTAAGCGGTTGTGTTTCGCCATGTTTACAAAGCAGGAACAGCAATCTTAGCTGAAAATTCAATCTGTCAGTGGTCATCCAGCACGACAATGTCATGACGGTCTTGTTGAGGCATGTGGAGAGACGGCGGTACCATACAGGACTGTGGCGAGATGGGTTCGAACCTTCAACGAGGGGCGTGATCGCGTGGAAAACATGGCTCGGCAGGACCGTCCGAGTGTTAGTGAAGAGGAAGTGCAAGCTGTTTCCGCGCTCTTAGACAACGATCGACGACAGACGGTACGTGAGTTAGCCCAGCAGATAGGAATATCGCATATGACTGTGTTTCGTATTCTAAAGAATCGCCTAACGCAGGTTAACGCAAGGGATCACACAGCACACTGATTTGTACCGTTGCTGGGGATGGGAAGTGCTTTTCCATCCACCACATTCATCGGACTTAAGCCCCTATGATTATGACTTAATCCCAAAGATAAAGGAACCACTTTGTGACGTTGGATTCCGGAGTGTTCCCGATATTCTGCAGGGTAGGGCGGTCCATCAGAAACATCAACAGAACAGGAGCTCCTACAGGGATACTACGACTTCTACATCGCTGGCAACGAGTTGTAGACAATGCTGGTTACTACATTCAAGGAGTGTAGATGTTTCACAAATGTAGGTGACAACACTGAAGAACTGGAGGTAAAGTCAACAAGCTGTAGTTTCCAATGATAACTTCAGTGACCTATATTCTCATTTGAAATTTCGAAGTTGACTACAGGCACCTCTACTTTCAGTTTGTTACGAGAAATGGTACTACCACCAGTCTATTCTTTACATAGGTTTCGATTATCAAATTTTTTTATGAACAATCAGTACCATATAGTTTTCGAGAAAAAAGCCTGATATGGGTGGTCTGAAACACCCGGTATATTTATGTTAGAAAAATGAAGTAGAAACAGTATCTAACCGTTTTTTTCTGGTCCTTCCACGTACATTTAAAGAAAAAATAGTTAAAAATTGCGTAGTCTGATTTACAGTGATTTTCTAATATATCTGTATTTAAGTGTTAATAATACTGTTAAACTCTCTCTTATTCAAATAGAAACTAGAATCAGGCCCAAAACTTCATAAACCATTAAATATTTGCAAAACCAATTCTCATGTGTTTTAATGAAACTCTGAACACCGAATCATGCCAATAAAATGAAGTATTTAGAATGTACTCGTAGAATGTTTTATTTTCGCTGGAAGAGTTAAGGCCATAAGGCTTTCTATTCCAATCAAACAACCTTAATTAATAAAATAGTGAAAAGTCTAAAACACATTTAAATTACAAATATTTATAATACATTAACGATTCTACAGTAATAGCCTTGAGTTACATTTTAACGACTAGAATAATCTGTTTATTTAATTAGATATATTTAAGAGATAAAGCCTGTGTGAAAAAGTAACAATTTATGAGCTGATATTATGATTCAATTCAATCTATACGTTTAAGACTACAAAACATTAGGCAAGAAAAATGCGGACATTTTAGAAGAATTAAGAACTGATCCACATTTATAAAACACTAAAAATTATAGAACTAAATGGAGATCTCTTCATGTGCTTGAAATAACTTATTAAAGAATACCTTGTAAAATGCTAAATTATCATCGACGAAGAAAAGATTAGGGTGTCAGCTAAAACGATGAAATGATACCATAACAGACCATTAGGCCTAATACACGGAAGGAATAAGAAGGAGAAGAAAAATTTATATTGTTCTTATCCGCAGAAATTAATAAAATCCATGAAAATGTTGCTATTAAAAAATTACATGGACGAACGCACTGATTTGTCGCTAAACAACCTAGTAGTTGATACAGCGTCGTTAAACAAGCAACTAAAAGAGGTAGCTGATAGATGATCAACAATAATAATAATAATAATAATAATAATAATAATAATAATAATAATAATAATAATAATAATAATAATAATAATACGGTATTTGTCAGAGAAAGAACAGTTGTTTGTATGCATCTGAAGTCTGACTAGTGTAATATGTAGCTAGTCGGCGATGTATGCAATGGAGGGGAAAGGAACTGGCCTCATGAAATTTTTATTTTCTGAACACTACAGCCCGCAGGTGGGACCAATTTCGTTCCACACATTCTTCGAAGTCCAAGTCTAACCATGTCTAACACTTCTTCTCACCTCGTGTTTGTTTAGCACAGAGGCAGTACACCGGCGGATAATTAAATTTGCTTAAACAAGTCAACTGATTATCCAACAAAACTTATTGATTCTGATTTTAATGCTTTCCAAATTGAACAAATATACAGGGTGTTTGCGAGCTAGTGTTACAAACTTTCACGGATGATGGCGAAGAGCACATGTATCAATTTTAGATAAGGAACCCTGGTCCGGAAATGACTGAGTCGAAAGTTATAAGCAAAAATAGTTGTGTGGAAATGAAATAATTTTATTCCTCTGTACAACTTATTTATGTGTATTTATCTGTACATCTTACACATACTGTATTCATCTGACGTTGTTTACTTAAAGTATTCCATTCAGTGCGCTGACTGAGGGGTGGGGACAGGAAACTATACTAAAGCAATGCAGATAGCGTAATGTAACGTCCTGATATGCACGTCTGTAGACAGCAGTGTATGTGTACAAGTTGCAGTGTCCAGTCGATCACTCCTAATGAAATGGAGGAGTACACGAGAGCGGAATATGCAGACCTGATTTTCGAATACGGATGAGCCAATGGGAACAGTAGACAAGCTCACAGATTGTATCGGGGACAAGTACCCACGTAGGAGACATCCGGCCCATACCATCTTTCCACGACTGTTCCAAAGGTTAAGGGAAGGAGAGCACGTGGTGCCAAATTACAATTCCATTTCCACACAACTATTTTTGCTTATAACTTTCGACTCAGTCATTTCCGGACCAGGGTTCCTTACCTCAAATTGATACATGTGCCTTTCCCCATCATCCCTGAAAGTTTGTAACACCAGCCCGGAAACAGCCTGTATAAATATATATTATTAAAATATTCTTTAAAAAATCGTCTGAAACATGAAGAAGAATAACAAGTTTATTCTACTAGAATAAATTTCACATGTCTTTTAGCTGAACTTAAATGTTACACAACACTGGAATAAATCATAGCCAAAGTCAAAGGTCAACGCTATACAACTCTATTTTGAAAATAAATCCTGACCTAGGTTATTCTGAGTTTAATAAATTTTAGAAAAAAGATTAAGCAAATTATTTAGTCCCATTTTCCTTTTTATTTTTCTTCATTTCGATATACACTTTATTTATTCCAATTCGTATTCTGTTCTAGACTTTGTTTTCTATTTTTATCTTCGTAATTGTACCTGTTTGTAATAATTGTATTAGTTTTGTAATTTTGCTGAATCTGTTATGTTGCATGTAGTATAAAATAATTATTTATAGAATCCGCTCACGGAAACGAGCTTGCTCAAACGGGTGTGCACTACGTAAACAATATGTGTTTATTTTGTATTTGATGTAGCAATAAATTCTAAATACCTGCGTTTAAATGATGATTAAAATTAACGAATGACATTTCCAGGAATTATATGAACGCTTATTACCTTCAGATCAGTAGTAGCTTCAAAATCTTTACTATGTCAAAGGTATAACTCATGAATATGTTTATCGTAGATTATTTTCTTGATAATAACGTGACATCCTACGAATTTTGTATCGCCAGCTTTGGGGAATAGGATTATTTTATGACCTACTGATTGGATGACGTGATGTCACACCTATAAAGTGTTTTAGTGCATGTCATGAACTGATTTATTATTCCAACCAGTTTATTTTATTCTTTTATTTTTTCAAGATTCTAAAAAGAAGACTTCTAAGAGAATATTTCAAAATAATATTCTAAGTAATTTCATGTTAGAATAGTGGCATAACTGATGCAAAAGGGAGTGGGTACTGATGGAGGGATGTTCCACAAAGGGACGGAGAGCTAAGGGTTGGATGAGGTAATGGCGGAAGCCTAATCCGTATTTTCATTCGTCGGAAGAAGCTTGTGCGAACCCTTGTTAGCTGGCGTGGACGCGCGCTGTTTTGATTCCATTAGCTCTCATTATTTGCACAGTGTTCAGAGGGACGCCCGGAAGGTGTTATCCGAGGAGAGACGACGAAGAATGTGCAGTCACACCTAACCCCCGACCTTGCGACTCGTTCTATGTATCAAGATACGTGACAAGTTCTCCCAGAGTCCTTCTTGGACTTTATAGACGGTTGAGAATTCCATAACATCTAGTTCGACTACAGCTCTTACCAAAAGTTCAAGGACACCCCTCCATAAATTATGTTTCACTGCTGTTCTTATACTTATGTGAACCCCCTGATGTTTATAAGGGGACCAAATGTCTGTGACAAGTAAAGTTTTTACTGCAAACCCAATCTATCTTCCAAACTGTGTATTATATAACAATTTGTCTGTTATGAAACTTATTAAAACATTACATATTTTATAAAAAAAAAAATAATTAGAACCTACTCCAGAACGGATTGACTTAGATCTGTGAATTTTGTAATAGAGTTAGACATAAAATAAGACAAATTTAATATATTGAATTAATAAAATTCATACATAAAAATCGAAATACTAATTTTGAATTGTAGTGTCATAGTTATGAAACAAAAGGTATGAATTCTTTAAGATTGTTTGAACCAAAATACAACACCGCTACAGTATTTAATCATAGAAGTAATTTAGGCCCAAGAATATATAACAAATTTATATTTAAATATTCTAATCTTGTCAATTCTAATAGTTCTAGTATTAAATTTAAAAAGTTATGTAGAGATTTTATAAAAATTGAAAAATTGTAAATTTAAATTTATGCCTTATTACGCAGTAGACATAAGACAAATTGTATTATATACTTCTTAATTTCAATTCAGGAATCCGCCTGTGAGCATGAGTTCTACTCTTTCAGGGGCGAGCTAAAATTTTTTGTTTATATTATTTTTATTACAATTATTAGCCAATTAAATAAATACATAAATAAATAAATAAATAAATAAATAAATAAATGAGAGAGTGAATAAATAAATAAATAAAATATCCTAAAGTCTTCTTGTGCAATCATTGCTTTTTAGTTTTAAAAGAATTTGTGACAGTTCGTGCAGGTATTATATTCCAGATTGTTTTGTTTTTTCCTGTAGGAAAAAAAAATTGCCATTTTCTAAAATCCTCTTGAGCTTGAAATTCGCGGCAAATGGACCCGGATCTGCTACTGCCATTTACATCATAACATTGAGAGTTGGTAACATTGATCAATAAGCTTATTGCCTCCATTTTTAGTAATTAGCTGTGGAGTTTGCTACAAGTGTGGAAAGTTGGATTTCTTCCTTGAAAGAAACGAAAATAGATCGAAATTCAGTAAGTGTTGTCGTGAAGTCGCAGATTTTTTGCATGTGGAAGAATGACTGTAAATAATCTAACTCCATTCCAAAATTCATTGATCTAAGTAAACCCATGTGGAGCAATTATTTTTTTGCTACTAAATATGTAATTATATATTAATAACATGTTATAATTAATAATATTTCTCCAAGATCTTTTCCCTTCAGGTCTTTCAACTAACGCACACTATTATGCATTTCTAGATTTACCCATACGTGCTACATGCCCTGCCCTGTCCATCTAAAACGTGTGGATTTAATGTTCCTAATTATGCTAGGTGAAGAATAAAATGCGTGCAGTTCTGTTTTCAGCAACTTTCTTCATTTTTCTGTAACTTCATCCCTCTTAGCCCCAAATATTTTCCTAAGCACCTTATTCTCGAACATTCTTAATCTCAGTTCCTCTCTCAAAATGAGATTCCAAGTTTAACAACTATACAGAATCGGTAATTTAACTGTTTTATAAATTCTTTCAGGTTTTTGAGACCAGACTGATAAAAGTTACTTAACCGAATAATAACAGGCATTTTCCATATTTATCTTCGTTTAAATTCCTTTCGAATGTCATTTACACTTGTTGCTGTTGCTCCAAGGTACTTGAATTTTCCCACGATTTCAAAGGATATATGTTCAATTTTTATATTTCCATTACCTGTATTAAAAAAAATATATATTTTTTTTTATCAAGGTGGATAAAACCTTGTACTATGTATGTACTTATCGTAAATAACTATTGCTGTTTTCTTCAGTTTTGTGTATAAGTCTATGAATATGAAAATTAGACCTATATTGACTCTAATTCCCGAAAATCACATGAAATCATACACTTTCTAAGCAGTTAATACGTCCACCGTTGTGGCTGAGTAGCGAGCCTAACTCCGAAGCCAGCGATCCCGTGTTCGATTCCCGGTCAGAACGAGTTGCCTGGGTGAGGTTTTTTCGGAGTTTTTCTCTCTCTCTTATGGATGATTATCAAGTAACTGTATCAGGCGATTGGAACCTCATTCATCTTCGCCACTTCCTTTCCTCCCCCAACATCCTTTCCTCATCATCCCGTTTCTGGTTTTTCAGATCACTCTACAGGCGGCCTCCCGGAACTACTGGCTCTCTCGACCGGCCTCCGTGGAATGTAGCTAAACGACATTGCATGGCTTCTGCAACGAGCACCCAAGGCGGACCTACTCGGGGGAGGAGTTTCGCCTCGGACCGACAGGGGGACCTTGGGGGAAGTTGCCGAATCAGGAATGGTATATAGATTTCTGTTGGCTGTAGGGACTGGTCTTTAGGGAGTTATGTGGTTGGGTTAGTGCGCGTAGGGGATTTATGACACGCAACTCATTCCAGATCGAGGGCTAGCGCTAGAGATCTCAACAGGTCGCAGTGCTGGACCATCCGTGGCACCCTCACTTAAATTCTATTCCATTCCAAGCAGTTAATCTTGGGTCACTTCTTCTCAGCATAGCGCTAAAGAATTTAAGATTGTACGTAGAGTTAGCAATAGAGAGAAGCTTAGAAAATTTTAATAGAATTACGTATACAGAATTAATGATCACATATATCACTGTAGACGTTGCACATCCTAGACACGATATCTGAGCACTTGTTCCTTTTCTGGGAAAGGAAAAATAACAAAAACTAAGTACAGTCCATTCATTGATTAAACGCGAGTCGTCTCTTTTAAATTCGTATGAACGAGATGGTTTTGAAATGTCACGGTATTGAAACCTGTAGTAATGGAGCGCTTTAATCTTTCCCTCCATTCAATTCCTGAAGAAGATAGTTGCTGAAAATCACAAAAGCAAAAAATGCGATTGGTACTCCATAGGGATGGGTAGTATGACAAAAACTTTTCTATTTGCTAAATTCCATTAAATAAATATTGCCTCTCACATTTCATTTTGGTTCACCGTATGGAGAGTGCGTAGGCAGAATTGCGTGTCTTGTGTTCCTGCACAGAAGGTCAAGGTTCGAGACAAAGCCACGACGAAAATAAACAGTGTTATACGAAAAGGCACGTGCTTTAGCATTATAAATTTTAGCCTTCACTGCAGCCTATGTATGCCTACTATTGGAGATGATAGATGAATTGAGGGGGAAGTGGAGTGTACTGGTGGAATGAACAAAGGAAAAGTAGTCCGAGAAAAACCCTGTGTTACGTCTGCTTTTGACCATCAAAAATTCTATTACTCCCACCCATACACATACATACATACATACATACATACATACATACATACATACATACATACATACATACATACATACATACATACATACGTACACGCACACGCACACGCACACACACACACACCAAGGTTTGAAAGAAAAGCAATATAATTGAATGGAGGAAATTAATTTTGAGTAAAATATTGCAAATAAGATTTCCATAAACTTAATATTATAAAAACTGCTGAACTAAGTTCTCAGTTTTATGATATACGGATTTTTCGCAAGCATTTTTCAATGACAATCACGTATCTGGCTTTACAAAATTCAATATGCAGGGTAATTATACATTCTTCCTTAATTCCCTCTCCTGGAATGAAGAAATATAAAGACCGTGTGAAAACCAGGAGGCACGAAGTTCATCTTACGCTTGTTTCCACGATACCAATAACGTCAGAGTTCACAGAAAAACTTTGTATGTCAAAACGTTACCATTATCTCTCTTTAGAGACAGAGTATAGGCGTTTCAAGTAAAAAATTCGCCATTTACAGTAGCTTAGGGCAGTCATGTCAATTGATGCACATAGGTGCAAGTGCGCGCTTTAGAGCTCAGGAGAGCCTGAGCGCTTTATAACGGAAAGGAAAGAGACAGACGAAAGAGGTATTATATACCGCTTGGTCGAGCTATATACAGGGATGGCCAGCACTGAATCAGTAGATAAAGGGAAGAGAACTTATTAAAACTGTACCCATGTTAATTTTTAGATTTGTCTGAGAAGTATAAATCCATTACAGGAATTTAGTCCTCATTGTTCACAAGTTTGTTTTTTATTCAAAAGGAATATTTTCTCAACTTCCTTTTATAGAAAAGTGAAATTTTCAAATATGTATATTTAGTAGCCTTACAGGTACTGAAGTGATGTTTTCGTAAATCTGATATAAGTATCGTAAATACGTATTACTGAAGATAGTGTATTGAAAATTTTGAAAATATTCGCATGCAAAATGTTTGTAAGTAAATGAATAAAATAAAGCAAGTACTGTTACATCATAAGCAAAAGATATGTGCCTATGTGTTGTAAAAACGTCAGTTCTATAGCTTCAGCAGATTTCGAGAAAATAATTTAATATTCTGATGATAGGAAGTTGCGCACCAATATCACTTTAAAGCATAATGCAATAAGAGTTTTGTTGTAATATTATTTACAGTTAAAACATATACCTAGGTAACTTTGCTTTGTACTATAGCATTGTTTTGATTAGTTTATTGATTACTTTTATAAGTCTAAAGATATCATCGATATCAATTCCAGCTTATCATGTCATACTCAATCTCTTTGTTTGGGATATAAATTTCTTTATGAATGTGGATTGTATGTGAATAATCCTTCTTAACTTTTTATTATGTTATTAACGCTTAAAACGCAACTGCAATATTAATAAATTGGTGTTATTACTTTTTGAAACAATATACGTAATATCTAACAGAAAGACGCCACATAAAAATAACGACATAAAATTTCACGTTCCGTTTGAAGTTTGTGCACCACTGTTTTTTAAATCCAACAGGCTGTTTATTCATATACACAATCCTTCCTCATCCCATATCTAGTGATTGATGCCTGCGCACGACGTCAAGGTAAGAAAAATTCGCTTGCTTTGATATCACTGGCTTAGGGGGTTGACACGAAACCGTTGTTTCTTTACCGATAAATGGATGACATACCAAAAATCCTCTTCTTCGTCATCACGGATAGGAAAACAAGAAGTTCCGATAAATTCTGAAAATAATAAACAAAACCATAGTATGCCTATCTTTCCCTTAAAATTTGTATAGCACAAAAATAAACAACAAATGGAGACATATAATCCGAAAAATCCTTTTTATTATTTCAATTTTCACAATCACCTGGTTTGTATATTTGTACGCCTTCATTAAAACCCTTTTAAACGCCACAGGACAATCACTGATGGCTGCATGATGGTGCGGTGATAATTGAGAACTGATGAAAAATTAATGACGTGAAAAATCCAATATTCGCATAACATCAGCCCTTAAGCTACTTAATCCAACACACACATTGCAGAACCTGCTGAGAATTGAATTCTTGCTTTTAGTTGTAGCAATACGGTCCCATGTATGTATATTTGTCATCTATTTGAGTTTAATATTCAAGGATAATGGATAATATGAATAAAACTTAAGTACTTTATCATCGTTCATTGTAATTAATTACTTTACATCGCTTTATCAACTGCTATGTTTATCTAGCGTCGGAGTGAGATGAAGATGATAATTCCGGCGAAATGAATCCAAGGTCCAGCGCCGAAAGTTACCCAGAATTTGCTCTTAATGGGTTGAGGGAAAATCTCGTAACTTGTCCCAACCAGGATTTGATCCCGGGCTCGTTAGTTTCACGGTCAGTTGTGCTAACCGTTACTCCACAGCAGTGGATATCGTCGTTCATAAATTGTGTAATTTTTTTTAGAGAATTTTAAACTGAACACAAATCAATAAATACTCGGAACTGAGCCTGCTACTAACTATAATCAAAACATCAGAACGAACTTACACACATAAATGAAAATCAGAATAACTACTGTACCAGTTCTTATTCTTATCGAACAAGAATATAGGTACAGAGTGGTCCTTAAGTAATGTCATTAATTTCAGGAGATTATTCTTTGAGATATTACAAACAAAAAATGTTTAATACAAATTTGCTCGTTTTTGCTCCCTTTTGGAGATAAAAATTGTTTTATACGAAACATTACATTTCGTCTATGTAAAGATTAATTTTTATCTTTTATGGTAACAATTGATGTTAGAGTAGAAAAAGGCCGCAAACACTAAATGAGGGGGATTCGATCCGGTGCTGAGGAATGAACTTCAGCGTAGCTCAGTGGTTAGAGCACTTGGTACGTAGAACCAAGGAACCGGGTTCGATCCCCGGCGCCGGAGTGAATTTTTCTCCACTAACATCAATTTCATATCGTGTTTTGGGAAAGCCTTTGATTTAATTCCCAACATCCTCGCTCAGCTTAAGACAGCAGTGTATTATAATATTGATGATTGAAAGAATTTTAGTTTTGTCCTTTAAATGTGTAGAAATTTGATGTGAAATCTGCAATCGAAACTAATCAGCTACGACAATTTAACAACTCAGCTTTAATTTAACAGAAGAAAGTAGTTTCCAGCTAAATATTAAGTGACATAAATTGTTAAAAGTGTATAAATAAAATGTAATTTATAATTTTATTTTCCTTATACATATTCCCATTGTTGTCACCATGGTGACAATATCATTGCGTCAACAATTAAATTTTCAAGCTAACAATAACAGAGACCTTCAAGGGAACGAACAATTTAATTTAAAAGCAATTAATTTATGATCCCAATTTACTTACTTACTTACAAATGGCTTTTAAAGAACCCGAAGGTTCATTGCCGCCCTCACATAAGCCCGCCATCGCTCCCTATCCTGTGCAAGATTAATCCAGTCCTTATCATCATATCCCACCTCCCTCAAATCCATTTTAATATTATCCTCCCATCTACTTATCGGCCTCCCCAAAGGTCTTTTTCCCTCCTGTCCTCTCTCAGAGTGAGAGTCAAAGTTTCACAACCATACAGAACAACCGGTAATATAACTGTTTTATAAATTCTAACTTTCAGATTTTTTGACAGCAGACTAGATGATAAAAGTTTCTCAACCGAATAATAACACGCATTTCCCATATTTATTCTGCGTTTAATTTCCTTCCTAGTGTCATTTATATTTGTTACTGTTGCTCCATGATATTTGAATTTTTCCACCCCTTCGAAGGATAAATCTCCAATTTTTATATTTCCTTTTCGTACAATATTCTGGTCACGAGACATAATCATATACTTTGTTATTTCGGGATTTACTTCCAAACTGATCGCTGTGGTCTTGTGACTAGAGCTCTGGGCTTATAATCTTGTGGACACGGGTTGCATCCCCGGTGTTCCCCCGATTTATAACGTGCTGGACAAACCAGTGTCCAATTAACATAGGAGTTTTCTTTGGGAGCTCCGGTTCGTATCCCAACAAATCTCCATCATCATCTCATTTCATCGCGGGTGTAGCGTAGGTCAGCCTCTTATGTCGCACCCTGTGCAACGACTCTGTAGGTAAATGGGTCTACATAACTGGCTTCATTTGGGTCAATGATTAACATTTGAGTAGCTGCCATTAATAAAAAAATACATTTAATTTCAAGCTGACTAAATATAATTCTTATTTCTCGACAATAATTATTGCTACCAGTAATTTAACATTGGCAGCTCATAAAACATTGAATTGATAAAATACTCAGTTTTCTTACTATAAAATAAAAAAAAATATAGATTGTACCAATATCGAAATGTATTACAAAAAATAAATTTACGTACCAGCGTACAGACCATTTAAAATTGCACCATATCCGTATAAGGCTTTGGTTTTTCTAAATCGACGCATGCGACGTGCGAGGTGCGAGACCCGTTTCGCACAAATCCGGACTATACGAGAGATAGTGAGTGGTTTCTACAGCTGCGAGGTGCGCAGACCTCGCATCTCGCAGTTATAGAAACCACTCACTATCTCTCGTGTAGTCCGGATTTGTGCGAGGCGGGCCAAGCACCTCGCACGTCGCATGCGTCTGTTCAGAAAAACCATGGCTTAATTGTACCGAAAGTGACAACACTGAGACCACATAGGATAGAGAAAATTTAAGAGAGATAAGTACAGTGGAAGCTCTAAAGTTTGACAGAAAACAAGTTCAACATTCTATAGTTCGACTGCTTACGTAGGAGAATTAGACACGCCCCTATACGGGCAATAAGAAATGGGTTGCCATTTGAATGGGAATTGGTTCTGTGTCTTGTGGTGATACTTTTGTTAAAGGAAAACAGAATATTTTATTGATTAGGACATCCATATTTAAGCACTGGTTTTAAATTAATGAACTCTTCTTTTTCTATTTGACAATTTTACCTTTTGTGAGATGGAACTGTCGAAACCCACTGTGGTACTAGAAGAGCATACACAAGTCTCTGGGCGGGCAGGAAATGCAAGTACAGTACTGCTTTCGTTGTTGGATAACCAATAAGAATTTGTATTCATTTCACCTGCCACACACACTACCCTTATTGGACTGAACTTTCAATTCTGTTCAGTCGAAGAGTCCACTGTACTGGGTGTTCATTTCAAAGTGTATCATGACGTCACTATTGTGAGTCAGCGATTTGAAGCGATTTTCAGTTTTTATGTCAGAGAAGTTGCCTATTATTCAAGGCGTTCAACCTGAACAACGTCGTAGCAACAGATGGCAGTCTGTACGGTCTGTGTGCTACCATAACCTCTTTCGAACTGTGTTTTGCGCGGGCAAGTCGTACGTAGGGTATTTGTTATCATCGGTTGCTTACGGCAACATTACACAACTCATATCAAATGCTCCGTGTCCATGTTGACCGTCCAAGTTAATGTCAACAAATACGTAAGTAATCATCTTAACCCTCTCCACATATCCCGACAGTAAGGTAAAACTTACCTCAGTACATGTTTCTAAACAGTTCACATTCCTGGCACTACCGGCGTTACCGTACGTATCGGTACGTACTCTTCAGAATGAACGCCGTACTTGTTAGGCAACTTCTCTGGCACATAGGTAATACGCCTTTGCGGAAGTGTAGGAAGATTGAATTCTCTAGGCTCATCAGCTAGCCACATGACGACATACAGCGAGCCATGACACACTTTGAACTGAACACACAGTATATCTAGTTTCTGTGAGAGGAATTCCATCAAGGAGTCGAACCCCTGACTGCTGTGATTGAAGGTACCAAATAATACCCAGTGAAGTCGAGAAATGTCTTATAGGTTTCAAATAGCCTATATGGAATATGTCTACATATTATACAGCAGTTAGGAGATGCTATAGGCCAAATAATTAAAACCATAATCTGCGTTATATGTCCGCGGGATGTATTACTGTAATTTGACATTGCTTTCATTTTCATCGTAACACGTGCGATGTCGAGAGTGAAGGCACTGTCACAAACTGACTACCCTGTTCCCTCGTCGCCTCGTCCCTCGACAACAAACACCTTGCAGCCCAACCATTTCTATTTAATAAAAAAAAAACTCTATTTGGACATCCTTGATGACTGGAAACGTATAAATGAGTGCAGGGCGCCATCACATCCCAGTAACGAGAGCCGAAGACCTCGAGTACTCTTGGAGCACCTCTAGAAATCACGACAGCAGGAGGGGGGGGGATGAAAAACCCAACATTCGCTGACTCAATTCCGCTTGAATGAGCGGGTTCGAGCCGCGGTGATTATTGTTAGGTGTACAATTGATTTCACCGCTAGAGGGCAGCAGCGGCAGCAGCTTCTGCACTCTTGTGGGCTAAATCAAATAAAACTTCCATTGTTTCCTTGCTATAGATAGATTGATTGTTAATGAATCAATGCAGCTATATTGGAAAATCGACTGTTTTGAGCATTCATAGCCCGGTTCGACTCATCGAACAGCGTGTTTATTTATTCAGCGCGGTCATGTTTTATTCACTTGGTGAGCTCTGTGTAACCGTTGTCTCTCTTTTAATGGCTTCTCGGAACTATAACCGCCTATTATTCTGCGCGACCACAAGTTCAATTTAATGTAATTGATTTGTTTGCTGGAAAGTTAATAGCATCCGTGTGCCGTGTTTCGGGAGTGGAATGAGGAGGTACTGATTCTTAAGCTGGAATTGGATGCGTCAGTTCGAGTAATTGCCTGGAGTCAGCTGAACCTGTTGGATGCAGGAACCGTCGAGCAAAGCATTGCTTAAACTCATTCATATTTCGGTGATAAAATTGTATTATAAAACTAATGAGCGAAATGAGAAACACTTACTCTGCAGTTCTGACTTGTGTTAAGGTTTATGTTTCTGCTGAAAGTGAAGTGTAAATATTATCGGCATTGAAGACAGGCTTTTAGACACATCTCTAAATGGATTGCAGAAATCTGTTTAGTATGGTTTTCAACCAGTAATTTGATTTAATTTTGCAGACGTAATAAAATACAGTGAAACCTCTATATGTTGGACACCTCATTATATTGCACGAATTTTTCAACATGTTTATAATGCAATTTATATAAATCAGCATAGATTTTACATCTATAGATCTACCACGAAAAAATCTAATTATTTTTACACAAAACGTACTTAATACATTACATAATCTTAGAAATTTAGACGTGCTATACCTTGAATTTTCCAAAGCATTTGATAAAACACCATGCAATTTTAATTAATAAACTTTCAAGTTTTGGAATATCTTTTTCATATTTACAGCTAATAACATCATATCTTACAAACAGGCAGCAGTATGTTTCATTCGATCAAGTAAAATCAAAACCATTCACAGTAACTTCAGGCATACCTCAAGGATCCAATCTTGATCCCTTGTCCTTTTTACTTTATATTAATGACTTGCCTTACAGGTTTTGCACTGAAAATGTTTAATAGCTGAACCTGTTGGATGCAGGAACCGTCGAGCAAAGCATTGCTTATACTCATTCATATTTCGGTGATAAAATTGTATTATAAAACTAATGAGCGAAATGAGAAACACTTACTGTGCAGTTCTGACTTCTGTTGTGGTTTATGTTTCTGTTGAAAGTGAGGTGTAAATATTATCGGCATTGAAGGCAGGCTTTTAGACACATATCTAAATGGATTATAGAAATCTGTTTAATAATATTTTCAACCAACAATGTGATTGAATTTTGCAGACCTAATAAAACACAGTGAAATGTCTATGTTGGACACCTCATTATAGGCCTACTGGACGAATTTTTCAACATGTTTATAATACAACTTACATAAATCAGCATAGATTTTACACCCATAGGTCTACCACAACAAATCTAATTAATTTTACTCAAAAGGCATTACTATTACAACGTAATATTATAAATTTAGATGTGATATACCTTTACTTTTCCAAGCGTTTGATAAAATTTACTATACAATTTTAATTAATAAACTTTCAAGTTTTGTAATATTTTTTTAATACTTACAGCTAAGGTTTCATTCAATAAAGTAAAATAAAAAGCATTCATAGTAACTTCAGGTGTACTCCAAGGATCCAATCTTGGTCCCTTGTTCTCTTTACTTTATATCAATGTCTTGCCTAAACAGGTTTTGCACTCTGAATGTTTACTAGGGGAGAATTGGGTAGTATCGGAAGTCGGGTAATATCGGACAGTGAGTTTCTTTCATCTACCACCAGATGATACTACCGGAATAGCATGGTTACGTTTCTGTGATGTCGCATACAGAAACGTAACCGTGTTATTCAAGTACTACTACCTGGTGGTAGATGAAAGAAACGCACTGTCCGATATTACTCGATGTCCGATACTATCCAACTCTCCCCTATATGCTGATGGTGTTAAATTGTATGAAGTCATTGACAAAGAACAAGGCACTTTTGATCTACAACATGATTTCGACAAACTATATAGATGGATTATTGACAATTTTCTTCTGTTAAATCCTAATAAATGTTGCTTTATGACGTATTCTAAAAATAAAATAATTGCTCAAATTTCGTATGAAATTAATGATGTGAAATTATTTAGAGTAGATCATTTAGGGATCTGGGTACATTTATTTTGCACATAACTTATGTTTTAAAATACACTTATATCACGTGGTAATTGATGCATTACAAAATTAGGATTTATAATCAGAAATACAAAAGAATTTAAAAATACAAATACTACTGGTACTCTATATAAAACTCAAGTTAGGAGTAAACTAGAGTACGCTTCTATAATATAGCAAGTTGTACCAACAACAATGATGCATTTCTCACAATATTGGCCACATAAAAAATAAAAATCCTTCTGAAAGAAGAAAAATTTCTCTATCTAGAATATTCGCAAACCGCCAGAATGAGATTCGGGGACCCCCAAGGGCCCGGAGAACCACTTTGAGAATCACTGTGCTACACTACAGAACTTTCACCTATTCAAATAAATCATATTTCACATATTTAAATATCTAGAAAATACTGAATAAAGTAAAACGAAGAGTTCTTCGTCTTCATTTCATGTATTAGGCCTAATGGCCTATTTTGATCTCATTCCGCCGCTTTAGCAGACTATCCGAAGATATTTTGCCTCATGAATGGTAATAACACAGTTTAGTGTATACCCTACAGTTGCGAAGCTTGGGATGATTTTTTGCATTTCTCGCGATAGTCGCTAGCCGCTTGGAGCACTGTGAGTACTAGGAACAACAGACTGTGTCACTGCCATCGTGATCTAATCCAGGCCGTAAGGCAAACCATGTGACTCGCTTAACCTGATCATGAGGGGTGGCTTTTAAATCATATAAATTAGTTGGAATGCATAAAGAATAACATATATTCCTCTAAAATGTAGTGTAATTGCAATAATAAAATTTAAAACAATGATTATGAGACACTTCAGATATAATTCACTTGCGAGTTAAGGTGAAATATAATTTTTGGTGTGAAAGTTACGTTGTTCGTATGTGTAATACCTTCTTTTATTTGAATTAAATATTGCGAAATTCTTGTACATTCATTTATGCACGATTCAATAACTTTCAGTTCCATCGCACTGATATTTAGATATGTTGAAATTATAGGTAACGTTTACTGTAGCATTACTTCAATATTCGCATTTATACATTATAATTAAGCATAATGTCATACATGATACGCCGAACATTCAATTTGTCTGTATTTTTATACTACAATTGAGTACGTACTGGATTATTGTATTTATCTACCTCCTAAGAGACGAAGTAACACAATCGTACGTACACTAATTTCGTAGGAGTGGTATGGTAAATTTTCTATCTACAATTAAGGAAGGTAGATGTGCTAAATTAAAATCACAGCATAAATTCTTTTTTATTAAACCTCAAAATAGCTTCCATTCTAAACTTAAATTGTTGATGCGAATAGATTATGTTAACATGTAAAATTCTCTTCACATTAAAATAACACAGTTTTGTAATTATTTCTGCAACAAATTATGCAATAAGAAGTAAACGGAACTTATGGACACATTACACTAAATAAAACTTAGCAATGATACGCAATACGAGCTCCATACACTGAAATAGAAAACCTGAAGATACATTATCGTCTGCTCGGGAAAGGGTCTGTGCTGAGGCGATAGTAGCGATCCTGGTGGTCAGCAACTATCTATGTTTGCATATTTGTTAAGTATTGAGCTTTACAACTGTATATACTAAACTGTGGTAATAATAAAAACAATAGAAAAAACTCATAAACATAAGAAGACGAAGATAAAAAATTAAGAAGTGGAACTGATTATACTGAATTTCGTGGAGTAAGAGATAAAAGCAGTTCCATGTAGACAAGAGATTCTACATACGGTCTGCCGTCTGCACAAATCTGTCATCTCTTCTTGAGAAGACACATTTGTTAGGGGGCAGTATGGAGTGGCTCGTTTCCTGTTCGTTAGGCACACAAACCCCGAGCTGTTTATAATAATACGAACCCGCAACTAAACACACACTCATTCAGCCAACTATCCAGTCACACTACAGCACCCCTACTCACTCTTCTCTGCCCTTCACTCATTCACGCATTCTATTCAGCATTCAACCAAGGCTTCTCTTCTCACACACACTCGGTTATTTGATATACAAACCGAGCAAGTTGGCTCAGACGGTAGCGTTTGAGACACGTATTCTGGAGGTCGCGGTTTCAAACCCCGTGGCCGGCCAATCTGACTGGGGTTTTTCATAGTTTCCTTCAGTCACAAAGGCAAGTGCCGGATTGGAAATTTACATACCATGATTCGTCACCGCCTCAGTCATAAATATCATTAACATTAATAAAAATCTAAAATCAGTTACATGAATAAAAATCTACAACACAGGACAATAGAAACAGGAACTCAACTATAGTAAAAAAATGGCGTACTGGTACACACAAACATCCTACACACGCGATATGACCATAGATGGAATTGATGATAGCGAGATGGTATTTGGAGACACGAGGCCAAGGATTCACTATGGACATAAATTTTAGAAACATTAAAGGTTAGGTACATCTTACAGCCGTTAAATTTTGGAAATATTCAACATTTTGTTCCTCCATTACTGTATCTTGTACAATAATGGAAATTAGTATGTGTAAAACACAGTCCTTCTCCTATATGAAAAAAAATATTTTTACGACTTAAAAAAATTATTTACATTTTTTTTTTCAAAATTCAGTTCACTGTGCAGTGATGAAGTGTTTCCCACATGATTAAAAAACTATCCAACATTTTGTGATAACATTTTTGTGTGTATTTATGTATGTCATATTTACAATATGATGCAAGATCTATCTCGATAGATTGTCTAATAAAAATAAATTCATTTAAATAAATGGTCAAATATCAGTATTTTCTTCTAACACAAAATAAAAAAAATATATATTATTTATTGAGGAATGTAGTTGAAAGAGCATGATATTGTAAACATGAGTTTCAGAAATAAAATAAAAGAGAGAGAACATGAAAAAGTTAACAAGTGTATGAGTTATGAGGGAAACGCTTCATCACTACACAGTAAACTACAACCATTTTGAATTTTAAAAAATATATAAATAATTTTTTTTTAAATCGTAAAAATATTTTTTTTTTCATATAGCAGAAGGACAGTGTTTTACACATACTAATTTTCATTATTGTACAAGATACAGTAATGGAGGAAAAAATTGTTGAATGTTTCCAAAAATTTTACTGCTGTAAGTTGTACCTAACCCCTTAAGGAAATAACGAAACCAGATATTTAGAACAAACGTGATCCGAACCCATGCTTCACGGCAGCGTCGAATCAGAAGACTAGCTTCTTACCACTCCGCTACGATGTTAGCATTATTATTTTAGGTAACATCATCATGCCTAAGACGACAAACCTTTATCGCCTGCAGATCTTTCATCCCTTCTAAAATCTTTTCTACTGTTTCTTCATTCACATAGGTGAACTTCTGTTAGTAGATCGTCTCAACAGTTCTTTTGTAGCTAATTGTGTCTTGGTCAGTTCATAATTACAGATCTAACCATAGCCGTTTAGAAATAATCCCAAATTGGTGGGACAAACTGTAGCCTTACAAACATCAAGACCTGCTGACAATTGCTTAAACCAATTGAATGGTTTTGTGGAAAAACAACCATAGTCCAAAAACATAAATTTTCAAGAGAAACAAAAAACAATCTTGCATGGATGTTGTTGACACTTTAAGTATGAAATTCATCATGTCATTTCTTAAGGTGTTGTAGAAACTTAGGAAATCTGAAGTACTTTAATTACCTCACAGAAATACATGTGTAAATGTAGGTAAGTATGGTCAATAGTAGTTTTAAGATAAAATACTTGTTGTGGCTGAAGTGAACCTCTTGTTTAATATACTTGTTGTTTATTATATCCTGTTTCTTCTCTTTCATTGCTTACATTTCTTCCATGGGGTTACTTCTGCTTGCAAAAATGATCCCATAACTAATACAGCAATTGAGCCGTTGAGAGCAGAAGTGGTGTAAGTCAGAAATGGGTAATGAGGGTTAAAGTAAACATTCTGTAAAATATAGCGCAAAGTAGCAATTAATATTCAATTTACTTAAACTATTAGTAGTCAGTGGATAGCACGAAGGATATACTAATTGCTACTTTGTATTTTACAGAACTTTTACTTTAAACCTCGTCATCCAATTCTGACTTACATCACTTCTGCTCGGAACGGCTCAATTCATGTGCTAAAGGATTTTACTCTAACGTGGCTTTTGCTGTGTACTGCCAATCTACTACAGTTTAAAATTGCATGGATAAATGTTTCAAGATGATATGGCTGGGATATTTGCAAAATAATGCTACCATCGTCCTGGAGAAAGGCCGTTTTCACGAAGAAAGGCTGTGGACTATAGTTGCCTTATGAAAACCACTGAAAATTTCCAGTACTATAACATAGGACTATAGTGTTTATTTTCAAGTAACAACTAATTCAATAGATGGCCGCTACAATACGCTCCCACATGATTAATATTTCAAATTTGAATTTTTTGGACTATGGTTCATTAAAAAAAAAAACTTCAATTTATGTTGTCCTAGTACTGACCACGATTCTAGGCCAGTTCACCCCAGGAACATTTACCCAAGGTATTTTCAATCTTTGGTAAATTCACCCATTGCTATTCATCCAATGAAACTTCAACCAGAGCAAACTTATCTAACAAGTCATTATTTGAAACCTGAATATATTGCCTATATTACTTAAAAATAACACCCCATCAGGCACAAGAAATTAAGGAAAACCATTAAAGAAACTCTCGACATCTGATTTGAGATCGGAATAGGTCAACAGTGGTCTAACTCCCTTAAAACTATATGATGATGATAATATATTGTCGAAAGTAAAAGTGATTACAAAGTATTGTTTGTTTTGTGGAATGCAGTACATAATTTTGGTATATTAAACAGCAATGTTGTGGGGCACGCACAAGGACGCAGGTATTCTTATATCCGTCTTATATGGTCTGTAATCATTGATTCAGGTTCTGCAGTTGTGCAACGGTCCAACATCCAGCTCATGGATAATCATTTCTGTGTGATGCTCCTACTTCTGTTTATTGGTTATTTCTTGAATGTAAGTTGTACAGGGTCTGACTTAAACCGTTCATTTTTCCTTACGCAGCCCAAATAACAGTGGAGACATGTGGGAGGTATTCAATGGTTTTGTAGGCGGAATCATGGGTGGGTATAAGGTTCACTGACATCATCACATGAGTGTTACTAATTTTAGTCTTCGTATGATAATTTTATTTTAAACACGTACTGTCAATCTGTTATGTTAATTATTTATTTTTTTCTTCTTTCTAACGTTTATTTCAGTCTTGGACAATATTTTATCGAGTAATTTGCTCTTCTTACAGTTTCTATAACATCGTTTTCTTAATACGCAAGTTATATTCAATCCTTGAAATTAATTTATTTGTTTCAATCGGGATAAGCAACGTATCTTTAAAGAGCAGACAGCGCAGAATTTTAAGACAATTTATCAGTTTATCTCAATAATATGTCACGTCTCTCATGAGAACGTCAAAACTTGAATATACCAAGAAAAAATTTGGATTCAGACTGTGACAGACCAGTTTGCTGGAACACCTTATAATTAATTCTTCTCTCGCTAGCTGTCACTTTTGCTGTTACGAGCGTCAGATATTCAAACATCAAGAAACAAAGTGAAAATCTCATGAATAGCATGCCAAACTGCATAAAATTGATGAAAAAGAACAAAGGATTTCATAATAAATATTAATTGTTGCAAACAGTGTGTAATAAATGAGATACTTAGAATAAAATGTTACTTGAATCATATATATTATCGTTTGAGTTTAATAATTTACACACGTCTGTATATTATATATATATATATATATATATATATATATATATATATATATATATTCTTATTACAGGATCTCGTTTTCCTCTATTGAATATTGTGTGATCAATGACTTAGTATAATCATCACATAGATACTTATTAATGGAGAAAAATTCGTTCCGGCACCGGAAATCGAACCCATGACCCTCAGCTTGGCACCCTGAGTGGTTTTACTATCTGAGCCATGCCGAGCGCGCCAAGCGGTGGGACCTGGGTTCGATTTTCGGCGACGGAACGAATTTTCTCTATTAATAAGTAATAAGTAATAAATAAAAAAAACTGTTTTTGTTACGGTTACGACAGTTTGGTGACTTGGGTGAGAATATAATACAATTATTGAATGAACAGTAATGGACTAATTATCCAGGTTGAACTGCCCTGGGCGTAATTATCCGGGGGAGAAGTAACTTTGGGTGAATTGCCTCTAGGGGAAGGGACATTTTATCTTCCACTTTACATATTTCTTCAGCTGCTGATTTTACAGTCATACCTTTTATTCCCAAGATGCACAGAAGCAGTAAAATTGGTATTATATCGTTGCACATTTATAATGAATAGAGCCCGGATTTTTAGTCATTTATAACCATTAAAATAGGCAAGAAGAAAAGGCAATAAAAATGTAAAAAGTGCACAATAATCTTTGAAAAGGGCATTATAAATTTTAAAAAGGCATAATATATTTTAGCAATAAATTTAAATTATTGCAAAATAACACATTGTACATTTGTACATTGTGATACATATTGACTTATAAAATACTTTTTTGTGATTAACTATCTTTTCACAAACCTTACATAACAAAACTGAAAACACATGGACACCAAATTCACTAACGAAAGCATGAAGTTTATTTTTCAATGGTTTACTGAATTTAGGCATTCTAGGTAACCGATCTTATACCTTCTGTCACCCGACAATAACTCAAATTTCTTTCTCCTACAATAATAAACACTTTTAGCACAAAATTGTAAGATTTCAAAATATACAAGCAAACAATTGAAAATGCTACGTAACAACTTCTATGATAACGAGCTTAATATTTAAAATTACAAATCTGATTGTTGGTACCGTGAAGACATGACAATATTATATTTGTAACTGTGGACTGTCGATCATTATTCATATAAACCAATACTATTAAAGCACGATTATTAGCTGATTAAGAACCGAAATAAATTACTTTTATTTACTATTGTTAGTAAAGTTAGTCATTGTTTCAAATATTTAAATTTCATACACACTACAATTAATTAGAAAATTGCAAACAAACAAGAAATATTGCTTTAAAATGGCAAAAAAAGACATTTATTAGTAAGAAACACCTTCAAAAGACAAAATAGGCAAAATAAAAATTGGCCCTATTACTTTCATTTGCTCCAAATCACATTTATATCTGTGCAAATAATGATTACTTCCAACCAGTAAAAAAGGCATTTTGCCAAACATCCGGTTCTAATAATGAGAAACTAACAAGTTCAGAGATAAATTATGATTCTTCTTTCAATTACGAAGGATACAACATGTTTACTTTCTTAGTGTTCTAATGAACATGATCCAAAATTGTCACTGAGTCGGGAATAATTATTATGAAACATTTAAAAAATTCGAAATTAATGTAAGATAGGTCCTATGTACTTTATATTTCAAAAGTTAAACACATTTTACCAAACATATTTAAGAAATACAGTATTATTTGTATATATGGTTATAGGAAAGAGAAATTAAACTCAATGCGATATGTGTAAATGCACCACTGTTTTTACGTAGTTCGTTGATGCTTGGCCTTATAAAAGAGAAGTGCAGTCTCATGTCCAGTTCTAAGTGTGGTCTGTTGTGGTACTTTTTGTGGTTGTTAAAATGTTGCAGGAAAACAGTTTCACAAATGTAAGTACCCACAAACAGAATGTCTTGTAGCAGCTTTCTGTGATAATTGTGCATAATTCTGCATTTTGCTGCATCAGCATTTGTTTAACTGCATCTTCTCAACTACTGTTTGTAATAAAATACCTGAGTTCATATCAATACATTTTAATATTAATGTTGCACACAACTGAAGTTTTCTTTAACAATAAAATTATTTTAAAACACGAAAGGTTGTGCACTTTCTCGTTACCAAGTTACGTAAGTTTTCCAAATGTCAAATAATTTCATCATACAGCTCATCTAGATATTCCGTCGCCCATAATGGTAGTGAAGACAACTTTTCTCTTGCTGACCATTATACAGCAATTTATTTTTGTTAAAATGTGTACTATAATATGTTTATCCTCCTGTTTATTGGTTATTTCTTGAATGTAAGTTATACAGAGTGATTCACTTAAGCCGTTCATTTTCGCTCAAGCAGCCCAAATAACATTACATATATGTGCGAGGTATTTAAAGATTCCGTAGGCGGAAAAAGGAGTGGATATAACGTTCACTGATATCAGCACGTGAATGTTACTAATTTTAGTATGTTAAACAAGTACTGTCAATCACACACATCGTTTACACTCAATTGATCGATGATATCCAAATAGTGATTCAAGAAAAAAGCTCAAAATTCAACCACGAGCTCAATTTCTCTAATTACGGCTGTACGCCTGAAAACAGGTTTCACTTACTACGGCGCCGGTCAAAAAGTGACATGGGTAAGTAAAAGCTCGTTTAGTGGTGATTCAGCATGTAGTTTTTAGAAATGAAATCTCGCCACTTATAAGACCTACTTAGTTCAAAAAGTTTACGGAATATATTTTTTTCAACGAAATGAATAATGTTACATGGTATATTTTTGTTTCTAATGTTGACATCATTCGTGACGTCACTACCGCAGAAGTTTCATGATCATACTCGTTGTGCGGCAACTGACTGTTGTTGTTTGTGTGATATTGGTTCGTCGCATTATCAAAGACGATCAGCGTTCCCGTCGACCATAAGAATAACGTTTATGCCAGGCATAGACATGCGTTGTTTTCATTGCTATTTCACCATAAACTTCTTAAAGCATTCTTGATGCCTCTGAAGGAGATTTACGCAAAAAAAAAAAAAAAAAAAAAAAAAAAACACAAAAATTTCATATTTGTGTGTTGTTCTGTATTCCACATAGAGGCGAAAAGAAAAATAGTGAAGACCAGAAAATAATTAAAAAGCTATTACTTATGAAACATAAGGAATCGCGGCAAAAAGGAATGCAATAGAACAGAATTTTCGGAAGGTGAGCACATGACCCAGCACTGCAACCTTTTACGATCTATTCCTCTAACCCTCTAGTTAAGTGCATTCTCAAATGCACACCGGCTCACTACACTAAGTTTCACTTCGACCCAGATCTTGGGCAGGAAACCCCCTCTCGTCCCTAGGCAAGCCCCCACCGTGCGACGCAAGCCGGAGTTCGGGGAATGCTATGGACTGATGACAAAATGGAGAAATGTTGACGGAATGATGTAGATGCCTAATATGGGGAAACGGGAGAACCCCGAGAAAAAAAACCTACGATCTTGTTCTCACAATGAAAAATCCTACGCCTGACTTAAACCCGGGCAGCCTGCGTCACAGGTTGGTGGTGTGACCTCTCAACTACCGGAGGGGACCGGGGCGAGGATCTATCTATCTGTCTGTCTGTCTATCTGTCTATCTGTCTATCTGCCTATCTGTCTATCTGCCTACCTCATTTAATAATTAAAAAAAATGAGATCTGTAGTTATACTGTTACTATTGAAGAGGAAAAATAATTTTATGATACATTGAGGTTAATACTTCAGTTTTTTTTTTTTTTGGGTCCGTAGTTTTAAGTGTTTTCTTAAGAGTTGAAAAAGTTGATGTTAGCAGTTGTGTTGAAAGTACGTTGTGAGTTGGTTGAAATGTATGGTATAAATCATATAGAACCTATAAATCTTGAATATAAATACAATTTAATAGATAATAACTTATTACCAATATTAATCTTAGAAATTTCATATCCAAATCAACCACCTAAAAAACTGACTAATAAGGATAACATTTATCTAAATATCAGGTCGAAACTGATTGCAATTAATTGCTTCTTATTTAAGATAGATTGAATAATCAATACTTTTTGAATGCAAACCTATCTATCTACCTACCTACCCACCCACCCACCCACCCATCCGTCTATCTGTCTGTCTGTCTGTCTGTCTGTCTGTCTGTCTGTCTGTCTGTCTGTCTGTCTGTCTGTCTGTCTGTCTGTCTGTCTATCTATCTATCTATCTATCTATCTATCTATCTATCTATCTATCTATCTATCTATCTATCTATCTATCTATCTATCTATCTATCTATCTATCTATCTATCTATCTATCTATCTATCTATCTATCTATCTATCTATCTATCTATCTATCTATCTATCTATCTATCTATCTATCTATCTATCTATCTATCTATCTATCTATCTATCTATCTATCTATCTATCTACCTACCTACCAACCTACCAACCTACCCACCTACCTATATATATATATATATATATATGTGCTATTATAGATATTATTTTGCATCCGGATTTATCGTATGCTTTTTTTTTTTTAGTAGGAGATCGATTCCCAACATAATTATCGAAATACTGAGTAACCTACCGCAACAAAATCAAATGAAATAATGCAAATAGTCTGAAAATATATTAATTCTCGTAGTAATAAAAACATGTTTTGAAACTTGGACTCTCACTTTAACAGAGGAACAAAGTTTAAGAGTGTTTGAAAATAAAGCTTTTAAAAAATATTTGGGGCTAAGAAGGATGAAGTTACAGGTGAATGGAGAAATTTACACAACGCTGACTGCACACATTGTATTCTTCACCTGACATAATTAGGAATATTAAATCCAGACGTTTGAGATGGGCAGGGCATGTAGCACGTATGGACTAATCCAGAAATGCAAATAGTGTATTAGTTGGAAGGCTGGAGGGAAAAAATGATCTTTTGTGGATGCCGAGACGCAGATGGGAAGATAATATTAAAATGTATTTGAGGGAGGTGGGATATGATGATAGAAACTGGATTACTCTTGCACAGGAAAGGGACCGATGGCGGGCTTATGTGAAGGCAGCAATGAACCTGGGGGTTCCTTAAAACCCATTTGTAAGTAAGTGATAAAAATGTTACTTTGAAATCAAAGTGTTAGGCATACATGTCTATTATACTAAACCTACTGTGCATTAGTTGAGACAATACTTTCGGTATGTGTAGTACTCAAGAGCACGTGATAGTAACGTTCTGCTACTAGTGTTCTGTCATACATTCCTATCAGCAGCCATCTCGTGAGCTCCCTATAGTTCACATAGAACAACATCTTTGCAGTTAAGAAGCAGTGTTTTTAAATAGGACATTAATGAGTCCACTTAAACCATGTCTTAAAATTCTAGTGTCATGTGGGTTCCTGATGTCCGAGAGGTAACACTCTAGTCACACCGGGTTCGAACTCGAGATGGCAGAACAAATTAACTGCGCTTGAACACTGAGCTACCAGAAGAACTGGACATTAATAGTTCTCCAGAGAGAGACAAACAGAGAGATTGATGGAAAATATAAGACTCCATAAAACCGATTTAGGAACCAAATATCACAAACCCGAAAACAAACTAGTCGCTACCTCACGATAAATTGAATTGACCTGCTAATACGCCCATTAGGTGAGTTTATAATATGGGCGAGGAAGAGAGAGAAGAAGGGAAACGGTTGCGACAGTCTGGCCTGAGCGGAGATGGAGCCATTTTGTGTTGAAAGGCGACGAGAAATGCGAAAAAGAAAGGAACTAAATCGCAGGCAACCTGAGGCGTTGTGGGCAATGACCACCCCGTCCTAATGGCCTACCCTCGTCGGTGCCGGTCCACAGCTCACTTACAGTAACGCAGCGTGGGACTACACGACCCGGCTCATGTTTGCTGCTTGTTTACTCGGAAAGACCACAGACATATTCGTTTAACTTTCTGAAAATTTTCCAATAACGTGAAGAATTTTACAAGAAATTTCTTCCATTGGATCAATTTTAATTAAATATTGAGATGAGTTAGTAAGGTTCAATTGCCAATCTTAAGTCAGAATTAACTGAAATTTAAGAGTTTTGAATATATGACAGAATGAAAATCAGAGAAACAATCCCAATCGTACATTTTTTATTATACCAAGTTATACACGATACATTAAGATACTTCCGAGGTTTTCCTCAGCCTGTGAGACTGAAGCCGAATGGTCTATGGCGAGTCCTCGGCCTCACTTCATTTCACCCCCTTTGGTCTGATTACCTCGTTGGGGTTTTTCCGAGATTTTCCCCAACCATAAGGCAAAAGCCAGGTAATCTTTTGACGATTCCTCGGGCCTCACCTCATCTCACTACATCTCGCCAAAATGTTGTATAAAATTGTAGAATATTGTAGAAAATTACAAAATTGTGAAACTGAAAAAATTCTAAAACTCTAAAAATGGTAAAATATTGTAAAAAATGTAAAAATTTGTGAAAATTGTAATTGTAATTGTAATATTGTAAAATTTTGACTTGTTCCACATCTTAAATCTTCATTGCTAGCGTAAGATCTATGGAATATAATAAATGAAATTAAATGAAATAAGAAATGAAAAGTAGTTTAAAATGTTCAATTTTGAAATGTAAAGTTTAAATTTACATTTATTTTATGCAGAAACGAGAAACATTTCTCAACCGTCCAATTTATAAAGTAGTATATTCATATCCCGCAATTAAAAACTATATCCAAAGTAAGACCAGAATATTAAATAAAAAGAGGATGAACAGCTGCAGCAAACAAAATTTGGAAGTTACTCGACGAGAGTCTGGAATGGATCACTAATACTTCCAGAAGATAAGCGGTAACCCTGTTCAGAACAAATAACGGCCAAGACTATAATGCTCACCTTTTCTACAAGTTAAAACTCACATGTTCTCCTATCTGTACTCTGTGATTCCCAAGATATAACGGGTGGAGAATATCTTCATTCCTGCCATGCTCTCTTATTGGAAAATGGCATTGTGTCCAAATGGAATGCTCGACTGCCGATGGCTTCATCGTTACATGCAGTGCATTAGTTACTACCATCACCACAACCACAGTCATTTTATGAATCACAATATTAGGGTCTATGGTATAAATTTTTTCCTTTAGAATCAATTTTTTAATTATTCATAACTTACTACATGAACCAAATAAGCTCAAAATTTAGAAACGTTGAATAGTATCTGTCACAGAAAATGGAGTCAAATTAATAGGATGAACGTTATAAGTAGTTCAGTTTATACTTGTAACTACTTTTCTTTCGAAATTTCAAGGATACTTAAAACATCTTAATTTTGGTAATTAAGTCTCGAATTCAATGAAATCTTTTGCATACAGAGGACATAATATCATGGTTATCAAATCTGATGAAGAAGCCACATATCATAAATTGATTTTTAACTCTACAGTTCCATTTTTCTATGAAATATACATTATCTCTACATAGCTTACTTACAAATTCACGATTTAATAACATGGCTTTTAATTGACATACAGGTATAGGAACCTGCTGTGGTTCAAGCAAAACATTAACTGAAGAAGTTTTCGACAGGTATTGAATGATCTATATTGTTTATTCCAGGTGACAGAGCTGCACAATCTGAAAATGGTGTCTGTACAGCAAAAAGCGCAGGGTATTCCATGCTACAGTACGATTATTTAGTCCTGACAGTCGCCAGAGACATGCGCCGGAGATATGTCTGGGTCAGGCGAGTCCATTTAATTACGCCAAGGGGTGTATGGGATAGTTACTCGCTTGTCTTCGAAGCGATCGAATGTCATGCGTGCGGTAGAGAGGTATGTTTCCAGTACAATTAAGCTGTATTTCATTCCTTTCCTGACCGCTTGCCCTTATCTCTACTCCGGACCTCTCCCCGCTACTTCTATCACTTCCCCTCTTTTGTGTCGCTGAGGACTAAATAATCGGTCTGTATAGTGACACATTCAGGCGCAAAGAAAATTCAGAATGTAATGCAGGAAGACACCACACTCTCAGCTAGCCATACGACCACAAAATGGTGGCACAGGTCAACGATAGACGTGCTCGGACAGGTAACCGAGGATCAATGGGTGAGGAAAATGTTCCCTTGCCTCTTCAATAGACGTGGTTTTACAGGAGTTATGAGAAGGAATGGAAAATAGCGTGAGGTTCTTTGATGATGGAAGAAATTTATAGCAACCCCCCTACACAGAGCTATGAGGTGTATACAGGGTGTTTCAAAAATACGGGGCATAATTTCAGGTATGTATTTCCCACATGTAGACAATCAAAATAGTTCGTTACAACATGTGTCCGGAAATGCTTTATTTCCGAGTTATGGCCTTCACAACATCGAAATTCACCGGAACGTTTTTCATTAGCATGTCGTTGCCGTCAAAGGAGACATTAAGAGGGCACTCTAGCAGTTCATTCCGAGGCGAAGGTTACATTCAGTGTTGTGTAGGCGTTAGACTGTGCGACATGTATTCAAATCAAGAGCTGGCAGAGATACACTTCATGTACGGTAAGGCGGACGGCAATGCTGCGCTGGCTCGTCGTTTGTACCAGGAGAGGTACCCACAGCGACAATGTCCAGATCGGAAGACATTTGTACGTCTCCATTACCGTCTGTGCGAGTATGGAAAATTTAACTCTCCTGGTTTGGGAAGGGGACGACCAAGATCTACAACTCCAGAAATACAGGAGGAGATTCTGGAAGCTGTGAACATGACTCCTTCTATCAGCACACGAAGGGTAGCGTTGCAAGTCAATGTTCCTCATACGACTGTCTGGAGACTGTTGAAAGAGTATCAATTGTATCCTTATCATTTGCTACGTGTACAGGCCCTGTCACCAGCAGATTACCTTGCACGAGTCAGGTTCTGTCAGTGGTTCTTGCAGCAGTGTGGTGTAAATCCGAACTTAGTATTATTTACAGATGAAGCACAGTTCACACGAGATGGCATAACAAATTTCCACAATCAGCATGTAAGGGCGTAAGGGCGTATGAAAACCCACGTGCAACTGTTCCATCTCATCACCAGGTGCGGTTGTCCCTCAACATGTGGGCTGGTATCTTTGGTGATCGATTAGTTGGACTCCATGTACTTGTAAACAGACTTACGGGGCAAGCGTACACAAACTTCCTGGAAAATACCATAGCTCATGTTTTAGAAGATACTTCACTGATCCATCGTCAACACATTCACTTCTTGCATGATGGCGCTCCTGCACACTTCAGTCGTACGGCTCGCCGGTACTTGGATCGAAGGTTTCCTGATCGATGGATAGGTAGAGGTGGCCCAATTGCTTGGCCTCCACGCTCACCTGATCTGAACCCTCTCGATTTCTACTTGTGGGGCCATTTAAAATCATTGGTTTATTCGTCTCCGGTGCCTGATTTGGAATCCCTTCGGAATCGAATTGTGGCATGTTCTGAGGACACACGCAATACTCCTGGAGTTTGGGATCGTGTTCGCAGGTCAATGAGACATCGATGTGAGGTCTGTATTCAAGCAGGAGGTGGACATTTTGAACATCTTCTGTAATGACAACGACCTGCGGAAAGAAAAACGTTCCGGTGAATTTCAATGTTGTGAAGGCCATAACTCGGAAATGAAGCATTTTCGGACACATGTTGTAATGAACTGTTTTGATTGTCTACGTGTGGGAAATACATACCTGAAATTATGCCCCGTATTTTTGAAACTCCCTGTATATATAGCACTTGAAGAAAGTAGCGGTATGTCTATTCTTTATATAACACTGGACTGTGTTTCAAAACTTTTCTTCTGAGGTCAAGAATTTTATAACTGATTTTTCATGCTCATTGCACGCTGAACTCAAAAATGTAACCCATTTTGCTCAGTCAGGTCAGGTTTTTTTACTAGCTAAGTTTTTAGTTAGTCTCTATTTACAAAAATAAAGCGTATAATAAGTAAGAAAATACGATGTTTACTTATGCTAAACAGACATAAATTCACATCAGATGTACATTAAATAATAGAGTGATATAGTACATAAATGCAGTTAATATGACAGAAAGAGCCTTTCCAAGAAATTTCATTACTGTTTCAAATCTTTAAAATCATACTTGAGATATGGGCCATAACTTGCAACTCTGTATAGTGGCAACTCAGAAGGAGAGAGAGACAGGGGGAGTAAAATCACCTTCTTTCTTACAGCCCAACGTAGTCTGGCTTGAACTTTCTCAGTGATAAGACTGATTTAAGGAACTTTCTTACAAAATGAATAGAAAGTGCAAGACTCACCGACACTGATTTTACTACATTTGTGGTAAAGTCACCATGCAGTTTTAAATCACTCCTTTTGTAAGGAAAATGTACGAATATCATGTCTACTTCGGTATGAAAATTGGTGATCAGGACAAACCTTTCATATCTCCTGTGTGCTGCACTTTGTTCAACGCATATGAGAAGAAAGACTAGCCTGGAACCAGGTTCTCACAAAGTTCTGTCAGAAGCTCTCGTGCATTCTAAAAATGTCTACTTTCGTAATTGCACATCAAATGTGGCGTAATGAAAAATTGTCAAGACACGTCACGAAGGAAGTAGAGCTCTTGTTTCCTAGGTCAGAAGTTTTCATGTGTCAGTAAGGCCAAACTATTAGCAGATATTTTTGAAGGCCCTCAAATCAGGAAGCATATGAATGATGACAAATTCGATGATAATAAAGAGCATAAAGAGAGGGATGCCTGGCTCACATTATATTATTAAGAACTTTCTGGGCAGCTCAGAGTACGAACATGCTGTTGAAGAACTCGTGCGACGCTAGTGCGTCTATGTCTATAAAGATGCACTTCCTCAGCTCATATTTAGATTACTTTCCTGAAAACTGTGGGGAATACAGAGAGGAGCAAGGGAAGCAAGAGACATTCGAGTGAAAGAAGAAAGGTACCAGGGTCGTTGGGATGTGAACATGCTTGCAGACTATTGCTAGTACCTCAAGAGTGATGTTCCAGACGCAAAACATGCATGAAAGTCCTTGGAAAGGTGTTTCTTTCCACAATAATGGTGTTCTTGTTTCATTCCATATACATATTTTACTATTTACGTAAATGTAAGTCTCACTTGAAACCATAATTAGTATGGTTTAATAACTATAAAATACAATTTATTTTTGAAATACCATTTTTTTAGAATACGATAGCAAGAAAATCGGAACTGACTGAGCAAAATTAGTTATATTTCTGAATTCAGCATGCACTAAATATAAAAGAACAGCTATGAAAATGTTGACCTCAAAACTGACACAGACCAGTGAATATATCGAAATAGAATTGGATTGGACATTACATTACTGTACGTCAAGTAACGCTATGGATCGACCTGGTTGGCCACTTCTTCTTCACACTGTAAACCTCCTTCCCGCGGTCCACCTTTTTATATGTGGAAGTTAATGAAGCGTAAAGCAGAAATGGTATTGTCCACTTCATTCGCAGAGTTTTTTTCTTTTCACTTTCCAACAAATCCTGCCAGTTTCCTATTCTAGGTTCAATTCTCCACTATCGAATCGGTTTCTTTATGACTCTTTTTCGAGCATGGTGAAAAATATTAGTGATTTCAACGTAATCTTGACTCAAGAGTTTTTTATTCAATCGTTCGCATTTTCTCTCTAGTTACCTTTCACATATTCCTGCAGCACTATTAGACCTGGAAGTGGCCAGGTTGCGCGTGGCAAAGAAAATTCACATTGGTAAAATCAGATTTGTGTGCTGCTTTTCGAAATTGGCCCTTGATATGTAACAATGGAGCTGATATTGCTTTGATGAAGATGAAACAATAAAAAGTAAATCGAGTGTTACTATACCTGCAGGAGATAGAAAGATGTAGCGAGTATATGAATCAAAACATTTGCAGAAATTCTATGAAATGCTTTGCTAATGTTCGCAGTTTTCTTTTGGTAACTCATCTTTCAACGACAGTAAATAACAATCTTTAAGTGGCAGTTAATAAATCTTCTGTTAATATTCCAGTAACAAGACAGATATTTTATTTCAAAGGTAACTGATTTTTTGTGACATAATTGATTAAATTTAAACTGGAATAACCAAGTAACCCATATTACCAAAAAAGTGCTTTCCATACTACATTCCTTAAGCAGCATTCGAAAATTCCTTCCGCTATCACTCAAGAAAATACTAGTGGAAACACTAGTAATGCCCCACTTCGATTATTGTGATTTTCTACTGACTGACCTCAATGTCAACCAGTTGCAAAAATTACAACGTGTTCATAATTCTGTGTTCGCTTCGTCTGCGATGTCCGTCGCGCTGACCACATTACCCCATCCTACCAAACTCTAAACTGGCTACGGCTTAACGAACGTAGAAATTTTCATTCTCTTGTTCTCCTTTTCCAAGTCCTTCACACTTCTATACGTATCTACCTTGCCTCCCGTTTCAGTTACCTGTCATCATATCATAATCTCTTCACACGCACGCAAAATAGCCGCATACTAGCCAAACCAATGCCTAAGACATCATCGTATTCATCATCATACACAATCTCGCTCTCGCGCTTGTGGAATACCCTACCCAGTGACATCAGAGACTGTCGGAATTTAGTAGCGTTCAAAAGCAAGCTTATTAAGCAGTTTCTTACGGCGTAGAGTAGGTTTAATTTTTACTTAATTAATAAAGAAATGTTTCTCTCTTCTTAACTTTTACAATAAACTGTCTAGCTTTTATTAATCAGTTAATCTTTTAGTACCTTGATTTTTATTGTATTTGTAAATTTAGTATTAATTGTAATTGTATTCTTAATATTGTAGTTGTAATCCCCTGGCAGAGGGGAAGAGAAGTCCTGATGGCCTTATCTCTACTAGGTTAAAAAAAATAAAAATAAAAATAAATAAAATAATAAAGTAGATACGAAAACTTCCAGCGACAGATGACAGTCTCTCCAAAGATCACTGATCTTCTATCGACAGTTACGGTACTGATCTTCTATTGACGTATATCTGATCGTTAACGACTGCAAGTAATATTTTAGCGACACAAATATAATAGTCCAGCGTCAGTTAACTGATCCTTCATTGACAGTAAAGTGAGGTCAGTGACAACTAACTGATCTTCCAGTGACGGTTACATTGTCAGTTAACTGATATTCCAGTGACAACCATCATTATCACCTTAATTTTAACTCTATGAGTTTTTACTGTTTAAATTATTTTCTAGAATAGCATTGCCTCTTTAAAGTACCCGTAATTAAATGCTTACGAACTGCGAAGCTCCTTTGAATTTGGGAATTGGAACGCAAGATGAAACAGTAATGTCATTTCGTCACTGTGTTCAATCGTGAGAATTATTTATAATGTCGACATGGCGTCACGCTGGCAACTTGTTAAAATGCACCGGAAGCACATATCTCTCCGGAAGAGTTTTAATCGCACCTACGCCTTCTCCATATCTTACGTCCTACACAGATCCTACACTGTACCAACCCTTGTACCACAATATTTGCCTTTCAGTCTTTACTGAATATTTTTGTAAATATCCAGTTATTATAAATAATGTGGTTTTTGTTTGACATGATTGTGCCTCGTCTGATTTCAATATGATTTTCTCCCATCACTCATTGTTCACTGGGAGAGTTATCCAATTCATGGTTGAAATGACAGAACTTGTCATATAGTAAAATGCTAATAACTGTCAAATTTTCATTATTGATGCAAACATATTTTTACCTCATATAAAGGTTGTTCACATTTCTGAAATAGTACTACAGTTGGGTAAATAAAATGCACATATGTCATAATTTAGGGCTTTAATCACGAGTTGTTATTGTCCCGCAAAGTTGCTTTCACTTTCTATAATAATATACTTTCTACAAATTCAATAATTCTTTGTGTCTCTGTTCTGTAACAGTTGATATAAATTTTTAATACGTATCTGGAAGAGCATTACATTTTGAAGCCTCTCTCTCATCTCATATTAAGAAAGGGATATAAGAAAAGAGGCCATCGAAATTTTTCATTGTATTTTTTGTCTGGTTTCGGCGTGCTGTGTTTAATTTTCATGCTAACATTTTTCCTGTAATTGTTTTCGTGAAGTGTTTGCTATCTCCAAAAAAGAGTAAATTTCTTATATTATTTTATTACAGAACGTCTAGAAGTGTTACTACTTTCATTAATTAAGGAGCAAGAATAAATTGATTCCCTATTTTTTTTTCTAAAATATTGTCCATATGTTTACATGCCGAATCTACCGTCTTGAAATGGTGATATAGAAGTCAATTATCCATAAAATTCCTTCAAATGTTTATTAATTACAATGACTGTATGTACTCTGCATTAAAACTCTACTCACTCATGCCAGTTTCAAATTATCTTCAATGCCATTCTCCATTTAGGTTCATTTTTTAGAGTTGAAGAAGAGAAGTGATAGTTGCAAGATATCGGTTATGTACTGAATTATTTACATAGCACAGTCAAAACTCATTTTACATGCATACTTGTAAGGTAAAGCAGGAAATAATATTTACGCAGTGACTCTCATATATTATGCAAGCTGCAATACACGAATCAAATAAAAGAAATATCTTTTAATTTAACTGTAACAAGTTTGATAAACAGTAACACAAATTATTTAAGATTCATGATCCAAGGACGCTATGAAATGGGTGCATACATCACTTAACTCGTCCCTGACTCCCTTATTATTTTAGTCCTCTTCGATATTTTCAGCTTCATAATAGCTATTTATGCAACAAGTTGCGAAATGTTAGAGTTTTAAGCACGAGAAGTGAAGGTTGTCTACCGACCCGAAGGGGAGGTGGACATCGCGGCGAGTGCTTAAAATGCTAGTTTGGTAAAATCGTGTGCCTCGGAAGTTTGAATTTTATAAAGGTATAATAAATTAAATTATGGTTTATTTAACTACGCTCGCAACTGCAGAGGTTATATCAGCGTCGCCGGTGTGCCGGAATTTTGTCGCGCAGGAGTTACATGCCAGCAAATCTACTGACATGAGCCTCTCGCATTTAAACACACTTAAATTCCATCGACCTCGGCTGGAATCGAATCCGCAACCTCTAGCATAGAAGGCCAGTGCTGTACCAACTACGCTACCGAGGGCGACAAGGTATAATAAAAACGATTGCAATTGATATTATGAGGGCAATTATTTCTCCTAATTTATTAGGAAGTGATCGTAGAATAGCATATGCAAATAGAAAATGTCATTCTGGTCGAGAATCCCTAAAGTATTTATATTTTAAAAAGAATAAATTAGTAAGAAAACGGTCTGTTTCGGTTTGGTATCAATCATGATTTTATTTTGTGTTGTACATTTCAAGGAAAGAAGTAAAAACTACATTATACTGGTAGCGGTAGCCTATAATTCAATATTCATTATCCCCGGATAGACCACCGCCTTAACTAAAGGATAGCCTACCCACGCGGTCTGTGGTTCGAGTCCCGATGTGGTTAATGGAAAATATTTATCTTGTGTCCATCACAGCACTGGGTACTGTCACTTGTCATATTCTGACCTGTGTTACATCAACGGTGGTCCTATATTGTGACGACCACACGACTAGAGATGTCCGTAATGTGAATTTGTCTTCAGAGTTTGCCAAAATATTGTAACACACTCCCCAACACCACACAGATTTGGAAGTCCATATAAAAGAGGAGGTAAAACTTGCAAAGGATGAAGGATTATTCCTGTATAAATTGCCTTGTAGATACTTAATTTTTACAAACATATGTAAGTTGCTGTGTAAGACATGCAGATGATATGACCGGGATCACTTTTATGTGCCTGGGACGCTGTAATTCCATTATGATACATAAGTGTAACTAACGTGCCGCAATATTTTTAATTTTGTCTAAAAAGTAGAATGACATCAACTGAAACAATAGTTAATCATTTAATAATAATAATAATAATAATAATAATAATAATAATAATAATAATAATACTTAATTACTTACTGGCTTTTAAGAAACCCGGAGGTTCATTGCCGCCCTCACATATGCCCGCCACCGGTCCCTATACTGAGCAAGATTAATCCAGTCTCTGTCATGATATTCCACCTCCCTCAAATCCATATTAATATTATCCTCCGATCTAGGTCTCAGCCTCCCCAAAGGTCTTCTTCCCTCCGGTCTTCCAACTAACACTCTATATGCATTTCTGGATTCGCCCATACGTGCTACATGCCCTGCCCATCTCAAACGTCTGGATTTAATGTTCCTAATTATGTCAGGTGAAGAATATAATGAGTGCAGTTCTGCGTTGTGTAACTTTCTCCATTCTCCTGTAACTTCATCCCTCTTAGCCCCAAATATTTTCCTAAGCATCTTATTCTCATACAACCTTAACCTATGTTCCTCTCTCAAAGTGAGAGTCCAAGTTTCACAACCATAAAGAACAACCGGTAATATAACTGTTTTATAAATTCTAACTTTCAGATTTTTTGACAACAGACTGGATGATAAAAGCTTCTCAACCGGATAATAACAGGCATTTCCCATATTTATTCTGCGTTTAATTTCCTCCCGAGTGTCATTTATATTTGTGGCCGTTACTTCAAGATATTTGAATTTTTCCACCTCCTCAAAGGATAAATCTCCAATTTTTATGTTTCCATTTCGTACAATATTCTCGTCACGAGACATAATCATAGGCCTATACTTTGTCTTTTCGGGATTTACTTCCAAACCCATCGCTTTACTTGCTTCAAGCAGAATTTCCATGTTTTCTCTAATCGTTTGTGCATTTTCTCGTAACATATTTACGTTATGTGCATAGACAAGAAAATAATAATAATAATAATAATAATAATAATAATAATAATAATAATAATAATAATAATAATAATAATTGCATAATAATAATAATAATAATAATAATAATAATAATAATAATAATAATAATAATAATAATGAAAATAAGAGACAGATTTGTTTTTGAGTCGCAGACAATTAACAATTAACTGACATGGTATACGATGTATTGTAATCTAAGTAATGTCAAACCTGTATCAACTTTGTGTAAGCTAGTTACAAACGTATTGTACACGCACGTGTTTCGCATTCATATTAAAGCAAAACTGAAAAACATTATTTTTAAGAATATATCGATTGTAATGAACTCTTCCACGTAGAACACGTCTTTATGTAGACTCTCCTTCTATGGCAATGGACTCGTTCACATAGCTGCTTATCGAATATGTCGTAAGCATTTTCATGGGAACTTCGGTGTAACTTCCGTAAAATCCTTTAATTATTTAGATTAGTGTAAGTCTTTTATGGACGTTACACGTTTAAATTCGTCTTCGTGCAACCCCTCAAACTAAAGTTCATCTTCTTATTTTTGTGTGTAGAGTACACGATTACATTTTTATGTGTGTATTCTGAGTGATAGTACTAGAAATGTAATAGAGGCGCTAACATCATTCGCAACATTTTAACGTAACGGAATTGTGGCTGAGAGCGTGAAACTTATGAGAAAATATGTTATCTTCGTGGCAGAAATGTTTTATTTTATATTCTTTCGCATCATTTCCTATTGCCTCCTCTATTTTACGTACCCATTTCTTTCAAATGCGTTTCCTTTCTATTCCAAATGCATACAGCGAGTATCGAACCCACATACTTTCGCATTTATTTAAGCCGCTAACAAATTTGTCGCACGACGCAGCAGATCGTTCTGCCTCGCATATTAGCAACAGTCTTCTTGTAGGGGCAGCACGATGTGTGGGAGTAGAGAGAGGAGCTCCCATATGCATAGAAACTGCTGCCACGGCCCTCCGGGTAACTCTGAAGTGTAGACAGAGCAAAGCCGCAACATTATACATATGTGTGGGGGACAAAAACCATCCAATTTATGTCTTTGGCAATATAAAGAGATCAGAGTGTGGAGATGCTTGTAAATCTGGAGCTGAATGACAAGTTCCCAGCCAGACCCACGACATTCCTCACTGTATTCTAAACTTTGGTACAGCACTGACAAGAATTTTGTAACAAGCACCAGTACTTAATTATGTCCACCGCCGTGCAGTAACGGCTAGCATGTCTGACTGAACTGAGCGGACCCGAGTTCGGGACAAGTCATTTGGTTTAGATTTCTTCCGAGGTTTCCCCTCAACCAATTGAAGCAGAATTGCTGGGTAGCTTTCGACGTTGAACCTCACACTTATTTCGCATCATTTTCCCCTTATTTCCCCTTTATCATCATCAATTTCTTTCCCATATTGGAGTTTGTTCCGATGTAACGTCAGCACTCTGCAGCCTAACCTGCACCACGTGGTATATGGTCATTAGTTGTTGGTGGTAGTGCTATGTACCGTGAGCTCTCCTGGACCTATGGTAGCTCGTGGGACCGGGGTTGAGGGATCGCGGGGATGATTACGTGGAAAGGTAAAGGGATCCTGTAGGCTGTAGGGGAGTTCGGAGGTGGCCAACAGTGGAATTTGTAACGCGGGAGGCCTTAGGGAATGTACACAAATTACTGACAGTGTTGCTGTATCGCTCGAGATTTGGAAGTTCACTTACTCATTTCGTGCGTTATATTCGGTTGCCTTAAGCAATAATAATAATATTAATAATAATAATAATAATAATAATAATAATAATAATAATAATAATAATAATAATATAATACTTACTTACTGGCTTTTAAGGAACCCGGAGGTTCATTCCCGCCCTCACATAAGCACGCCATTGCTCCCTATCCCTAGCAAGATTAATCCAGTCTCTACCATCATATCCCACCTCTCTCAAATCCATTTTAATATTATCTTCCCATCTACGTCTCGGCCTCCCCAAAGGTATTTTTCCCTCCGGCCTCCAAACTAACACTCTATATGCATTTCTAGATTCGCCCATACGTGCTACATGCCCTGCCCATTTCAAACCTCTGGATTTAATGTTCCTAATGATGTCAGGTGAAGAATACAATGCGTGCAGTTCTGTGTTGTGTAACTTTCTCCATTCTCCTGTAACTTCATCCTTCTTAGCCCCAAATGTTTTCCTAAGCGCCTTATTCTCAAACACCCTTAACCTATGTTCCTCTCTCAAATTGAGAGTCCAAGTTTCACAACCATATAGAACAACCGGTACCGTAATAAATTCTAACGTTCAGATTTTTTGACAACGGACTCGATGATAAAAGCTTCTCAACCGAATAATAACAGGCATTTCCCATATTTATTCTGTGTTTAATTTCCTCCCGAGTATCGTTTATATTTGTTACTGTTGCTCCCAGGTATTTGAATTTTTTCCACCTCTTCAAAGGATAAATTTCCAACTTTTATATTTCCATTTCGTAGAATATTCTGGTCACGAGACATAATCATATATTAATAATAATAATAATAATAATAATAATAATAATAATAATAGTAATAATAATAACAACAATAATAATAGTAATAATAATAACAATAATAATAATAAACATCATCAGCGACGCGGTTCTAAAGCTATTGGAAGGTTTCAATATTAGAAAGTTTAAAGCAGTTTTTCCATTATCTCCTGGGTCTTCCTATAGCTCTTTTATGTTCAAGTTTATATTGTAGTACTTAATTTGGCAGCATACTATTTTACATTCTACATTTTACTCTACTACTCTCTAAAAAAAGTTAGTGGACTAGGTATACTGTGTGCAGAATGGGAAGCCAGTATACAGTATTTTAATATCTGCAAGGTCCACACCTGTGGAGTAACGGTTAGCGGTATGGCCGTGAAACCAGGTGGCCCGGATTCGAATCCCGGTCGGGGCAAGTTACCTGGTTGAGGGTTTTTTCCGGGGTTTTTCCTCAACCCATTACGAGCAAATGCTGAGTAACTATCGATGCTGGACCCCGGACTCATTTCACCGGCATTATCACCTTCATTTCATTCAGACGCTAAATAACCTGAGATGTTGATACAGCGTCGTAAAATAACCTACTTAAAAATACTTTTCGATTGCTGGTAAAATTCATGTTCTGGGAATAAGTTAATTAAGTAGTAAATATCGCTGCAAACGAAAAGTATTTGGAATAAATTTGAATAAGGAACAAAAAAAGTTTCCTTCCCAGGCAAGATTCGAAACACGAAAGTCTTAGTTACCAGTCTATCGTGCACTGGAGTGAACAAGGCTCTGAAATCAGCTACAAGGGTCGGCCCGGTTTTTTTTCTGCCACTGCTGTACATACTGTCTGAAGCTCTCAAAATAATTATTTGGAAATTAGATAGGGAAAACAAGTAGGCCTACATTTTTGCTACTTTACTACGAGGAATGAAATATTTACCGCGATTCTACTAATAATGTTGAACAATATTCGAATAATCGAGTTACACCACAACTCTCAGTGATATATTTTAAGAAATCGTACTTCCCGTATTTCCAACTATAACAGTGGCTGTTTCTTCCCTAACTTTATTCAACCACTAGGGTTTACAGCCACTGAAGTATAAGTAGCAACCAGGCGCCTGTTTAATAAAAGTTACAAAGCTACAAGCAACAAGTTAATAGTGTAAGGGATACAAGCAACAAGTTCTTGTAATTCCTGGTATAACGTCAATTAACCTGAATGCGTTCTTATAAACGAGACATAATTCTTCCTTACAATATGCAAGCTTCTTAAACTACTATTTTACGTATATATCTAACAACTTTGTTTTAGGAGGCAGATGGCGGATACACACTCCCTGAATCCTGGCTATCAAGGGTTCGACGCTGCAGGCGGCACTGTTAATGGGAGTCCATTCCCATAAGAATACCAGGGGGACCGAACGCACTCCCAGGGGAGAGGCTTCAATCGCTGTGTTACCAATTTCATTATGTTTGCCCAATTGCGAGGCTTGTTAACTGGGTTAATACAGCGTTAGAGCCGAGTTCAGTTCCCTGTGGGTTTTTCTATCTTCGATTACACTAGTAATTTGTGTTGTAAGCTCAAAACCCGGAGTGCTGTTGGAGTAGAATGCACGATAAGAACAATTTTTGATCAGTATCCTGGTCTCTTATGTAGAGAGCCCGGGTTCGATTCCCGGTCGGGTTGAATTTTCGTTGAGGTTTTTCAGGGGTTTCCCTCAACAGTAAGGCAAGTGTCAGAAAATTCGAGCCACAACATCCCTGAATATTACCGGCTTCATTCATCATCAAAATCATATAGCTACATAGCAAATCAGTAATACATCTACAGACGCCATCTAGTTCACAACAATAGAACCAGTCTTAAGAATAGTACATAGGCCTTCGGATTTCACCTAAAATATTAATTCGCGATATGACCAGATATGTTAAATGCGAGTATTAAATAACAGTAAAAAAATAATAATTATATTGTTTTTTTTTAGTTAAAATTTTCATGGTATTGAATCCCATGCACTATTATACAAAGTTACGTCGTTATCAGCATTACTTACACTCAAATATACTCAATACACGAATACTGTACATACATACATACATACATGCATACATACATACATACATACATACATACATACATACATACATAAATACATACATACCTACATATATACATGCGACACGAATTGATGAAGGGATAATGGTATCTACCCAATTATACACTTTTATGTCTGTTTTAGGTTAGGATATATTATGTAATGTGTTTTGTTGTGTCATTTTCATTTTAATATGTGTGTTCTTTTAGAGAGTGGTTGGATATAATCATAGATGAGGGGGGGTGAAACCTACAAAGTAGGACTGGTTTTAGGTACAAAGCACGTACGTTCAGAAGACCCGTGCATTGGATTTTAGAGAAAATTATGATAATATAAAATCTGTATGTATAATATTACTCAATAAATCCATCTATCTACATACATACATACATACATACATACTTACATACATACACACAGTGTTCTTCCCAAGAGCAGGTCCTTCACTGCAAACCCAACTTTCTCCAATCTTTTCTATTTTCTGCCTTCCTCTTAATCTCCGCGTATGATCCATATATCTCAATGTCTCTATTATCTGATATCTTCTTCTGCCCCTAACTTTTTTTTCCTTCACCATTTCTTCTAGTGCACCCTTCAGTAGGCAGTTTCTTCTCAGTCAGTGATCCAAAAAATTCCTTTTTCTCTTTTTGATCGGTTTCAGCATCATTCTTTCTTCACCCAATATTTCCAGTTCTTATGGCTGGTTCACAATAAACCGAGAATGGAAACGATAACGAGAAAGGGAACGGAAATAATGTTAAAATAAATGCATTTAAATACGAGCATTCACAATAGTTAGTTGTGAATGCTCACATTTAAATACATTTATTTTAACAATATTTCCGTTCTCGTTTTCGTTGTCGTTTCCGTTTCCGGTTTATTGTGTACCACCTTTACTCTGTCTGTCCATTTCACACACTCAATATTTCTCCATATCCACAATTCAAATGCTTGTTATTGCCAACTGCCCGAAGACAGATCTGAACCTTACAAGTGATACCAACATGGCACTACTTATGAGGTAATAGACGAGGAGATAATGGGGTAGGGTGGTATACATCGCCGATTAGCTACATATTATAATCAGACTTCCGATGCAAATGACACTCAGGCGGTAGTACGTTTGCCTGCTGATTCGACATGCTTCGAGCTTGGGTTCGATTCCCGCTTGGCATGATTGCCTGGTTGGGCTTTTTCTCGAGGTTTTCCCCAGCCGTAAGACAACGTCTGGTAATCTATGGCGAACACACGGTCTCATCTCGCCAAGTACCATCTCGTTATCACCAATTCCATTGACCCTAAATAACCTAGTAAATACGGCGTCGTTAAAAATTATATAATTTGATGTAATCTGAATATGGAAACATTTAGAGCGTATGAAAAAGTACACGATAACATATCAAACTCAATTTTGTCCACTGGTAGACAATATACGTTTTGATTAGTTGCTCCTCAAATGACCAAAAAAAATGAAAAGACTATGTAGAATGTTGTTCGTTTTGATGTGATATAATCCTACATATTGCTTATTTTTATGTCGTCACGGTAAGTTTTGATTTTTCATGTCATTATTTACAAGCGAGTCTATCCACAGATAGGTGAAACTATCTACAATTTTAAATTCAAAATCCGATTATTATATTGACAAGAGTTAGTGGATATGTATATTGTTTTCTCCGAGTTACCTTAAAATCCATCTTTAGCATCAAGTTCTAAGGCCACTTCTTCAACTGAACGAGTATTTGCTATAATTCAATACCACTCACAAAGGCTACAATTTGTATATAGCTTCATAAATTTCGGGTAGTTGACGATGAATTTCAACCGTTTTCAAGTTTATGCTAGAAGACACATTGTTACTGACCATACTTCACTGCTGGCGGGATTTTCAACAGCAGCATACATTTTTAATGGTCCCTGTGATGTAGCTAAAGATGGCACGACCTTCAATCAAGCGCATTTGCTACGTACTGAATCACACTAGATTCTTACGAAAAAATTCTTTCATTACCTACAAAATTTATCTCGTCATATGAGAACGGAAGTTAGTTTCCGGAGATCTCTCGTAAACATAATTACCATCACCATTATAATAATTTTTATCCACAGTAATCTCACTAGAGGTTTTCATTTATCTAGAGAAAACCAAACTTGAGTGGGATTTAATTGACTATTACACGATTAGAAGAAAGTGTATAAAGATTAGAAGTAACGAAGTACTCTAATGCAATAAAATATTGACTTACAAAAATACTGAACTGTCTTCAAATGTATTATTGTGCCATTGTACGCTAGATGGTAATAGTGTGTTATGATTAGCTGTTTTCTTGTTATCAGTTGTGCCAACTATAGAATCTTCATTGAACTCTGTGGAGGTTACTAGTCAAGAAGGCTTTGTTGATTCAGTTTCATTTTTATTAAAACAGTTGCATTCCACTTCAATTATCCGGATCCCAGTAATCAACCTCACTTGACAGATGATATTCAATAAATTTTAGCATTAAACAATCTCTGATATGTGACTATCCATAATATCACACAGCAGAAGCTGTAACATAACCTAAATATAATAAACAATTGTTTCAAAAGTTATAATTAGGAATGATGAAATAATCTGTAGTAATGTCACGAGAGGTCTGAGATTTATCTGGGAAATCTCAGACATCGAGTGGCATTTATTAGGACTATTTCGTGAATAAAATAAAAATGTAAATAATATATCCCTAAAATTCGATCACAAAACATTAGTAATTGTATATTAACGAATACTTAACCAATTCAGACATTGCGAAGTTGAAATACTCGTAGATGAATATTGATTACTGTAATAAAGAAATTCGATGTTATTATTCAGTAAGGCCAATTGCGAAAAGCGAAATACAGGTTTAACAATGTTAATTACATGTACTGCACGTTTCTCTTATTATTATAACATAAATACATTTTCATTATCTGCTGAAATCATAATTTAATTGAACAGTAACAGTGGGGACAGCTATATACCAATGCTTATGTATTCACAGCGAGACATGTTGCTACACAGTGAAGCCATCTCTGTATAGATAGGCCTAATTAAAACACGAATTTTATTACGCCATATGGAAGGCAGTTTGATCAAAAACCTTATTATTACTATGCAAGGTCTTTGGGTTTGATATGCGATAATGTTACATAAATTTAAACATTTGACTTTCTATTAATTGTTTCATTTCATTCACAAAATACAAATTTTATAGGCTACAATTATTGGTTAAGTTACCTATGGGAGCAGAACCAATGTCAACTGTGCCTTATTTCGACCGTTACAATCAGTGTTACACGAAAGCACTTTTATAGCTCGACAAACGCATTCTCGCTGTAGTGTGTAACGGAACTAAAGCTGCATCTACACAGTTCAATATTCCAATAGCGTATGCGTGCAATCTGGAAAGAATATTGAAAGAATCAAGTTTAAAAGGTACGTTCAATTAAGATGCATGAAGACTATGTGTCTACATGGTGCGCCGTTTCGAACGTCGTCTTCACTGCGTAAATATATTAATTAATATTAAATATCAATCTTGCATTCATTGGTTTAAAGTTGAAAGAAAAGTTTAACCGTGTAGTTACATCTTAATGTATTCATGATCATCAATTTACGGGGAAACAGTTGGTGACAACGACTAAACAAAAGATCGACCATGCGATAAATTGATAGCGATAAATATAGCTGCAAAAATTATCGCAAAGTGTGACTGTGATTGGTTGGAATTTATAATTTCATTATACTTCATTGGTCGAAAATGGAATGACGTCATATAAACGAAATAGTCACAATAATCTGCATTATCATTAATACTATTATCCTATACTGTACTGTATGTTATTGATCCCTTGTTCGGGCGATATATCAAAATAAGAACAATTTTAAACGATGCATTGTGATTGGGCATACACGAGTGGTCTAAGTTATGTTATCTTAATATCTGACTGTGGGGATTGATCCCTTGGTTGGCTTTTCTGTCATTATAAATTAATCCATCATCTATATGCACACACACGTACGCTGTGTCTCTCTCTAATGGTATTTATTGACAGTTTGAATTGTGATGTGACAATATTAAATGAAACACTAAAACCAATTGAACCTGTGGGTCGACATAGCTTTATATATTTTATTTAATTTCGGAATGACAATCCAAACCCACAATTATAACATAAATTATTAACCCCACAAAATGCATACATGTGGAATATATATAATATTCATTACTAATTCAGAAAGGTCATAATAGAGCCAGAGTAACACGTAAAATATTCGACTGCTCATTTATTTCATTTTACAATCGTTATATTTCTATCAGAAGGAACTCTGCACGTGCCGGAGTCAATAATTTTGTGGACTGAGACAACTACAATTACCGATAACATAGTCGCGGAGTTTGGTGCTCATTGATTTTCGAAATACAATCTGACTAATATAATACAGGTATTTCTGTTAGTATTAGTAAAAATGCTAAAAACAGTTTGAGTAATTGGCTAATTAATTTGATTTACTGCTGAATGTTCGGGTAACAAGTGCACGAATCACCATACAGATTATCTCAATGTTTATGAATAGTTGTACCTTAATACTTGTAGTGTGATCCATTACTTTTCTTCGGTGTACACTTTTTCAACTTTTGAAGTATTATTTTGGTTACTATTCTCTTTAAATTTTGACAGAAGTTTTATACTTTGCTACCTCTCTTCAGATGCTAATAATATAAATTTGACACTGCCACTCTGATATAGGCCTACATAAGTAAACTGACGTTGTTCACAAAATTCCATGCGTGAGCTAACTGCCTATTTTCCATGAACAGTATATAGGTGACGCTGCTTGGATATCCATTCATTCTGGAATTCCGTAAAATAAACGACTATTTATATACTGCGAATAATACAATTAAAATTTTAGTTATGGCGAGTCCTCGGCATCACTTCATTTTACCCCTTTGATTTCATTACCTGGTTGGGTTTTTCCGAGGTTTTCCCCAACCAAAAGGCAAATGTCGGGTAATCTTTTAGCGAATCCTCGGACCTCTCCTCATCTCATCACACTACATCTCGCCAAAATATTGTAAACAATTGCACAAAATTGTAAAAATTGTAGAAAATTACTAAATTGTAAAACTGTAAAACTTATAAAATATTATCAAAATTGTAATTGTAATATTGTAAAATATTGACTTGTTCTGCATCTTAGAGCTTCATTGCTCATTTAAGATCTATGGAATTGAATGAATGAACGAACAAACGAACGAAACAGGTGAGGAAAATGGTCTTAAGTAATATTACATCAGACTTCTTACCCACAATCTGGTGACTTCTTTCACAGCTTGCAATATTGTATTTATGATGGAAAACTTGACCGAGGGCAAGTTGTATCCAAGATATTGTCTCTTACATTTCAATCCAACATGGCCACTGTATAATCAATTGTGAAGAAATTGCGTAGACCAAAATGTATATGAAGAAATCCACCTTTATCTCCCGTAATTATCATCTGAATTGCATGTACGTCTGAATTTGCATATACTATACCATAGTTAGAGGAAGTAGCTAATGGAACAGAGCGAAGAGCATCGAACAAAAATTAAAAGTTGGAATTCAGTACCAACACAAATTAGGTTCACAATACGTATAGCGTAAAACACCTACATAAAATTCAATGTACTTCATGAGATAACGTGAAGTGAGTTCAATTTAAATGATACGAACATCAAGATAAGTGGTACAAAATAACATGACTGTCGAGAGAAGAAAAATGAACATGAAGGTAGTGGAATGAAATGAAGGTCGAAATAATTATTTTTAACGTCAAAAGAAGTTAAGTGAAGTGAAACTAAGATTAAGTTAAGTAAAATAAAATAAATAAAAACGACGTGAACGTCAAGTGAACTGAAATGGACGTTGGACGTCAAGAGAAACGAAGGAAATGTCAAGGGAAACGAAAGGAACGTAGAAGTGGAAAGAAGAGGACGTCAAGTGAAATGAAGCGGACATCACGTAAAACGAAGCGGACGTCAAGTAAAACGAAGCGGACGTCAAGTGAAACGTAGTGGGCATTAAGGGGAACGTAGTGAACGTCAAGAGGAACGAAGTGGATGTCAATTGAAACGAAGTGGATATCAATTGAAACGAAGTGGATGTCATTGAAACGAAGTGGATGTCAAGTGAAACGAAGTGGGCATTAAGGGGAACGTAGTGAATGTCAAGAAGAACGAAGTGGATGTCAAGTGAAACGAAGTGGATGTCAAGTGAAACGAAGCGGACGTCAAGTGAAACGTAGTGGTCGTTACAGGGAACGTAGAGGACGTCACGTCAAGGGGAACGAAGTGGACGTCAAGGGGAACGAAGCGGACGTCAAGTGAAACGAAGAGGACATCAAGTGAAACGAAGCGGACGTCAAGTGAAACGAAGCGGACGTCAAGTGACAAGTGAAACGAAGCGGACGTCAAGTGACAAGTGAAACGAAGCGGACAAGTGAAACGTAGTAGGCGTTAAGGGGAACGTAGTGAACGTCAAAGGGAACGAAGTGAACGTTAAGTGAAACAAGGTGGACGTTAAGGGAAATGAAGAGACATCAATTGAAACGAAGTGGGAAGCAACTGAAACGAAGTGAATATGAAGTGATACGAAGTGGACATCAAATGTAATGGAGTGGATATGAAGTACAAGGAAGTGGACATCAAGTGAAATGAACTGAATATCAAGTGAAACGAACTGGACATCAAATGAAACGAACTAGACATCAAGTGAAACGAACTGGACGTTAAGTGAAACGATGTGGACGTCAAATGAAATCAAGTGGACGCCAAATTAAATTAAATTAACTTCAATGGGAAACAAACTTACGTGGAGTGAAATGAAGTGGACGACAAATGACATTACCATCAAATGAATCGAAGTGATGGACCTTCAAAATTTGACTCGCTGTACTCAGGTATTGGCAAGAGCCGTTAACGTAATATAAAAATGTTGTCTCAGAGCGCTGACGAAATTCCAGGGGATATTAAAGAAAAACTGAATTCATCTGTACAAAAAATGAACGCTGAAAATATAAAGACAATTCGTTCCGCAGGCCTATACATCTTGATTACAAAGTCTACAACAAGGAGGGGGGACTAAAGAGGGACATAAATTTTAATCTATTCCTTTTTACAATCTACTAGACTCGGTTGTCCTTTCCTTTCCGTTCCCTCGTTCTCAATCCAATTCCGGCCTCCTTCCCTTGTGCTTGCAATTCTCTTCAATCCTAGTAACAACCCTCCTCGAAGCGGGGCAAAAATGCAATTTTCGTTTAGTTTACGTCGTAATCGCAGTCGTCCTGATTGTCTCTGTAGATCATTCGTATATTTCTTGTAATTTTCTGCTCATTCCTTTAGTTGATGCGGGTCCTGCGAGATTCTGGGATAGGTCTGGTCTCCAAGGAATGGCTCGACAAGTATGCAGTAAACAGACGAATCAGACCACGGAGAGATTCGCTAAATCCACTTGTAATGTCTGCATAAGATTGTAAAATATACCACAAAAACTTCCTTCTGTAACTTCTTTTAGGTTCTGTTTATAATTTCCGATAGAATCGTCATCACCACCACCATCATCAAGGCGCTGACCGACTTTGCGGCCGAAGAAGCTGTGCTTCATGAAATTGAGCTAGCGGAGGAACTTCCTCCCTTTCGTGCGTTCTTGTAGATTCTATTCGATTTTTGATTTTTTATCATTCAAAATTCTCTAAATTTTGTCGTCGTTTGTAAGAACCGGAGCAAGATAAAGTTACTAACAAAGTTAAACCTCACACAGCTATTTTATCAATCTTGATACCGTACTCCTGAAAAATGGAATCATGCGTGTAGTTCAGACTTTTCTTTTCCAAAATTCCCTATGTCCGTTGCCGTTGTAGTTATTATAATCACGGTAGGAGTCGTTCGTCTTTTTCGTCTCATTAGAACTGGTTAATCCATTTTAGTCTTGTTAATCAAATATTACGTCACTTTCTGATCTTCATTAGCCAGCGGTAGCACTTTCCAAGTGCATGTCCAGAGGAACCAGGTTCAATTTACGCCAGTAAAGTAGGGACATCTCCCGCCCATAGGGATTAAATGCATTGTTGTTCCCGAAAAAATCCTGATCATGCTGTTTATCCACTACGAGTATTATTTAAATTAACAATGAGGATAGAACAAAAGAATCTAAAAGTGGACTACCGAAGATAAAAGTACAAATGAGTGATTTTCCAAATAGTGATAAATCAAAGAAGCTACTTTTTCAAGAAAAAAAAATTATAAATGAAAATATCTTGGAGGTATTGTAAGGAGAGTTTGGCAGTAAAAAATTATGGAAAGTGAGCTTTATTGATAGAATTTAATTTTTGGAAATCGTTATTGTGCTAGGTAACATTGCTGTTAAACATTTTAATATGTTCCAAAATATGCTAAATCACTTAACACGCCTTGGAAAAAATATTGTGAGCCTGTTTATTAATTACGTATGTTTGAGTTTTTGCATTCCATGTAAAACTGAAAGTAGATAATGTCTTAATAATAATCATTTTATTATCAAATCACAAAGAAATATATTTTAGCTGATGCTGCATAACAGATTTTCAAATAACAGAATCTATAAACAGAAAAGTTTTCTTTTCTCAATCGTACTATCAGAGACTGGAATGCTTTTCCTGCAGAATTACTAAAGGCTTTACCAATAACCAAAAATGTATTTAAAAATAAGCTTAAGGACTTTACTAATAGACGGTAGTATATTATACACACTATTTAAAGGGTGTAATTGATATCTTGTTATTTGAAGTGTTCTATAAGTGAGGAAGTGTGCTGTGTCAGTGACGTGTGTAGTGTCAATGAAGTCTATTATGTAAGTGAAGTGTGTAGTCTCAGTGAAGTCTATTGTGTAAGTGAAGTGTGTTTGTGTCAGTGAAGTTGCTGTGCAAAGTATTTGAACAGTGAAATGGTTTTGAAGTGTTAGTGAAATCAGGATAGAATCAGTGAGTGAGTGAGTTGACAGCGAAATAAGTAGTGCCGAAAGGTACTTGTGCAGGTATGAACCTGTCACACTCGTGGGTCTTAGTTCGAACTTAGGATTAAGATACAAATTAAATTTACTTTAAATGTTATTTTAAGTGATCATGCTTCATTTAATTTAGGATGATGATGATGATTATTATTATTATTATTATTATTATTATTATTATTATTATTATTATTATTTTTAGTTGTGTTTGTTATTAATTGTCATTATTGAGTGTAATTAGTTACCACTGCCACCGGGTATATACCCATTTGCAGTGTGAATACATACATACATACATACATACATACATACATACATACATACATACATACATACATACATACATACATTATCAATGCTCACTTTGAAAACATGATCTTTAGTAATTATGTATGTTTATTTGAACACTTTGCATTACATGTAAAATGAAAGTAGACAATGTCGTAATAATAATAATAATAATAATAATAATAATAATAATAATAATAATAATAATAATAATCAGTTTAATATCACATCACAATGACTTAGCACAGTTTGGAACATTCATACTACTGAACAATTTGCTAAAGTGGTCAAAGCTCGTTTCTTTCCCTGTACCCTTCATTTGTTTGCTGCTCAACTTGCGTTCTCTATACTCACACTTCCACCCAGAATGTGGTTTTGCACGTTTGGGTACGTTTGCATCGGATATTTGAGATTCAGCGTTTTCTATACGCTTGCTTTTCTTATATTCGCTCATAAACTACTCGGCAAGCTTGTTTCGCACCGACTTCATATATTAGCTATTATAGATGACGTCACAGCGGACTACGTAAAAACTGTTTTGATTAAATCAAAGCTTTATTGACATATTTTACCAAAACGTAAACCACAAAAGTCAACTAAAAACTGATTACTTAAATGAAATGCTTGTGTTTACTTACGTATTGCACTCGCAATTGTTGACTATAGATCCAATTCTTGTACTTGGTTGTGGCAAGCGGGAGTGAGCAAAATTGTTGCATGCTTCCAGCAATCCTGAAACAATGTGCTATAGTTATTTATGAGACAAGTTTGTAAAGATTCTCTTTTTGGCATGAACGTGTGTCATACGCTTTATTCTACGACAGCACAATTTTACATTTAATAATTATTTAAAATTGTAGCGTATATAAGCTCACAATGTTATGGCCGTCTAAACTCAGAACCATTAACAAGTATCCATGGAATAGCAGCAGGTTTTATTAATATTCACGCTTTCATGGTCGTCTAAACCTGCATATAATCAACAAAGGAGTTAGGAACAGGACGTTGAGAAATTCATGATATCCACGCTAATTTAGGCACAACAAATTTTTGAAAACCAGACATTTATTTATCCGCATGATTGGTTAACATAACATTTTTAGCTCCTAATATCGTTACCTAATGTTTCTGAATGTTATACCTCAGATAGTAAACATATGCATGGACAAGCACGAATATTTCCATTGAATTTGGTGAAAACTGCACACGCATGAAGCATTTTGAACATCATATAGTTTAGACAAAAAGGCAAATTTGTGGAAAGATATGCAACACTGGAATATGGAGCAGGCCTATACAAAAAATTGCTTCCGGACCTCAAAGAAGACGTAGAGGTAATAAACTTCTTATTATTAACTTCCCAAGTGCCAAAGGCATATTTTCGTACAAATGAATTTTTAAATGGCTAGAAGTGTGTTTTGGATCATTGTCCTGCTGAAAAACCCAATTACGTGGCATATTCTTCCTCTCATGTGGAACCATATTCTTTTCTAAAGTATCACTAGGCCTATATAACAAACGATACATATTCCCTTCAATTTGGAGTAGAAGACCAACTCCATTTCTAGAAAAACATCCCCACATCAAGACCCTACCACCACCGTGCTTAATAGTCGGTACCTGGTATTTTCTGTTGTCTCTTTGGTTTTTTGGTCGACGTACATATTGAACACTAACAGAAGAAAATAAATTTAATTGAGCTACTCTCATTACTTCATAACTCTCATACATTCAGTGAAATGTATCGTAGTTCCAGTGCAGTGAGTGAGTTGTCGGCGAAATGAATGTAGTCCTGAAAGGTACTTGCGCAGGTATGAACATATCATACTTGTGGGTTTTAGTTCGAACTTAGGGTTAAGATACAAATTAGATTTACTTTAAATGGTATTTTAAGTGATCGTGCTTCATTTAATTTAGGATGCTCCCTGTTATTTTATCATTATTATTAATTATTATTAGTATTATTATTAATTTATTATTAATTGTATGTTTTATTAATTGTGTTTATTATTAATTGAAGCGTCGGCTGGAACAACGTTATAAGTTACGTTTGGTAAAATTTACAGGAGCTGCAAAAATGTGTACACGTACAACGTTGTTCTTATATGGTAGCAAACTTTTGAGTGGACAAATTTCACGTACTGCATTGATGGACAGTTGCAAGCCAAAGTGTATAGCAAGGTAACATGACATACAACATTATTACACGGAAACACGCCGAATGAAAATTTTGTAACTTACAACGTTGTTCCAGCTGACGCTTCAATTGTCATTATTGAGTGTAATTAGTTACCACTGCCACCGGGTATATACCCATTTGCAGTGTGAATAAATACACATACATAACACCTTACACCAATCTGTAGTGTTCCATGTTTGATACATTTTTGCAAACTCTAACCTGGCTTTCCTATTTTTTTTTTTTGGATTTATGAGTGGTTTTCGTGATGGTTGTCTATCATTTAAATCACCAGCTACTCTATAAAGTAGAGACTTGTAGGTTCATCCATGATGCTGCTCTACATCAACCCTAATTTGTCGAGCCAATTTTCGTGGATCAGCAACCGACTGTTTACAAAAAATTATTCTGTCCTCCCTCACTGTTGTTTTTTGAGGACGACCAGACGTTGGCTTATTGTCTACTGACTCTTCTTGTTTTTGCCTTCGACTCCACACACTTATGAGTTGTTGTGATATATCAAAATCTTTAGCAATGCTAGATGCGATTATCCCTTCTTCAAAGAATTTAAAACAGCTTGTCTCACATCCACAGTGTTTTCCTTTTGTTTTGACATTCTTGCAATGAATGGTCTGTACAAATACACAAGCACTATCTAAATAGCTGAAGACTAATCTATACTAATAATAAATCTGTAAGCGAAATTTTTCTGGTAATTTTCGATTTTCCAAAAATAATTGGTGTTAACATGTATAGTTAATCATCCTGAAACCGAAAATCGCATTTTTTAAATTTTTGTTTGTATGTCTGTCTGTCTGTCTCTCTGTCTGTCTGTTACCTTTTCACGCGATAATGGCTGAACGGATTTCGATGAAAATTGGAACATAAATTAAGTTCGTTGTAACTTAGATTTCAGGCTATATGACATTCAAAATACTTTATTTGAAAGGGGGGTTTTATAAGGGAGCCTGAATTAAATAAACCGAAATATTTCGCTTATTATTGATTTTTGTGAAAAATGTTACATAACAAAATTTTCTTTAAACATTATTTCCGATAAGTTTTATTCCAGGCAAAATTTTGATAGGACTGATATTTAAGTCTGTCTGTCTGTCTGTCTGTCTGTCTGGATGTTTGTTACCTTTTCACGCGATAATGGCTGAACGGATTTCGATGAAAACTGGAATATAAATTAAGTTCGTTGTAACTTAGATTTTAGGCTATATGTAATTCAAAATACGTTATTTGAAACGGGGTTATAAGGGGGCCTGAATTAAATAAATCGAAATATCTCGCTTATTATTGATTTTTGTGATAAATGTTACATAACAAAAGTTTCTTTAAACATTATTTCCGATAAGCTTTATTCCAGGCAGAATTTTGATAAGACTGATATTTAAGGATATACAAGAGTTTTAAAATAACAATACAACACATTTTCAAAGCCGCCTCGGATTATAGCGTCGTTGTTCCGTAATTCCTATGTGCAAAATATAAAATTTTTAAGCAGGAAGAAAAAACAGATTTATTCATTCTATGGCAGTGGTACATAGGAGATCGTGAATTCTTACATTTTCGAAAGAAAGAAATATAATTTCATATAGGAGATTGTATTATATGCTGTATAACTATTTAAGTTATTTAATAGAGCAAAAATCTGAAAATCGATATGTCACAAATGAGTAATTGCAGGAACGACATCTATGGCTGTAATGAAATTAAAACAAATGACTCCGTCTATTTAAGGCGGCCTTGACGTTTATCAATATTAATATGCAGAGAATATTAAATTTGTCTGTTTGTATGAAGTAATCTCAGAAGCTAATTTGGATAATTCCTTCACTATTTTAAATTTGTAGTTTCTCTAGATGGATGTAATACTATACGTAAGGAATGAGGTAAGATGAAAATACATATTTACGAACAGAAAAATTATCTTCGTACACAATCCACTCTATTAATTTGGAGTGATTTATTAAAGATGCATTCAAGACTAATTTAGAAAAATGTTAAACGGATTATCGTTGCATCAAAAACGGATGTTCTCTGAACCAAATGATCATATTTTAATTATTTGCATGTAATAACAAATAAGAAATATGTGAAAGGAATTATCATTGCACCAAATGAGTGGTCTCTGGACCAAAATGATCGCATTTTAATTACTTCAGTAAAATTTAAATTAAGTAACATATTAAACTATTTATCCTTCTATCAAACACGAATGTTCCCTGGGGCAGATGTCTTATTTTAATTATGTAATTACTTTATATTTATTTCTAACAAGTGCAGCGGAGCGCACGGGTACGGCTAGTATTTAATATATACCATGCTACCAAATCAAACAACAAAATACTTATCAGCCAATGGAATATACACTGATATTGTTATCTATGAACTTGCCTGTTTCCTAGATACGTAGCCATAGCAACGTGACGCTACTCATAGAATGACACACCTGTGTGCTTTGCGTTGTTGTAACTGCATGCAAACAGTACTGACAACATAAAACCTTAACTACAAAATACTTTTGAACGCTACTGTAGGCCTACCTATAAAAATAAACTACTACGAACTACAACCTTGAGATATTTACAAAATCGGTCTTACGTTAAATGTTAAATTTATTATCATATACGTAAATAAAAACTCTGTTACAATATGTTCGTATTGAAATAGATTCATATAAGAGGTATACTCCGAAAGTGTAATATTAAACGTGCTTACTGTAAAAAATCGAATTAATTAATTATACTGCTATACAGTGATTTTACTACTGAACAAAAACATGTGTACCAACTCTAATTTGAATGTGCTGATTAAAGATATGAAGTCCATTTTTTTCTATCACGTCACAGTTTTAATATAGGCCTAATAACATTTTTAATTTTAAAATTTTACATTTTTAATACATTTAGATCCGTTTTATTTATTTTACTGTGATTTTGCTACTGAACAAAAACAAGTGTACCAACCCTAATTTGAGTGTGCTGATTATAGATCTGAAGTTCGACTTTTTATCACGTCACAATTTTAAAATAATAACATTTTTAATTTTTAATTATAATGTGTGACACTACGTTGAAGTAAAAACTGAGTGCTCTTGAACTCGAAGCTTCGGACACATTTATAATAGTGTACTAGGTTTTAGGAAATTATCGAGCTGATAATTATGCTGAGATAATATGTAACATGCTTAGAGCATTTCAGAATCTAGGTTGTCGCATGTCTTTAAAAATTCACTTTCTTCATTCGGACCTTGGCTTTTTTCCATCAAATCTCGGCGCTGTAAGTGACGAACATGGGAAGAGTTCCATCAGGACATATCAACGATGGAACCCACGTACCAGGGTCAATACGGTCCGAGCAAGATGGGTGATTTCTGTTGGTTCCTACAGCGATCAACCACATGCCAACATAAGCGGAAAAACAAAGGTTTCAAGCACTTTTAACAGAGTTTTTAGTGCTTACTACATATTGTAAGTATATGACTCTTTATAAATATATTTAAAATAATATAATATGACAATTTGCAAAGAATATAATATAAACTATGCTCAATTTATGTCTCTCACTTTACAGGTATATACTGAATGGTAAGATTTAGAATTAATGTTACAGTCCCATAACTCAAAAAACTTGACGTGCCATGATACATCTGATTACATATCTGGAATCAGCGCTTCAATATCAGTATAAAACACTTGAAATTTCCTCAGTAGCAGACAAAAAGTTTTTTTGTATCACAGTGTTATATAATATAATGTTTTTCCCCCTCACATAATGAATAATGCATTCTAGATTATTGATATTTTTTAATATTTTGAAATATGAAAAACAGGTTTATAATACACAATTGAGCTGTATCACTTGCATAAGTACTTTCGTCCATCGCAACAGAAAATCATTAGAGATCTTGGAGATTTCCAGCAGTTGTAACTCTATATCTGCTGCCATATCTTTGACCCTACTTAATATTGATTGTGTTTCAAGATAAACAAATTTTTTCGAACCTCTCTTTTTCTGCTTTGCAGATATTCCCATCATTCCCTAAAAGACTTTCCTCTTTAGAAAACTGAATACACTAAATCATATCCAGACTTAAATAGAGCTTCCCACTTGCTGATTTCACTGTAGTAATGGTCTGTTTTTAGAAGTTTTATCAATCTTTCTGTATCGTTTTCACTAGCATTTTCATATTCTCTTTTATGCTTGTTATCATAGTGTTTCTGGAGGCCTATATTATATTTTTGTTCTCAAACACTGTTTACAGATTAAACACCGAACGTAATGTCCTGCACTTTGGCACAGAAATTCTTTTTCCTACATTTTGTCAAAATACCGTCTTGAAGATGAAGCGATCAAGCCTCCTATTTTGCACACTGGTATAATAACTACAAACGTTTAGCAACTTCCACTCTGAACGTTCACTGACAAGAGACAAGCAAATTAACTTCGAGAAATTGAACTCTCATCTGAGCTGTCAATCATCTGGCCACTGTAGAAGAGTCAAACCACGGCTATGGCAAAAAGCACAATAGTACTGTTATTTTCTACCTGTAAACCAGATAGCGTAGGGAAAGTCTTTGCTCAAACACTTCAGAAAGAGGTGGAGATATGAGGAGAGTGACCTATCTACCTCTAATGAAAGTTGAAACACAATGCTAAACCTTTATCAAGTTTTATGGTTTTCCAAGTAAACTTTCAACTTGTTGACAGCTCATCTTCCTAGCATATGAAATACATACTTTTCTGGGATTCGTCCCCCTCGTCCCTTATAAAATAACCACGTCTACACTGTGTGCAAGTGAGAGTGTAACTACCTTCTTCTCTTTCTAAAATTTGATAATCCGATTTCGTCTGTCGATCTTGATAGAACGTTGTGATTCTTGTAACACTCTCGACTAAACCGATAAATTATCCTTCAAAATCCATTTGTATTTTTTTCAAGACATCTTCCTTTCTATTTGTCAGTTACATATATTATACTGTATGTTGAGGCGAATAACATTTGTTATGAAGCAGGATTAACTAGCATTGGCCTCGTGTAATTGGATCTCGCAAATGGAGCACTTGAATGAGAATCGTGTCGGTCTGCCTTCCTAATCCTACCGCTGTATTAGGCAGTTTAGAATCCCACTTCCCCCCTCCAATGCCAGCATAATACAAAAGCCCCAAGAGCGGGTGTTTTCGTAAACAAACGCCATTTAAATTACTTCCGGGGGTTTGGGAGTATTGCACCGAGAAGGGTTGGAGTTGCAATAGCCCACGGCATGTTGCAGTGTTGCCGCCATCCAAGGGCAGAGTGTTCACCCAATCCCAGCGGTATAGCAAGAAGTTGATCGAGTGGTCGCACTCCGCTGCTTCCACAAACATCCCCGACATGTCCGTTTCGTTCTCATTAAGTCTACTTGCCTCTCTGTAAAACGCTTTGGATTGCAGTGTTAACTTATCATAACAAAACATCGCGCAAACAAGGGTCGTTCAGATTTCACACTCTAATAAATTCCTTATAATGGGATTGGTAGGTTAGTTATGACGTGTCTACTGATAAACGCTTCAAACAAAACACACAGTTATTTTACAAAATAATACGACATCCTAGTTTTCTTTTTATTTGTTGAAGATTAGCCTATATTTATTATAAAAATCGTCATGACTATAATTTATTCGCCATCAAAGACGAAGTCCTTTAGGCAGTTCCATGTTACTATGACAGATAAAATTTGTATTTTCATAATCAGCGAGTATATCTGACCTTGCGGCCATCAGACCACAAGAACAACGCTTAAAAGATCACGATAAATTCTCTTGGGAGAAAGAAAAGTCTCCACCTTCCTGTTTCCTTAATCAGTGAGTTAACAACACTTTAACACAGGGGTCGTCAGCACAGAGCACGCTGGGGCTAGCCTCTCTTACCCGCGGAAAACGCAGTGCAGTAGAGTGCACTCCGTAGCTGCTAGCGGGTAAGCTCTCTATCTCTCCCTGTTGCACGACGGTGCGCACGGGACGGCACCGCGTACTCATTGCACATTTCAGCGAGTGCTAACGACCACTGCTTTAACAGCTGTCCGGTTACCTAACATCCTTGAAGTTGGTGACAGCTAAGTCCGAGCACTCGTTATTGATTCGGGAGTTGGTAAATTCAGTCATAAATGCGGTACAGCTCATGCATTATGTCCAGACACTCCCCCACTCTTCCTACAGAGCTGCGTACGAGTTCGGATGAATTATAGGAGAATGAGTTAACCTTTGCCTTAAACTCGGTAGACACATACTCGATCTTCCCTTCTACTCCTACCCCCTCAACAGAAACGTTGTTCCCCTACTGCGCATCGCGAGTGTCTTGACAAAATGCATCAGCTGTACACTGAGTCTCTGCGAAAAAAAAAAAAATGTATAGGTAAACTGAGTCCCTCTCAAAAATGGTGCATAGGTAAAGTCAGTCCCGACTAAATTTCGTCACTACAAAACCTTACCTTTCATTTTTTCTAAATTTGGAACTGGCAACCAAATAGTACAACTAGTAGTTCGTAAGAGTGATTAATAACACTGTGTGGTAAAAACATTTCGTCACTTCACTTTAAGATGAGCTTAAAACTGCCAAGCTCTTACATTATTTTAAGAGTATAAAAAATAAAATCTGTAGCCATCCGCAATAAATAATGTTCGATTCCTCTGGCTATTCATGATCTCCATATTTCCGATCCTTCCACACTGCACATTCACTCTCTTGCGTATGACGTCAGGTGTTCTGACTGACATAATCTGCAGTGGAAATAGTCGAAACATTGATGTCACTATCAACCTCCAAAACTGTAATATTCTATAGAAAAAATTATACTTTAGATTGTCAACACGACAAAGCATATTATGAACAAAACAACTATTAACTTCGAAATATTTTACAAAACTATACCATCATAATAGATCACATATCTTTACGCATTTTTGTCAGGTCTACTGGGACTCAGTTTACCTACACTCGAGACTCAAGTTACCTAAGGAATTGCCACAAATTCGACTTAAGATCGGGGAAGGGGCGATTGGAACCAAGCAGTCAGTTCAAGCAGGACTCAAACCCACACCGAGCGCTCCTTCGGAACACGATTCGAGCAACCTCCTTGCTATTTCGATGGATACATTCGTATTGAGACTCCATTATGAATTGGCTTTATTAGTGGTCGGAAACGAAACCATCGCCGTAAAATATTTTGTTCATTTATTATTATTATTATTATTACTATTATTATTATTATTATCATTGCTGTTATTATTACTATTATTATTGTTATTATTATTATTATTTCTGTTATTATTATTATTATTTCTGTTATTATTATTATTATTATTATTATTATTATTATTATTATTGTATGTTTAGTTAACAGTCTGAAGACTGCTTGAAACATCAGAAGTAACACCAATAAGACATCTATAATGAGGCAACTAAGTCAGGAGATATTGGAGTAGGGTGGCCAGTTCCTTTCTCCTTACATCGCTAATTAATAGCATATTTCACTAATCAGACTTAAGATATAGGCAACAATTATTCTTCCTCTAAACCACATTGTCAATTGAAATGTACTGGCTGATAATTAGAAACTGGGATTTATATGTAGGCCTAGTAAGAGTTAAGAATGACACCGAGTATAGTCGAATTCGAACCTAAGAATCCGGGGCTTGTACATGATAAATGAAATTGGGAAGAAATCTATAATTGACAGGGTGTTTCCGGGCTGGTGTTACAAACTTTCAGGGATGATGGCGGAGGGCACATGTATCAATTTGAGATAAGGAACCATGGTCCGGAAATGACTGAGTCGAAAGTTATAAGCAAAAATAGTTTTGTGGAAATGAAATTTGTAATTTCGCACCACGTGCCCTCCTTCTCTTAACCTTTGGAACAGTCGAGGAAAGATGATACGGGCCGGATGTCTCCTACGTGGGTACTTGTCGGATACAATCTGTGAGCTTGTCTACTGTTCCCATTGGCTCATCCGTATTCGAAAATCAGGTCTGCATAATCCGCTCTAGTGTACTCCTCCATTTCACTAGGACTGATAGACTGGACACTGCAACTTGTACACATACACTGCTGTCTACAGACGTGCATATCAGGACCGACTATGTCCGTTACACATTACGCTATCTGCATTTTCTTATCATTCAAATGTAGATTTAAACTTACGTACGTGGAGAGTGAATGTTTCCTTACTAAGAGTAAAAAACGAAAAGTTCCTAACGGATTTAATATAGGATTTATGGCGTGATATGTTTCGTGCAACGAAGATTTTGGATGTAGTGTAAATTTTCATTATATTTACATGTTAACCCTTAATAATTACTATCTAAACATTTTTCATCAACGCCAACAGACGCAGCTTCAAATTCTGTACGTAACTATATATTCACGTGTTTTTATCTATTAGTGTATATTTTAAGGAAATGTGGCTGCCTCGTTTGATTAGAAAAGGATAACGCTTATGATGAAATTTATGAGAAGGAAGGAAACGAATAGATTCCATTCTCTGCTCTACTGCAATTTAAGTTCCGAATATTCTATAGCAGCGATTAGATGGCGAAAATGTAATCGTGCGCCGAGCCACTGTGTAACCTGCAACGTGCATAGCACCTATGGAGGGAGGCGGACATGCGAAGGGGAAGTGAAGCAACTGTGTGACTTATTAACGGATTTTCATTTTCCTTACGTCAAGCACTTAGGCCCTAAATATGATTTTATACAGTACAGGGCTACAAACTAATTTTTAGTACGTGTAACGAAGAAAGAAATGAACAATAAATGAACAATATCACAACCTAAAATTAACTGTCTTCAGGATGTCTCTGCGACAAAGTTTCAAAATCAGGAATTATGTCACTTACTGCCAGTCGTAGTTGATCACGAAGGTATTTGTCTGTCAGTCGTGACCTAATTTGGTTTTTACTATTTTAATCGTTGAAAATAATTTTTCACAAACGTAAGTTGTAGCGAACATGGCTTCAACAGAGCAAGCGAAAGAACGAAGCTCCGGATATTAATTTTTTGGTAAAGATTTGAAAGTTCAACATTTGTCAAGTCCTTACATCTAGCTTTCATTTGGCTACACATAGTAAATCAGTGAGTTCAAATTGAAGATCTAACCGCATTATTCGTACATATGCTGAAAAAGGGTCGACGTACAGAGATGATGATGATGATGATGATGATGATGATGATGACAACAACAACAATAACAACCTCTTAATGTTTCATCAGTAACATGTAGTATAATGCCGTTTTATGTTATACAAGCGTCATACATTTAATATTCTCATCATATTGACAGCAAAAAAATGCGTCCTCTCATCCTACTTGGAACTTTCGTACATGGTTTCGAGGGAGACATATGCCACTCGCAGGTCAGAGACAAATACAAATGGAACGTAGTTTGACTCCAGTGAGTGATAGGGTGGGGGTTGGCTGAGGTTAGAAGCAAGCGAAATGCACAGCTATCACTGCGAACCACAATGTCTCGCGAGTCACGTTCTCGCCACGGCTGCTCTGTAGTAAGAGTTAAAAATGACACCGAGTATAATTGAGTTCGAACCTAAGAATCCGAGGCTTGTACATGAAAAATGAAATTGGGGAGAATGTGGAAGGGTGTTAGTGGAATAAAGAAGAAACCTGTAATACTCCGAAAAAAAAATCTCTGCAATATTTGTTTTGTAGTCCTCAAATTCCATCGAAAGTGGCCGGATATCGAAATCAGGCCGGATATCGAATGAATAACGAGCGCGCTAGTGCTCGACTCACAGACTGAGGGGAACACTTTAGACTGTCTCTGGACACCCCTAGTTTGGAGGTGATCTTAATTGACGCTTCTACGCTGTACTCTGGCAGAAAGGTGCCTCGAAGTGACACGATTCTACGTGACTGTAATACGGCGCGCGGCCTACACTATAGCAAATAAAAGCGGAGTAGAATAAACATCATGATTCCATTTACCCTCAACGAATGGTTTAAATTCTAATGCATTCGAAATCATGTGGAATTCGCGAATTATCATAGCCGACACAAATTGAAATTACATAAGAGAATATTTTGACACCAAACATGAGCGAAACCAATTAAACATGAAAACTGAATTTTCGTGTTGTTCGTAGCCGAGAGCGATCACATATTATATTAACGCTAAGTAGTGTATAAAACGTCCCGCGTTAAAACTGATTTAACACGGAGACCTGAAAAGAACTAAGACTGATTTTTCGGTGTGTGTAGGCCCTATTGATAGCAGCAGTGAAGATACAAAGCGAGTATTCTGTATTCCAAAATATGAGAACCCAACGAGTCGTGCGACTTTGTGAGCTCAAAAGCCTTGTTGGGGCAAGTGTCATTATACAGGGACATTATTTTATTTTTACTTCCATTTTTATACAGGGACATCACTTTATTTTTACTAACATTTTTAACATTAACCTGGCTATACTCGGAAACACTGTTACCCCCCTTCCATTACAGGAGTTTGGAGTTGCTAGTGCAATATGTAAACAAATCATTTTACTAGCTATAGGAGGAGAGAAAAGTAGTGTATCCATTTATGTTACAGGGAAATATAGTATTACGATTTTCAGTTTGGTCATTACTTTACAGTATTTTATCAAAAAACAGTAGAATAGTAACAATTTTCTTCATAAACTCAATTCTTCAGGCGGTTATATGCATTATGTAATGTCTACTTTATTCAGCATATTACTAACGTAATTTATTCCTGAGAATTTTGTGAGCACTTCCGTAAGAAACCCCAATTTCTACAGCTAACTTCTTGACCGACTTATTAGGACCTCGCTGCATCCTTTCTCTAGCATCTTCTACAGCATCTTCTGTCACCTTTGTTGGCCATCTTACACTTTTCTTCCTTTCTGTACACTCTGTTGCTCTAAATTTATCTACCAGATTAGTGACATTTCTACGGAAATATTGCGTAATGATATAATCAGTAAATTGTGAGGAAAAAAAACTGTTGTTCACATTCGGTTATATTGTAATTCCAGTTTCCATCATCATCCTTCATACTTACAAACAGTAAAACAAAACTCTTGTTTAAATAATGCTGTTAAGTACCGTACCATATTATAGGGCACCGTACTTTCGGTAACTCTAATCTTCACTTGTGCTCAGTCCACACAGATAAATTCAGTTATGCTACACACCATACCTGTGTGAAAATAAACTTCAATAATATAAGCTCTTTCTTCTATAGAAAACGCAACATATTTCTGAAACACACTGTACTCTGTACTGTTTATTTCACTGCTAGCAACAGCGGCCGTAAGTTTGTGTGACTGACATTAGCAAGGACATTAGTAAAAGGGGTGGGAGTCAAGTACATTTAGAAACGCAGGTACAATAGAAATTGAAGTATAAATAAAACGATGTCCCTGTAGTACCTCAGTTTTTGAATGTACTTCACTCCCACCTCATATACTAGTAAACTTCCAACCTTCCTCCACACAGAACCAAGGCCGCGTATGCAATCAAAGTAAACAGTACTGAGTTAGTGAGTATAGTACGTTCCAGAAATACGTTAGCGTTTTCCAGTGACGAAAAAGCTTTCAATATTGAATCATATTTTCGCACAGGTACTGTCGTCCGTTTGCCTAAGTCGCATCCCGGCTACCCCCACCCCTTCTGCTCGCCCCTCTGTAAGGGTTAGTGGCTGGGCTGTCTTAGCTTTTTTCTGAAAACATTAATTTCTGTTAGGAATTGGACGTCTAAGTAATATTATACGATTGTCTAAAATAACTTAAATGAAAGGGCCTCGTTAAGTAATTATAGCTCGCGCAAGAAACGATTACCGAAAAGCAATGATGGCGTTGCTGTCTGTTTTGACGTGTGTTTGTAGGTACGCCGAGAGGGGAGAGGTGTGAGCTGATGGAAGTACTGTCTCTTCCAAGAAGATTAACAAATGAGGACATAGCTGTGGAAATAAAGAACGTAGCAAGAGAAAAATTCGAAGCTAATTAAACGCGCAACATATGTTTACGAATGAAATAATAATACTGTGCGATACAAGACACGTATTCACATGCAATGGAGCAAACAAAAGTCGTAATGTAACTATCACAGCACATGACTGATTCTACCGATGTCATTTCTCTTCCGATTGTACTCTAGAATATCATTCAAGTTATCTCGTAACCTTTCCTGTCGCCCGCTCTTCCTTATCGCAGTGTTTGATTCGCATTCCTTCCGTCGGTAATCCGTACTTGCGAGACCTATAACTGTCACGTGATTTTCCCCCTTTCTACGACCCTGCGACAAAACCACTTGGACGGACAGTAGATAGCATCTATGAGTAATTTTATGTTTTCGGATCGGGCAGAAGTGAAGATCGAATTTGCAATAGGTACGTAAGGTACTCTTTAATACAGTAGGTACAGAATTATTTCAACATGAGTTACTAGTACGAAGGACGAAACTGGTAATTGGAATTAGCTACAATAGTCTATAGTGCGATAATATGCACAAAAGAACTGAAGCCTGTATCGAATTGAGCGACCACCATCATCAAAACTGTTTTTAATATCCATATTATGATTATTTTTCTATTTAAATTCATTCTCTGTATTGTACGCTAATGTGCTGTAGACAGTATAATATACACCACATAATGAATACGTCCGCAAGGATAGCTCAGTTCGTGAGTAAAAACACTTATTGTTAAAACAGTACTGAATTTTGATTAAACCAAAACCTAATGAAAATTATCAAACTTAAAATCGCGATATTTCCTAGTTTACGTAACTCGAATTACTTTTCTTTCCCCCTATATCTAGCAAAGCGATTTATTTGTATTTTACGCAGTATCATCGAACTCCACTTGTGGAAGGGAGTAGCAATCGGTGTTTCCGGTTCTCAACCGTTAATCCAAAAGTAGAGCCAGATTAATATTAGAAATGTTAGTAAAAATAAAATGATATCCCTGTAGTTCTCCAGTTTCCACAAACATCATCATAATATTTCCCAGACATTCAAAGTTATTTTTATATTGGCATAAACAACAAATAGAAAACAATACATTGTATATGTACAAATACGGTGTTAGGGAAGACTTTCTCTGGGTATTCATTTCTCACATGTTAGCCATAAATAGTCTGCAACAAGAAATTTTAGATACAGAAAACCCGATCTCAATTAAAGAACAGATTAAGAAAAGGATTTAAAAATAGACAGTTATAGGCCATTCGGTATCTCGCGAAACCTGTCTGCGCGTGAGGGGAAGAAGAAAGTGGACTGAGAAGCTTCCCTCTCTCGCTACGCTTATATGTAGGGCTAGGATTTTGATGAAATTGCATCTTTTTTTCTAGCAAGTCAGAAACATAGCTGCTTTAGTATTTATGTTCTATGTGATAAACTGTTTTAAGACATATTTGTTAGGACATATTTTGCATTTTTTTGCCTGTTTAAACTCATAAGAGAAAATTTTTTGTTGTATTCGGTCTTTTTTGAGGCATTTTCATTTAATTTTGGCCATAAATCCCCTTTATTAACTTCAAATAATGTCTATTTCCTATGATATTTTCTCTTCATATTTTGTCCATTAATATGATCCATTTATTTTGTATAATATTTTAATCGTTTTTCTACACAAATATTGCCATTTTAACGTAGTACACTCCATGTAATGAATGGATCAGTCCAACCACCCTTCAATATAGACTCCTCTATGCCTGCTAGTTCCGGATAAGAGTGGCCTTGTGGTGGACTACATGAAACTACATCATGTAAAATAATTAATTAAAGTGCACTACTTAGAAAAAATTATGTAAAATTAAATAAAATTAAATGTTGGTACTAGAATTTAATTACTAGTCTAAATATTAAGTAGTAGAAAACTTCTTTTCCTACTAAGCCAATTATGCAAGATCAATTTTTAGAGCATTTTAAGGGCATTTTTAAAGATTTTTAGGTCATAAATGCATTGTTTTAGGAAATTTTTTATAATTTATAGGTCATCAAATTCATTCATTCATTCATTCATTCATTCATTCATTCATTCATTCATTCATTCATTCATTCATTCATTCATTTACTATCTTCCATAGATCTTACATGAGCAATGAAGCTTTAAGATGTGGAACAAGTCAAAATTTTACAATATTACAATTACAAATTTTACAAATTTGTACAAAATATTTTACAATTTTTACAGTTTTACAATGTAGTAATTTTCTACAATGATGAGGTGAGGTCCGAGGACTCGCCAAAAGATTACCCGGCATTTGCCTTTTGGTTGGGGAAAAACCAATCAAATCAAAGGGGGAAATGAAGTGATGCCGAGGACTCGCCATAGACCATCCGGCTTCAGTCCCACGGCTGGGAAAAACCTCGGAAGAAACCAATCCTAACCCTACTTGTAAGTTTGTCTTTCAGGCGAACATTTAATTTTTTCCTTGTTTATTTTATGTTGTTCCACTCAACTAACATGATGTGTGTATGAGGCGAGGGACTACCTTGCCAGCTGCTTTGTAACCACTGCATTATTGGAATGACCTACCTGCAGCGGTCTTTGAGGGCTGTTCTTCCTTAAGGAGATTCAAGAATAATTTAAAAAGTTGTATATAAAGTGAAAATTAAAATTAAGGTGACATTCAACATTTAATTTTTTTTAAGGTGACATGTATTTATCTAGGCTGACGAGTTTACTTCCTTGGTTTGAATTGTAAATTATTTAAAACTAGCGTGTAAGAGGGCCTTAGACTAGAAATGTTTAGTTTAAATGTAGTTATGTTTATAAGTATGCATAAGGATGTAATTATTTGACTTATTTGAACTGTTGTATCAGTGAAGCGAGGTGAGTCAGTGAAGTTATGGTTTTGCAATGCAGTGAACAGTTCCAATCAGTGATAATTTATAGCGTCAATGAAATGTGTTCTATAGTGTCAGTGAAATGTGTTACAGAGTGTCAGTGAAATGTGTGCTAAAGTGTCAGTGAAATGCGTTATAGTGCCACTACAGGGAATGAGATGAGAGTAAAGTGAAAGACTATTGAAACTTATGTAGGACCTATAGATAATTATGTAGGTTGTATTGTAAAATTAGGTATTTTATTTTATGTTTTCTTATTATTGTGTTAAATTGTATTGTGTATTATTATTGTATTGTGTGTAAAATTGTATATGTGTTGTAAAATTGTATTGTGTATTATTATTGTATTGTGTGTAAAATTGTATATGTGTTGTAAAATTGTATTGTGTATTGTAAATTTTATTGTGTATTGGTTATCATTTTATTGTGTATTGTTAATATTGTATATACCACTGCCACCGGGTGCTTGCCCACTTGCAGTGTAAATAAATACATACATTATTCTGTGTGTACTTAACTTCAGAGTAAATGTGCCTCAACTTAGAACTCTACCAATGCCATATCTTTCAGTTATATGCCGTAGCCTACCTTTTCTTATGCAGTAAATGCATAAATGTCACGTGCACATGTACCTCCTCTAGCACATAGTGCTGCACACAGAACATGTTATCTCGATGCATGATGGCTCGGAAACCAGCCGGCGAGTCCAAACCTGGCTGCTCGTTTAATTTATCATTGTGTCCCGTGATAGTCACAAATTTACGGCCAGCTTGTCGCGTCGCTGTTGCGAGACAAGCGCCTGGGCGTGACACGCCTCTGTCCCTCACACCCCTGCTCTGTCCCTCATACCCCTTACACTGTCGCTGTCACCCCTTGTAATCGCGGATCACCTGGACACAACCCTCGCTAGCAGTCAATAGCGAGCGCAAGTAACAAAGAAGCACACTATACGTCCGTCCGTCGTTGGTACCGTCGACGATGGTTTTTGAAATCATGGACATCATCAAAGTTTACTTGAATTCTATGCATGTATGTAATATACGTGTAAATTATATCTATGTATGCATGTACCCGCTGACGCACGCACGCACCTTTGTACAGGGACATCATTTTATTTTTACTTCAATTTTTATTGTACCTGAGTTTTTGAATGTACTTCACTCCCACCCCTTCTACTAAGGAACTTCCAACTCCACACAGAACCAAGACCGCAGATAGTAAGCAGTACTGAGTTACTGAGTATAGTACGTTCCAGAAATATGTTCGCGTTTTCCAGTGACGAAAGAGCTTTCAATATTGAATCATATTTTCGCACAGGTACTGTCCGTTTGCCTACGTCGCATCCCGATTTTCCCCACCTGCTTCTGCTCGCCCCTCTGTAATAGCTGGGCTGTCTTAGCTCTTTTCTGAAAACATTAATTTCTCTTAGGAATTGGAAGTTTACGCAATATTATACAGCTGTTTAATTTAACTTAAATAAAAGGGCCTCGTTAAGTAATTAACTGTCACATGATTTCCTCCCTTTCTACAATCCTGCGGCATAACCACTTGGACGGACAGTAGATAGCATGTCTGAGTAATTTTATATTTTCGGGTCGGGCAGAAGTGAAGATTGAATTCACAGTACGTAGAGTAGGTACAGAATTATTTCAACATGAGTTACTAGTACGAAGGACGAAACTGGCAATTGGAATTAGATGCAATAGTCTATAGTGCGATAATATGCACAAAAGAACTGAAGCCTGTATCGAAATGAACGGCCACCATTTTCAAAATTGTGTTTAAATATTCATATTATGATTGTTTTTCAATTTAACTTCTTTCTCTATATTGTACGCTAATGTGCTGTAGACAGTATAATATACACTGCATAATGAATACGTTCGCATGGATAAGTCACTTCGTGAGTAAAAACACTTATTCTTAATACAGTACTGTACTTTGATTAAAGAAAAACCTAATGAAAATTATCAAACTCAAAATCGCGATATTTCCTAGTTTACGTAATGGATGAACTACTTTTCTTCCTTCCTATACCTAGTAGAGTGATTTGTGTTTTACGCCAGTATCATCGAACTCCAGTCTTGGAAGGGGGAGCAAGCGGTGTTTCCGGTTCTCTAAAGGTATAGACAGATTAATATTAAAAATGTTAGTAAAAATAAAATTATATCCCTGTATGTATGTATGTATGTATGTATGTATGTATGTACAGGGACATCATTTTATTTTTACTTAAACTTTTATTGTACCTGAGTTTTTGAATGTACTTCACTCCCACCCCTTCTACTAACGAAGTTCCAACCGTTCACACAGAACCAAGGCCGCAGTACTAAATTAGTGATTATGGTACGTTTCAGAAATATGTTCGCGTTTTCCAGTGACGAAAACTTCAAATACTGAATCATATTTTCGCACAGGTACTTTCGTCCGTTTGCCTACGTCGCATCCCGATTTTCCCCACCTGCTTCTGCTCGCTCCACTGTAAAGACTAGTGGCTGGGCTTTCTTTGCTCTTTTCTGAAAACATTAATTTCTGTTAGGAATTAATTGGACGTCTACGTAATATTACGCAACTGCTTAAAATAACTTAAATAAAAGTGCCTCGTTAAGTAATTAACTATCACGTGATTCCCCACCTTTCTACGATCCTGCGAGACAACCACTTGGACTGACAGTAGATAGCATGTCTGAGTAATTTTATCTGTACGAGTCGGGCAGAAGTGAAAACTGAATTTGCAGTACGTAAAGTACTCTTTCATACAGTAATTACAGAATTATTTCAACACGAGTTAGGCTACTAAGTATGAAGGACGAAACTGGTAATTGGAATTAGATGCAATAGTCTATAGTGCGATAATAGGCACAAAAGAACTGAAGCCTGTATCGAAATGAACGGCCACCATTTAAAAAAAATGTGTTTAATATCCATATTATGATTATTTTTCATTTTAACTTCATTCTCTATGTCGTGCGTTAATGTGCTGTAGACAGTATAATATACACTGCATAATGAATACGTTCGCCTGGATAACTCAGTTCGTGAGTAAAAACACTTATTGTTAATACTGTACTGTATTTTGATTGCACAAAACCTAATGAAAATTATCAAACTCAAAAACGCTATATTTCCTAGTTTACGTAAATGGATGAACTACTTTTCTTCCCTCCTGTACCTAGTAAAGTGATTTGTTTTTATTTTAAGTCAGTATCGTCGAACTCCAGTCGTGGAATGGGTAGCAAACTGTGTTTCCGGTTCTCAATCATTAATCCAAAGATATAGCCAGGTTAATATTAAAAATGTTAGTAAAAATAAAATAATGTCCCTGTATGTATGTATGTATGTATGTATGTATGTATGTATGTATGTATGTATGTATGTATGTATGTATGTATGTATGTATGTATGTATGTATGTATGTATGCATGTATGTATGTACCGTGAAATTTTATTTTTACAAACATTTCTAATATTAACCTGGCTATACCTTTGGATTAACGGTTGAGAACCGAAAACATCATCTGCTACTTCCTTCCACGACCGGAGTTTGATGATACAAGTGTAAAATACAAACAAATCACTTTACTAGGTATAGGAAGGAAGGAAAGTGGTTCATCCATTTACGTAAAGTAGGAAATATCACGATTTTGAGTTTGATAATTTTCATTAGGTTTTTGTTTAATCAAAATACAGTACTGTATTAACAAAAGTGTTATTACTCACAAACTGAGCTATCCATGCGGATGTATTCATTATGCAGTGTATATTATACCGTCTAGAGGACACTAGCGTACTACAGTCATGTCAGCTGATGCCCATATGGGCAAGCGCGCGCTTTAGAGCTCAGGAGAGCCTGGCCAGCACTGTTTCAATGGATAAAGGGAAAAGAACTTATTCAAACTGTATCCATGTTAATTTTTAGATTTGTCTGAGAAGTATAAGTGCATTAAAGAATTTAAGTTTCAATTTTAATGCTCATTTTTGACGAGTTTCCTTTTTATTCAAAAGCAGTATTTTCTCAACTTTTTACAGTAAGGTGACATTTTCAGATAAGTATGTTTATTTAGTAGCCTTACAGGTACTGGAACAATCTTTTCGTAAATATGTATTACTGAAGATACGTATTGAAAATTTTGAAAATATTCGCATGGAAAATGTTTGTAAGAAAATGAATTAATAAAGGAACTACTGTTACATCATAAACAAAGATATGTGCCCATGTGTTGCAAAAACGTCAGCTTTATACCTTTAGTAGGTTTCGAGAAAATAATTTAATATTCTGATAGGAAGTTGCGTCCATGCGGTAAGGGTTTTGGTATGTAATATTAGTTACAGTTAAAATACATACCTAGGGAACTTTGATTTGTACTGTAATATTGTTTTGATTAGTTTATCGATTACTTTTATAAGGCTAAAGATACCATCAATATCAATTCCAACTTACCATGTCGTAATTAATCTCTTTCTTTGGGATATCACTTTCTTTATGAATGATGTTTCATTCACTTAATATACTATAGATTTACTATTATGAAATTTATGTGACTATTTCTTCCTAACTCTTTATTATATTATTAACTGCTATATTAACCCATTAAATCCCAGAGATTTTTTTTTCGATTTTTTTTAAACTCTCAGAGATTATCATTATATGCCAAATAAGAATATAAAATATATAAAATAATTCGAAATAGTATTATTTAGGCCCTTTTATTCTATGTTTGATATATCAAACGCTGGGCGTTGGTGTATAGCAATGTTATTTGGAAAGTTCTATACAGAATTATGTGGGATGTAACAGGGTAAATGACTGTTTTGTGACATGGGGATGTTTGGAAAGGTTTCAAGCATATGTACAGTACACTGGGATAAGTGGAACCCAAAGTTTTCTCTGGTGAAGGTGGAACCTAACGTATGACAGTTCCAGAGAATCAAATATGTAAACGAAGCATATAAATTTCAATTTCCTTTTTGATTTCATTATTACCTAATAGTTTCACCAGGCTTTAATTGTTTTAACGTAACAGCTATAGGTTCCACTTTTCCCAAGTTTCTACTTACCCCATTGTACCTTAGTAAAATAATTTACACTGAATTTTGCAAGAAACTAAAATAATAATAATAATAATAATAATAATAATAATAATAATAATAATTATTATTATTATTATTATTATTATTATTATTATTATTATCACCATCATCATAAATCATAATGGAATAAATTGTAACATAAATAGTCAGATATTGTGAACACTTATTTCAAATTATCCATAAATACAAAAGTAATCCACATTATACACTGTCAGCCTACTTGTTGTGGAATCTTAGAAAGCAGTCTTTTGGGTGCAAGGCAACTTTACATTTGATGCAGTTGTATTTTGCATTTTTCTTGCATAATCCACACCGTCTTTGATTATTATGAAATTGCACCAAATTATTTTTTCCATCATATCGCAATTCAGTTGGTATCAGTGATGGTTTCTTTGGCAAAACAGACATCCTTGAGGAGCTCAACTTTGGAGTTGAAAGTGTTACCAATGTTATCCTCCTTATGAATTCCAACAAAGAATACCCTGGAACATTTTTCCTGTATAGTAACCACATGTTTACTACCGTCCCATTCAAACAGAACCTAAAAATGGCCACCACCATTTTTTGACCTGATTCCAATTCGATACAATCCCCAGTGTTGATCGAACAAATCAACATCCCCCATATACTTGTTGTAGTGATTGATGATTGTCAGTTGAGTAACAGCAACACGTTTCTTTTCACTTGCATTCCATCGTTGACAAGCTCCGTAAGCAAGTGTCACATTTTCATCTTGAACATTAGTGCCCATAGTCACTTGATTGTTATCTTGCCATTTGATGAGCGTTACTTTTTTGTCTTTTGATTGAAGTTTGTGTGTTGCACCTCTTGACTGTTTTCCTAGATCTTTTAACGGTGTATTTCCAGTCCTACCAGTTCGAATTGTTCCTATTACATTTAAATTATTTTGTAACATTGTGTTGAGGAGTTCTAAAGAATTGAAATAATTGTCAATGGAGACAGAACTGTTAACAGGAATAAATCCGATACAAATACTTTGAACAACTGACGACCCCAATAATTCACCTTGAATCCTATCTTTTTTCCCTGTATAAGGACAAAATTTAAGAAGATACCTTTTAGATGTGGCTAAACACCAGAACTTGAAGCCGAACCGTATTGGTTTGGCGCGAATGAATTGCTTCATTGAGTGACGGCCATAATACGGCACCATAGCTTCATCCAGTGAATACTTCGAGTCAAGAGATTGAGCAAATTCTTGAAATTTGTTGTTGACATAGTCAATGAGGGGCCTTACTTTGAATAAGTACCCTATCTGTTTGATAAATTTCAGAAATGTCACTGAAGTGAAGAAATCTATGAATTATATCAAATCGATTTCTTGTCATTGCATTTGAAATCAATAAGTTGTGTGTATCATCTCGTGTTTCCCAAAATAACTGCTGGTGTGGTACCTTCACATAACCGGAAACTAAAAGAATTGCAAAATATATATATATAGTTCTTCAATGGACAAATGTATAATGCATCCTTCCTGGGCTGCATATAATACAGTCTGCCGACATATCATTTCCATAATTTCTAAGTCGAATGCAATTTTGAACAACTCATCGGGAGACTTATCAAAATTCAACTCAAAAATATTATCGTTAGGGGAGGGTGGTAGAGAAATTAAATTAGTTTTATGAAGATTTCTTTCAACCCATTCAGTTGTATATTTAGCTTTCTTGGGTACAGATTTGTATACTTTCTTCGGTATTGACTTGTTTACGTTTTCAGAATTTGAAGAAGGATAAACATTCAGACGAGATGAAATAGTAGAGTTCGATGGTAATTCTCCATGAGACGAAACTGTTGTTAAATTTTCTGATCGTTTCTCAACCCTAGGTTCATTCACGTTTCTTGACGTAAAATTCCTCTGCACAGATCCATAAAAGTAGTTTTTTCATCGTCGTCGCTGCCACCATCATCCCGATCACTGTTGACGCCATCAGCAGGAGGGTTAAGTACTACCTCTGTTTCGTCAGCAGCATGTATACTTGCACATATTTCAGGTTCAACTGCATCGAACAACTCATCTAGCTATTTTATCAATTGTTCTGTATCTTTCCTGTAAGATGGATAAAAGTTCACATAAACGCCCAGCGTTTGATATATCAAACATCGAAGTTTACGTAACCCTCCAGTTCATATTAATCAAATTATTATGAAAAACTGTAATAGAACTGAAAGGATACACATTTTCCAACACGTTAAAATAATTAATTGAAATCGAGCATTCAAAACAAACGATTCATAAAATAAAAATCCAACTTACGTGTTATCCATCTTCCAAGCAGACTGGTACTGGAATTTCAACACTCACAACAACTGCCAAATTAAAATATTTAAGTTTTCCATTGTTATCAATATAGAGGTTGATGACCTATAAGCCAACTGGTGTACCAACAATCACAATAAAAACAGAATTGCAAATATACAACAATCAAACATCATAAGCTGCATCATGTTTGATGTATCAAACGGTGGGATATAATGGGTTGAAACTGGTGTTAGTAGATCTGCTTTGTTTTATAGACAACATAGATAATATCAAACAGCAAATAGCCATATAAAATAACGACATAAAATTTCACGTTCTGTTTGAAGTTTGTACACCACTCTTTTCTTAATCCAGCAGGCTCATTATTCATATACAGTATATAATCTTGCTCCTACCAAACCTAGCTCTTGATGCCCAAGCGCGACGTCAAGGTCAGAAAAATGCGCTTGCTTTGACATCACTGGCGTACAATATAGAGGGTGAAATTAAATTGAGAAATAACCATAATATGGATATTTAAACACATTTTTAAAATGTGTGGCCGTTCATTTCGAAACAGGCTTCTTGCATTAATTTACTCAACTTGTGCTTGTTATGACTATAAATTTTTACTAGTATTCTTTAAATATTAGTAAAATTGCATCAGCTTCTTTTGTTTCTGGCTAAGTGGAAAAGAAGGCCTGATGGTCTTAACTTCGCCAGAATAAATAATAATAATGATAATAATAATAATAATAATTATTATTATTATTATTATTACTATTATTGTTTTTTTTGCATATTATCCTACTGTAGACTATTGTATCTAATTCCAGTTTCGTCTTTCGTACCAGTAACTCATGTTGAAATAATTCTGTACCTACTCTACAAAAGAGTACCTGACCTACTATAAATTCAATCTTCACTTCTGCCCAATCCGAAAAGATAAAATTACTCAGACAACTATTTACTGTCCGTCCAAGTGGTTATGACTCAGAGTCGTAGAAAGGGGGGAAATCACGCGACAATTAATTACTTAACGAGACCCTTTTATTTAAGTTATTTCAAACAGTTGTGTAATATTACGTAGACATCCAATTTCTAACAGAAAATGTTTTCAGAAAAGAGCTAAGGCAGCCCAAACACTAGTTTTTACAGAGGGGAGAGCAGAAACAGGTGGGGGGAAACCAGGAAGCGACGTATGCAAACCGACGCACAGTTTCTGTGTGAAAATATGACTCAATATTGAAAGCTCTTTCTTCACTGCAAAACGCAACCATATTTCTGGAATGTACTATACTCACCCCTTTGAACCCCTTTGAATATACCATTATTTGCGTATGATCAAGTGGTATTAGCCAAAACGGAGGATGATTTACAAACAGCCGTATTTTCACTGAGTATTGTTGCAAAGAAATATAACCTAAACATGTCCATAAACAAAACAAAAATTTTGGCATTTCAAGGGAAATACCCCATCAGAACGAAGACTGTAATAGATAATAAGATAATATTATTGGAACAAACTACCTCCTTTAATTACCTGGGTTGCAACCTTCCATTGATAGAATCAAGTGATGCAGAGAATAAAATTCTGAAGTTCCAAAAGATGATAGGGCAAATTAAACGCACATGACTTAAAAAAAAAAAAATTGTATAAAACATTAGCTGTACCAATTTTGTTGTATGGTGCGGAAACGTGGACCCTCACTAAAAGACAGGAAAGAAGACTAGAAGCCGCTGAGATGCGCATCCCTAGACCTTTAGCAGGGCACACACTATTAGATCATATTCGAAATGAAGATATCCGTAAACAATTAAACGTTGAATGCGTAACAGACAAAATCAAGAATTATAGATTGAATTGGCTAAGACACGCTGAAGGAATGGACGACGGACGACTACCAATAAGAATGTGGACATACAAACCAGTAGGACGAAGAACACCTGGAAGACCGAGAAAACGGCGGAGAGACCAGGTAAGTCCTGGAGACGGAACGGGTCATTAGGCCCAAACCTTGAAGTTTATGATGATGATGATGACTATACTCACTAACTCAATACTGTTTACTATGACCGTAAGGCGACTTTGACTGCATATAGGGCCTTTGTTCTGTGTGGAAGTCGGTTGAACTTCATTAGTAAAATTGGTCGGAGTGAAGTAGGCCTATGTTAAAAAACTCAGGTACAATGAAAATTGAAGTACAAATAAAATGATGTCCATGTATGTATGTATGTATGTATGTATGTATGTATGTATGTATGTATGTATGTATGTATGTATGTATTTTTTTTATTAACTCAACCTGCATGCTCCATTACTATGGAGTAATATTACATGCAATTATATTAGGTATCTTGGTATACATGCTATGTTAACTAATATTACAGTTACTTTCTTACAAGATGGTGGATATACAAATTATTCTTTTCATTGTAACTTGTTAAAATCTATACCATTAGCAAATTTAATGAAGTTGTATGTATGTATGTATGTATGTATGTATGTATGTATGTATGTATGTATGTATGTATGTATGTATGTATGTATGTATGTATGTATGTACGTACGTGTTCAGATATGATTTTGGTTATGTTTAGGCTGTCCAGTTTTCGCAGGCCATTCGCTTCTCAAAATAAGGAAGCACATGGCGTGAGTTCAGACGTCGCATCGCATAACGGGCCGTGCGGATGAGTACGGAAGCCGCAGTAACGCCGCGCCTGTTTCATTCCACTCCCACAAAGAAGTGCGCACCCTTCATTTTCCGCGGCCACGCGCGCCCCTCGGTTTAAACAAAGGGACTGTAGATGACCAGAAAGCAATACCTACAAGAGCTTCAGGATTCAGAGACTTCTGAACTGCTTACATCGAGATTTGTACTGCTCTCTCCACAGCCAGTCTTACAACCACGTTCCCCACAAATGTGCGTATAGGCCTATGTACAACGAAGACGAAATGCTTCACGATAGGGCTTCACCATCCTTATGAATAGTTCAGTAGTGCTAAACTGTGGAGATAAGTGCTGGTTTTGGTTTTCGACATTCCAGCTCTGTGATAGTCTATGACGTTTCACCATTTTGTTCATAAATTCAGCGAGTTTCTCCACTCCTGTTATTATTACTAGCAAATTTTCATGTAAGATATTTACACTACTGTAATAGTGTATTTCTTTAAACTTATTTGTACCAGTCTTCACATATCGCATTACACTGCTTCGACAATATAGGAGAAAGGCAATGTTCATCTACTTAGATACAACACGCGGAGCAAGTCCCCTGCAATCGGCAACCGCTAGAGCAAGAGAGTCAAGGAATATTATGGATAGGAAAACATCGATCATACGGGAATGATCATTATAAAAAGTTAATCTCATACAACATTAATACAGATTAATTTTATTTCCTAAAATGATATCTATCTACGAAATACAATAATAAATAAATAAATAAATAAATAAATAAATAAATAAATAAATAAATAAATAAATAAATAAATAAATAAATAAATAAATAAAGAGAATAACTGAATAAATAAATAAGTAAATACATACATACATACATACATAAATACCTAAATACAAATATAGACACATAAGAATACACAGTAAATGAATAAATAAATAAATAAGTGAATAAGTAAATAAATAAATACATAAATACAAATATATACATGAATAGACAGTAAATAAATAAATACATAAATAAATAAATAACTATATAAATACATAAATATATAAGTGAATAAGTGAGTGAGTGAACAATAAATATACGTAGATAGATAAATAAATAGATAGGTAAATAAATAAATATATTAAAAAATGGATAAATAAGTAAATAAATAAATACATAAATACCTAAATAGAAATATAGACACGTAAGAATACGCAAATGAATGAATGAATAACTAAATAAATAAATAAAAATAAATAAATACATACATAAATACCTAAATACAAATATAGACACGTAAGAATACACAATGAATGAAAGAATGAATGAATGAATGAATGAATGAATGAATGAATAAATAAATAAACAAATAAATAAATAAATGTAGTAAATAAATACATACATAAATACAAATATATACACGTATGAATACACAGTAAATAAGTGAATGAATAAATAAATACGTAAATAAAAAATAGACACGTATGAATATACAGTAAATGAATGAATGAATGAGGTTGGTAGTAGTGACTGAGGAGATAAGATTGCCATAAAGCAGCTCTGTGTTTTCATACTCATATTTAACACAATTCTCATATATATATTCATAGCATCATATTTAAAGATACTTAAAATACTCACTAATCATTTGATATATAAATCATAAATTCATAACATCCATTTTCCACGCAATTTTGTAATAATATACTTCACATTTCATACACAACATAAATCGCCATATTGTAAACAGTTAACCTCAAATCAACACTTTGGTCACTATTCCCGACCTTTTCTTCTATTAACTTGAGTAATTCTTAACTAATTTTAAGGCTCTTTGTTATTTGTAAAGTTGAAATATTTAATTGATACATAAGTAGGCTTAATTGTAACACTAATATAGAACGTGTTTACATATTTTAACAAGGACTAGGCTAAATTATTAATAGCACATTTCAATATAAATACTATTGTTGGTTAAGAAATTGCGTGTGTTAAATAACATAAATAGTGAAGTTGCATCAAGACTGAAATATAAGTGCAGTGAAGTGACGTATCGTGTAGATTAACGTCGACAAGTGTTGTACCGGATAGTGAAGTGATAAAGTGTAGTGTTGGTCCATTGAAATATTGTAGTGTGGTGATACTTCAAAGTAGAAATAATTTAAAACATAAATAGTGAAGTTTCATCTAGACCGAAATATAAGTGCAGTGACGTGTCGTGTAGTTTCAACGTCGAAAAGTGTGGTATAGTGAAGTGATAAAGTGTAGTGTTGGCCTATTGAAATATTATAGTGTGGTGATACTAAAGGGTAGAAATAACCTAAAACTAATATACGTAAGTACATTAAATTGAAAAGTGAGTGAAATTGAATTTGTAAATAAGGTACAGTATATACATAATGTGTGCTATGGCTGCTCTGTCTGGAAACTGTCGTAGTTGTAGAAGGATTGTAGTGAAAGGATTGGTATGTAATAATTGTAATTTCTGTTTTCATTGGAAATGTATAGATATAGATCCTGATAATTTTGTTGACAAAGGTAGTTGGGAATGTAGTGATTGTATATATGATAGAAAGATGCGCGATCAACTGGAGAGAATCAGAGCCCTAGAATTGGAATTAGATGAGGCAAAGTGTGAAATTAATAAATTGAGAGCTTTGAAGGATAGCATTAGTGTTTCGAATAAAGAGAGATCTCACACTTGGATGAAACCGAAGAATTCCAAATCTAGGAGTAGACGTTTCTCTGCGGATGATGCTGCATCAATCAAAGTGACCAACAAATTCAGTGCTCTTCAAGCAATGAATGTTGATCAGGAGAACTCAGACCCAGTATCGACACTAGTAAAGGTAAGTCAGAAAACAGATAAGGTTAATGATTGTAGGAGTAAAGTATTGATTTTAGGAAGCAGCCATGCAAGAGGTATTTCCTCACTTTTGAAGTCGAAACTGGGCGATGAGTTTGAGGTATCTAGTGTATGTAAGCCTAATGCTCCTCTCAAGAATGTTGTTGAGGATATGATGAAATTGAGTTCAGAATTTTCTAAGAGGGATCATGTAGTTATAGTGGGTGGGCCAGGTAATAGTATTGATAACGATCGTAACTATTCTATTGAGAAAGATGTCAACAACATAATTGAGATGAGCAGCCATACCAATGTGGGATTTCTCAGTCTTTTCAGCAGGTACGACAAGCCGTATCTTCACAGGAGGGTGCGGAGCGTGAATATGCGGCTTGAGCGGGCTCTGATGAGACCTGGGGCATCACACATTGGTTTGATAGATGTAAGCCCTATAAGAAGGTATGAATATACGTCACATGGCCTGCATCTGAATGGTAGAGGCAAGGAGCACCTTTCGGTTCTTATTGCTAATAGCATCAGAGGCAGCCATGTTAAAAAGCAGAGTTGTAATATTCCTGTGTTAGTTAATGCTAGGGCTTCTCCTTTTTTAGGTTAAACCTCCCACCGGTAAGGTGTTTGAAACAAGTTCAACTAAATTGTAAATGCTCTGATGTTTCTAGTAATGAACACAGTAACTTCACTATTTTTCATCAAAATATTAGGGGATTAAAACAAAAAACAGATGAATTGATCACTTCTTTAGCAACTCAAAAGCATAAACCTCAGATATTATGTATAACTGAACATCATATGAAGCAACAGGAAATACTACAACTGTCTTTACATGGATATGTATTAGGTTCCCATTTCTGTAGACATGTCTTCCAAAAAGGGGGTGCCTGTATTTTTATCAGAGAGGATCTATTATTTAGTAAAATTGATATATCTGATTTTTGCCTTGAACAAGATATTGAAATCTGTGGAATACAAATTGGTTATGAGATATCAAATTTAATTATCTTATGTGTTTATAGGGCGCCAATGGGAGATTATAAGAAATTTACAACTAACTTAGATTCATTATTGAAAAGACTTTATAAACCACATACCGAATTTGTAATCTGTGGTGACATAAACATAGATTATCTATCAGAAAGCTCACGTAAAAGAAAATTAAACTCACTTCTTGAAACTTATAATCTTAGTCACACAGTAAGTTTTCCAACCAGAACACAAGCTGGAAGTAGTACTGCCATTGATAATATATTTATAGATAAAAGTAGATTGAATTCCTATTCAACAGTACCATTAGTCAATGGCCTGTCTGATCACGATGCACAAATTCTAAGTGTTTTCAATATGAGTGAAAAATTCCAAAGTGTTAATCTAAAAATAAAAAAAAGGATTATAAATGCTGAATCTCTTCATCATTTAAATACCTGTCTACAAAATGAATCTTGGGAAAATGTATATAGTACCGATACCATTGATATTAATACTAAATTTAATGCATTTTTCACTACATTTACGAATTATTTCAATGAATGTTTTCCAGTCAAGGTGGTGAAAAAATGTAAAAGTAAAAACACGTGGATAACTCAGGGAATTAAAATATCATGTGCTAGAAAAAGGAATCTATATTTAATGAGTAGGAATAGTGATGATCCTCATGTTCTTAATTACTACAAGAATTACTGTAAAACTTTGACAAAAGTTATAAAAGATGCAAAGAAAATGTATCTGAATGAAAAAATACAAAATTCAGATAATAAGATTAAAACTATTTGGGATATTATTAAAAATGAAACTAATCGATATTCAAAGAGTGAAAATATTACTTGCATTAAAATCAATGATAGTAAAATAGATAACCCAAAATCAATTGCAAATCATTTTAACGACTTCTATATAAATATTATTCAAAACTTAAACATTCAAGATTGTGCAGAAGATGCTGCACTTGGTTACCTAACTGATGCATTTAACACTGAGTTTTTAGGTCTCAAATTTATTCCCACTACCGCGGCAGAAATCATGCATGTGATAAAACAACTAAAAACAAAATATTCCTCTGGATATGATGAAATTCCAAGTAAAGTTCTGAAAGCTTGTTCTGAAATATTATCCCCTCCGTTAAGCTATCTATGCAATTTGTCAATGGAATGTGGTATTTTTCCAGAAAGACTCAAATATTCAATAGTAAAACCAATATACAAAAAGGGAGATAAATGTACTATTGCTAATTACAGACCCATATCATTAATAACAACATTTTCAAAAGTGTTTGAGAAAGTTATGTATAATAGATTATATCATTACCTGGAGTCCAACAATATATTAGTTTTAGAACAGTTTGGATTTAGAAAACAAAAATCGACAGAGAATGCTGCTTTTAGTTTGGTGGATGAAATACTAAATTCATTAAATTCGAAACTACATGTAGGTGGGATTTTTTGTGACTTGGCTAAAGCATTTGATTGTGTAGACCATAGTATATTAGTAAAAAAATTGAAGTTTTATGGCATTAAAGATGAGATGTTGGGTTGGTTTACATCGTACTTATCAAATAGAAAACAAAAAGTAGAAATAAATGTACCAAATAGTCATAAAGTTACTTATTCAGAATTTAGAAATATTAAACATGGTGTTCCGCAGGGGTCAATTTTAGGTCCATTGTTGTTTCTAGTTTATATTAATGATTTAGCCTTGACCATAAACAATTCATCCCATGTAATTTTATTTGCAGATGATACAAGTGTAATTATTTCAAGCAAACAATACGATCATTTTATAAACACTTCTAATACAGTGCTGAATCTAATGAATGAATGGTTCCATGCAAATAAACTAGCACTTAATGTTGATAAAACCAGTGCAGTCAAATTTAGTACACACAATAGTGCTCAGGTTTCCTACAGTATTCGATTAAATGGAACTCATCTCAAAGAATCTATAAGCACAAAGTTTCTTGGTTTAGAATTGGATAATCACTTGAACTGGAAAACGCATATAGAATGTATTACTCGTAAATTGAGCTCTGCCTGTTATGCATTAAGATCCTTATCTACTATTGGTGATATAAACTTACTTAAAATGTCATACTTTGCATATTTTCACTCTGTAATGAAATATGGATTAATACTCTGGGGTAACTCGTCTGAAGCTAAACACGTTTTTGTTTTACAAAAGAAAGCTATAAGAATAATGGCCGGTGTGCATAAAAGGACCTCATGTAAAAATATTTTCCGAAACTTAGAAATCTTGACTTTACCTTGTGAATACATTCTTTCCCTAATGATGCTGTATATTAAGAACCAAGATAAATTCAGTACTAATCAAGACATTCATCATTTTAATACAAGACATAAATCAGATCTTCATCTACCCTCTGTTAGTCTAAGCTGTTTTAAAAAAGGAGTTCGCTATTCATGTATAACAGTCTTCAATGCACTGCCTAATTATCTTAAAGATTTGAAGAACAACGAGAAAAGGTTCAGAAAAGAATTAACCAAATTTCTACATACTCATACCTTCTACACAATTGATGAATTGTTTATGCTTGTGAATTGAATTATTCTACTTAAATGACATGTACAATTTTATATAGCTCAACTAAAATATGTTTTTATATTGACTTAATCTGTTTACTATGTATTGTATTTTTTGTTTAGCATAACTGATGAATTGTATGTACTGTAAATTGAATAGTATACTGTATAGGTCAACTGATGAATTGTTTAAGCTTATAAATTGAATTAATCTACTTCATATGAATTGTATAGCTTAACGAAAATAAGTTTGTAAATTGAACTAATTTGATTGTATATGTTTGTATAGTTTGGCTGATGAATTGTATATGTTCTTAAAATGATTACTAGTCAGTGTAGCTCTACTGATGAATTGTATATAGACCTACTGTAAATTGAATGGTAATATGTATAGCACAACTGATGAATTGTTTATGATTATAAATTGAATTAATCTACTTGATATTAATTGCACAAATTTGTATAGCTTAATGAAAGTATGCTACCTTGTATTGTATATATTTGTATAGATTTGGCCGATGAATTGTATATGCCTTAAATTGAATATAGCTATATAGCTCTACTGATAAATTGTTTGTGTTTGTAATTTGAAGTAGTTTGCATGATATGTATTATCAATTTCTGTATATCACAACTGGTTGAATTGTTTATGCCTTAAATTTAATTAAATTGTTTTGTATTATAATATAGCTCAACTTATGAATGATCGTTTGCGTTTGTAAATTTAATAATCTGATTGGCTATGTATTGTATACTTTTAGTAGAGCCATCGATGTTGGTCAGTCGACAGACTCGCTGGGCTGCTGATCCGGAGCTGCGTTCGGGCTTGGGTTGGATCCCCCTTTGGACTTTGGTTTCTTCGGAGGTTTTCCCCAGCCGTGGGACTGAAGCCGGATGGTCTATGGCGAGTCCTTGGCATCAACCCCTTTGATTTGATTACCCCCTTTGATTTGATTACCTGGTTGGGTTTTTCCGAGGTTTCCCCCACCGAAAAGGCAAATGCCGGGTAATATTTTGGCGAATCCTCGGACCTCATCTCATTTCACTACATCTCGCCAAAATGTAAAAAAATGTAAAAAAATTGTACAAAATTGTATAAATTGTAGAAAATTACTAAATTGTAAAACTATAAAAATTTGTAAAAATTGTAATTGTAATATTGTAAAATGTTGACATGTTCCACATCTTAAAGCTTCATTGCTCATGTAAGATCTATGGAATAAAATGAATGAATGAATGAATGAATGAATGAATGAATGAATGAATGAATGAATGAATGAATGAATGAATGAATGAATGAATGAATGAATGAATGAATCAATGAATAAGTATATAAATAAACAAATACATAAATACATAAGTGAATAAATGAGTGAGTCAACAATAAATGCGTAGATAGATAAATAAATAGATAGGAAAATAAATAAATAGATAAATAAATGGATAAATAAATAAATAAATAAGTAAATAAATAAATAAATCAAATGTTATCTTAAACTCTCCAGCAATATCGTTAATATTTGGCCATTTTCTAGGCGTAGAGTAATATACGTTGTCAAAAATACTTGGGCGTTAACGTTTTGTGACATGACGCCTTACCGGTATGCGGGGACTTGAATTCTCGTGACAACAACAGACCACGTTGTACTGTTTTCTACCTTCTTTAGACTCAAACGCATTGCACTAAATCGGCAAAGCAGTGTGTTATGTTAATAGTTTATTTTTATATTTAAAGTGTTGCTACTGATAGTTTAATTCATTTTGTTTTGCAGGTTTTCCCCCTATTGCTATATAATAGTACCATTACTTTTATTTCTATAGAGCTAGTACACTATACTTATGTTAATTATACTCGTATGTGAACTAGATGTTCGTTTTACGCTGCGCGTACTGTAAAAGTTGCGTGATAATGGGTCGCTGCAAATTTACATGTTCCCGGTAAGTTAATAAACGAACTCTGATACAGACGTTAATTTCTGTGCGGAAAACGAGGGCATTCCATTCGCAGGAATAACAATACAATTGAGAGTACAGGAACATTTTGTCTATAGCAACACGACAATTCTACAAGCAAAGGAGAGAGAGAGAGACAGAGAGAGAGACAGAAACAGAGAAAGATAGAGATAGAGAGAGATAGGTTTTTTAGTAGGTTATTTTACGACGCTTTATCAACATCTTATGTTATTTAGAGTCTGAATGAGATGAAGGTGATAATGCCGGTGAAATGGGTCCGAGGTCCAACACCGAAAGTTACCCAGCATTTGCTTATATTGGGTTGAGGGAAAACCCCGGAAAAAACCTCAACCAGGTAACTTGCCCCGACCGGGAATCGAACCAGGGCCACCTGGTTTCGCGGACAGACGCGCTAACCGTTACTCCACAGGAGTGGACAGAGAGATAGAGATATAGATATAGAGATAGTGAGATAAATAGAGAGATAAAGAGAGAGATAGTGAGAGCTAGAGATAGAGATAGAGAGAGATAGAGATAGAGTGAGAAATAGAGATAGAGAGATAGAGATAGATATAGAGATGAAGAGATGGAGATAGAGCGAGAGATAAAGATAGAGATGGAGATAGAGGTATATATATATATATATATATATATATATATATATATATATAGAGAGAGAGAGAGAGAGAGATAGAGATAGAGATATATATAGAGACAGAGAGAGATAGAGATAGAGAGGTACAGAGATAGAGCGAGAGACAGAGATAGAGATAGAAATAGAGATAGAGGGATAGATATAGAGATAGAGATCGAGAGATAAAGATCGACTGATAAGATAGAGATCGAGAGATAGAGAGTGATAGAGAGAGATAGAGAAACAGAGATAGACATAGAGAGAGAGAGAGAATACATAAATAATTCCAAACCCCCATATGCTGATTTATGGTTTCTGATGGTGAATCATAAGATTTTTAACCATTGTAGTCCAAATACGTCCTAATGAATGATGAAGGAATAATGAGGGAAATAGGAGAAATGTTTAATGCGAAAAATGTAGCCTTGCAAGGGAAATTGCGGCTGAGAAGAAGCGTCTATGAGAGCTCCAAGTCTACTGACCACTAGTCTCACTCCGACTTTCGCCGTTCCATATAAAGAAATATTAGAACCTATCAAACAGTTGAGAAGAGAATGTAAACGAATGGACTACATCGAAAACCACAATATACAAGTCTCCTAAATTGAGACAACTAATCCTGATTGTGGTTTTTCTAAAGCTCTAAGACAAATATCTGGATGAGTCCGAAAAGAAAGGAGCTACGGATCTACATCTTTCTTCCAAAAATAAATTTCGGCATTTTCCAATTTAAAGCCTTCTTGGTTTTCGGATTGTGTTGCCTTCAGTATTTCAGGATCAGCTAACTCCACTGTCACTTGCACAGCGTAAGGGCTCGGATCCCTTCTCTTGTGAGGACTGTGGCGTCTCCCATTAATGAGTACAACTGTAGCTATACAATATGAAAATATTTGCAAATAAAACTAAAACACAGGCATTCTTAGGACCAAAATGTATAGAAGTAAGGACAGTAATAAATAACATAACAGTTTAATATGTAATATTCTTTAAATATGTGGGCTGCACTTATCATGAGAAAAGCAATGAAATTAAAAAACAAATGCATTTAATTACTTCTGTGGAACAATACTCCGATCCTAATTAATTTTTATAAAGTGATTCCTGCATTGTTTTTGGCAGTGAAAGTAGGATCCTGAAAAATGATCAATAAAAGGGAAATAAAGCAGGCGAAATGAAGTTCTTTATGTAGTGAAATATGCTCTATTAGTTAAAAAGAAGAGATATAAGAGCAGAATTAAACATTGACGGTCTTACTAATAAAAACTCTTATACAGATATTTAACTTTCCTATATTTAAACAGTGAATAGCTCGTTTATAAGTCGTGTGTAAATCCCTGAGTAATAATCATTACATACGTCGTGTAGACAGGGTGATTCACGAGGGTTTACCGTCCCTTACGGAGCTTATTTCCGAAGATATTCTGAACAAAAAATGTTATATAAATATGTGTCCTAATCTCATTATTTTCAGAGTTACACTAATTTGAAATTGTCGGTGAAATGCCTTTTTTCCTTTAGTTTTAAGGGTAAAAGTACACTACAAATTGAGAATGAACTGTTCAGATGTGTTATTTATTTAATTTTCTAGTGTTCTGAAGCTAAAAATGTCTTGTTAATTGCTTTCTACAGATTTTGTTTTTCAATTTTTAACTAATATTTACATCATTCTCACGCACTTATCACAAAAATTGTTATAACTCATACGACTTTAGGAAGGTGATTCTTTACAGTTTAATTATGCATCCTAATGTACAGTCTTAAACAATTTACAAGAGTGGCGTAATTTGTAACAATTTTTGTGATAAATGCATAAGAAAAAGTAATTTTGTAGTTAAAAATCGAAAAAAAAAAATTCTGTACGAAGCAACAATGGAATTCAGAACACATTTCTAGCTTGAGAATATTAGCTAATTAAAGAAATGATACTCCTAAATAGTTCATTCTTTATCTGTAATATTCTTTTTTTCCCTTAAAACTCAAGAATAATGGTATTTTACAATCAATTTCAAATTTGTGCAATTTTGAAAACATTGAGATTAGGACAAATATTTACATTATATTTTTTGCTCAGAATGTCTTAGCAAATAAGCTCTGCAAGGGACGGTAAACCCTGGTGAATCAACTTGTATGACAATACAACAGTTACACAACAACGTCATAATTTCGTCATTATTTTATTACGAAAGCTAATAGAATAACTGAGATTCTCTATTGCATCCGATAGCGTGCGCTAGTGTGCCGCGATAAGTATCGATAGTACAACCGAGACTGATCGATTACCAGGCTAAATTATGAACAAAGAGTACAGCTACAGCAATATTATTCTAATCATTCTATGCTCTTTTTTTGTTCTTCTATGGTTACAAGGCAACCATCATCATAAAATGACAATCGATAAGAACAGCTGTCAGAGAGGCGGTCATTTTTTCTCTGTATACAACGCTTAAACATGGAGTTTCGTATGTTTAATTACTGCAAAACAATTCCCATGTATAGTTACACTCATCGCTTATGCATGGTTTATTACTAACATTTACTGTCCCACCTTATAAAATTATACAAGGTTTATTAGTAAAACCGTGAAAATATTGTAGGAGATTATAAAACAAAAACAAAAGAATTGGGATAACCATGTTGATAGAATGCTAACTACATGTGTTAGCAACCGTAAATTATATATAATCCAGAAAGAAGAAGACAGGCCACTAAAGAGAGCCGAGATGAATTTTGGAGGAGACGAAAGAGGCCAAATGATCCAAGTCCTGAAGACGATGACAATGACAATAAGGATGATGATGATTACCTTATTCCGTCCAGACTTCAACTCCATGAACATGAACCTTCAGTTTACAAGTGTATATACATTTAGTAAATTCATTAGCTTGATCATCTTCCTTTTTTTGTTTACCTCGTCAATTGTAATTCTCCATCCAATTAACTTTTTTATCAATAAATTATGCATTGAGAAATTAATTGATTTAGTGTTATTAATTCGCAAACGAGCTCAATTGGTGGATTAGGTAATCAGCAGACAATAATAGTTGCTTCATCAGTACTGTTGAAAATAATTACACAAAACATTCGCACGACCAGGGAACCGGAATATTTGTAAAAGACTGTTAATTGTCAGTAAATATTGTTCTGAAAAGAATAGTTTGGAATTGCTCGGTTCGGTTCGTTGCTATAGCAACAAAAATATAACAAGTGAATGATGGGATTTTAATGGTAAAGCTTTTGTCAGCCAAAACACGGCATTGTGAAATAGATGACAGATGGTTGTCATGGCTCTGTGTGTACCGAGAGATTCTTTCTGTATGCTATAGCAACCGCAGCTCGAATCGATAAGTTTTGTATTTAGCGACCCTTTTAAGCTGCACAGATTTACAGAATCGTGTGATCTGATATAGTGAGAGCGAAGCAATGTGGAAATGAACTGTACCACGGCTCACAGATCTCCTCTCTTCACAAATTCACAAGTTCCCCCTCAATTTCAATTCCAAAATTATCAGTGACGTAAAATAAGTAATAAAGTCATACGATTCTCAATCTGAATAATCTCATTTATTCTTTGGTTGAAGACACAGATATCCAATCTGGAAGAAACTGCATTTTAAAAAGAAATCTACTATCTTTTAAGAGTGCTATTCCTAGACATTTCGCTAGCCGACACTAAGACCGTGCTAAACTAGCCCCGACTATCGACTGGTTACGGGAATCATATCATATATCATATCATATATATCATGTCATGTCATATCATATATCATGTCATATCATGTATCATGTCATGTCATATATCATATCATATCATATATCATATCATATCATATATCATATCATATCATATATCATATCATATATCATGTCATGTCATATATCGTGTCATATCATATATCATGTCATGTCATATCATATCATATCATATCATATCATATCATATCATATCATATCATATCATATCATATCATATCATATCATATCATATATCATGTCATGTCATATCATATATCATGTCATATCATGTATCATGTCATGTCATATCATATATCATGTCATGTCATATATATATATCATATCATACATCATGTCATGTCATATATCGTGTCATATCATATATCATGTCATGTCATATATCATATCATATCATATCATATATCATATCATATCATATCATATATCATATATCATGTCATGTATCGTGTCATATCATATATCATGTCATGTCATGTATCGTGTCATATCATATATCATGTCATGTCATGTATCGTGTCATATCATATATCATGTCATGTCATGTATCGTGTCATATATATCATGTCATGTCATGTCATATATATCATATCATATATCAATACATATCATATATCATGTCATGTCATGTATCGTGTCATATCATATATCATGTCATGTCATGTCATATATTATATCATATTATATATCATATCATATCATATAGCATGTCATGTCATGTCATATCATATATCATATCATATCATATCATATATCATATCATATATCATGTCATGTCATGTATCGTGTCATATCATATAATATGTCATGTCATGTATCGTGTCATATCATATATCATGTCATGTCATGTCATGTCATGTATCGTGTCATATCATATATCATGTCATGTCATGTATCGTGTCATATCATATATCATGTCATGTCATGTATCGTGTCATATATATCATGTCATGTCATGTCATGTATCGTGTCATATCATATATCATGTCATGTCATGTCACATATTATATCATATCATATCATATATCATGTCATGTCATGTCATATATTATATCATATCATATATCATATCATATCATATACATCATATCATGTCATATCATATCATATCATATCATATATCATATCATATCATATCATATATCATATCATATCATATCATATCATATCATATCATATATCATATATCATATATCATATATCATATATCATATCATATCATATCATATCATATCATATCATATCATATCATATATCATATCGCTAACACTGGTTTATGAAAACGAAAAATGTTAATTCGCTGATCATCCACCGGAAGCCCACGCTAAGAATGTCTATCAATACGGCCCTAAGTTACCACTATACTATACTTATATCAGTTCAAGAAATCGTCAAATGTTTCTTAGTTTAAACATTATTTATGTAATTAATTTTCATTGTTTACAGAATTTTTGTCTATTTTACAAGTTGACTTTATTGCTATTATTATTATTATTATTATTATTATTATTATTATTATTATTATTATTATTATTATTACAACTAGACACTTCAATAAAATTTTCCTTGAATTGCGCGAAATGACATTATTCTTGGTGCGTAACATATAGGTTATGTTAGAATGGTTTCAAGGATTAAATAGGCTAAATACTACCAAAGACAGGATGAGCATACTCTATCCAACATAATGAAGCGCGACGGACCGGAGAGTGAAATGGGAAGAGAAATAAAAGGTACGCGATAGCACGACTTTTCAAGGGAATTTGGGGCTGTGAAGAAGAATATGTGAGCGCCGAGCCTCTTGACCAGTTCTGTCTAACTGTAACTTAACGTAAAGGAACTTAAGAGAATTTTTTGAAGAGAAAAAACCCAAATATGGACTATCAGATAGAGAGAGGATAGTGTGGAAAACCTCGAGGCATACTAACACATTTTTCTTTTTTATTGAATTATCGGCTTCTGTTTTTTATGTGATTCGTATTTGATTCTAACAAATTAATATGTATTGCACTATGTTTATTTTTATTTTATGAGGTAAATTTTATGTAACTACAATACCTCTTTTGATCTCATTATGTATCAGTATGTAATTACTTAATTCTGATCCAGTTTTATGTTCAACTGCGTAAGCAAGTTTTAATCCTGGTTGAGTGTAAGAGAAGGCCTTACGGCCTTAACTCTGCCAGGTTAAATAAAGCCATTATTATTATTATTATTATTATTATTATTATTATTATTATTATTATAAACAGGGAAAGAGTCCAGATTGTGAAACACTAAATAGGAAAGGGTCGAGATGGTGGCACTCTAAATAGGAAAAAGATCGATGCGGTGTTACGTTAAATAGGTAAAGGGCTGAGATGGTGGTACATAAATAGGGAAAAGATCGAGGTGATGGTTCATTAAATAGGGAAAGGGCCGAGATGGTGGAACAAAAATTGGGAAAAGATCGAGGCGGTGGTACATTAAATAGGGAAAGTGCCGAGATGGTGGCACACTAAATAGGAAAAAGGTCGAGATGGTAGCACACTAAATAGGCAATGATCGAGATAGTGGCACACTAAATAGGGAAAAGAATCGAGACGGTGGTATACTAAATAGGGAAAGAATCGAGAAGGTGACACACTAAATACGAAAAAGGTCGAGATGGTAGCACACTAAATAGGAAATGATCGAGATAGTGGCACACTAAATAGGAAAAAGGTGGAGATAGTAGCACACTAAATAGGAAATGATCGAGATAGTGGCACACTAAATAGGGAAAAGAATCGAGACGGTGGTATACTACCGTAAATAGGCAAAGGGTCAAAATGGTGGCACACTAAATAGGGAAAAGATCGAGGAAGTGGTACAGTAAATAGCGAGAGAGTCGAGATAATGGCACACTAAATAGGGAAAAGATCGAGGAAGTGGTACAGTAAATAGCGAGAGAGTCGATATAATGGCACACTAAATAGGGAAAGATCGAGGCGGTGGTACATTAAATAGGAAAAGGGTCGAGACGGTGGCACAATAAATAGAGAAAGGATCGAGGCGGTGGTACGAGACAGTGGTACATTAAGTAGGGAAAGAATCGAGACTGTGGCACACTAAATAGGGAAAGGATCGGAACGGTGGCACACTAAATAGGGAGAGGGTCGCGATGGTGGCACACTAAATAGGGAAAAGAATCGAGACGGTGGTATACTACCGTAAATAGGGAAAGGGTCAAGATGGTGGCACACTAAATAAGGAAAGGATCGAGATGATGACACACTAAATAGGGAAATGGTCGAGACGGTGCCTTAAATAGGGAGAGAGTCGAGTTTCTCCGCGTGGAAAGCACGAGACATGAAGTAGATCCTACACTTCTGTTTCCATCGTACAAGTAACGTCAGGGTAAACGTTTAATGTTAAAACGTAGTATGTGTCCGAAGTATTAAATTATTTTATAAATGTTAAAATTGCCGCGTCTATGGCTACAGGGCTAGAGCGCTTCCCCTCCGTCCAGGCGGCCCGCGTTCGATCCCCTATCAGGTCGTGATGGAATATGTGGTGAACAAAGCAGACATTGCAGAGAGGGTTTCTCGGGATACTCCCGTTTCTCTCTATCATTCCACCAATACATATTAATTTCCACCTCACTTCATCTATCATCTGCAATAATAGAAATAGGTTGGGATTACGTTTTGGGGGTAGTAGGAGCTTCCGATTCCGATATTGGAAGGGCTTGGGGCTCCGGGCTCCTGGAACTCATCAGGCTACTCGTATGAGAACAGAACATGGCTCTATCAGGATGGCCGACCTTTCAGCGTCGGCTGATCAGGAAGGATTTGGAGTTCCGAGCCCTGGGCTTATCAGGCTTCTCCTCCAGGAAGTGGGACCTGGCTCTACCAGAGGATGAGGCAGGATGCCCCAATTGTCAGCGTCGGATTCACGAATGCCACCCAGACCACCAGTGCACTTGGACAATCATCGCATATAAGGGCGCACAATAGGCCAAACCGTGCTTAAGTGTACTGACCGTACCTTGTCCAGTCCACGTAAAAGACAAGCCAAGTGTTAAAATTGATTAACATTTGTGTAAGCGTTGCAACTGTCGTGTAAGCATGAAGTACTTCCTTCAGTTACTGCTAAGGGTGATTTAATGTACTCGCATTTCAAAATCTTTGTTTGCCCTGTTTGTGTTGTGAGTTGTGTTCATGTTGCGTGATTTTGTATTTTCGCTATTGCTGTGTAATTGTACGAGCATTACTGTTTTTTTGTAATTGTGTTGTTTGATTTGTTTTTTATGTTATTTTGTGTTTTATTTTACATTTTCATTTCGTTATGTTTCTTTGTGTTGTATTTTTTTTGCATAACTTCTATTTGTTCCATTTTGTGGTGTACTAACACTAGCAGCGAGTAATTTATTTGATCATCTGTTTGCTCCTTTCTCATAAATGTATGGAAAATTAATACAGCTACACAGGGGTAATTGAAATCACTGTTATTTCAGTTTTCCAACTAATGTTATAAAGCAAGTGAACTTTTAAATATAAAAATATTTTTTAATTAACGCGTCCTACTAAAGTACTAAAGAAACAGACGAATAATAGTAATATGCGTTACAAGAGCGGTATGTTGACGTTTTCATGGTCGAGGAAAAGATTGAAAAAGCGAAACGTAGTTGAGCTTTTTTAATTTCCGAGAACATGAAAACAAACATACCGCTCGTGTATCGTACATTATTTTGTGCGAAGATCGTTTATTACATACCTGAAAGACGAATTTCTAATTAGTTGCAATGAAATCTCCATGTTGGTTTCTGTTTAATGACGGCAACTTCGGAAAACCAAAATATCTTTCTTCAACATTGTTCCTATAAAATGTTTTCTGTGTTTACTATACTCCAGAAGGCTGTGATATACGTCTGTCTTTTTTTTCCCCCAGTATATAAATGCGAACTTAAAACAAACGGTAAGGTTATGTAATGATTTATTTTTCATTTTAATATTTTAACAATATTATTTATATAACATATTGCAGTAATAACATCCGCATCTGGAATCTTGTTGATTTTTTCACGGCTTCCTTAATGTTACTTGTATCAGGAATGCAATAAGTTTCGTGGAGTAGTAGACTTTACTTAATTTTTGCAAATATTTAAAAACAATAATTAACAGTGCAATTTAGGTGAAATTGCAGTGGTAAGTTTCCAATTTATAATTATTACTATGTTAAACGTCTCTAAAAATAATATGTTAAAAGCCTAAAGCAGTAAAATGAATGTCGCGCTTAAGCTGTAAGAAGAGGGAAATTGTTATGTGTGTTACGTTGGGAATACTGAATGTGGTATTTCACACTTACCGCGTATTGGTTCTGTGCGGAAAACAAACAAATACGCACGATCTCGCACAAAATATATTAAATTCTATTAAAAATACCTATGAATAAATAAATCTTTAAGCTTATTTAATATTTACAATCCCCCCCCCCCGATGCAATCAATTTATTCACAAAGGCCTTGCTTGGGTTTGGAATAGATTTGCCTGGCTTTATGAGGTCTAGACCCAGGACGTACACGTACTCTGACGTTCAAAGAAATCCGACCCATAATCGATAGTGATCGATAATTTGTTTGTGTAAGTGTGGCTTCTTTAGTTATTACTTCTATGAATAAATGGCGAAGATAGTTGTCAGTATTGCCAATAATGTATAACTATACCCGCATTATAGAATTCAATATATCTTCCCCCCGTGGGTTTAGCTGGAAAGCGCTGACACTGTCAATTATGAGAATAATTTATGCTTAAACTATATCATCATTTTCCCCTCACACTTTTTTAATCGCTTCAAAAGTGGTGTCACCTATTGAGAACTAGTGGAACTATTTCGAGTTTGTGAATTTGTTATATTATCTTTGGTTCTGACTTATCCCGTGGTTAGAAAGTTCTCTTACACGACCATAAAATCATAGGCCACATATCTTTGAATGCCAGTGTACACTCTGGGCCCGTTCACACGGTACAGGTATTTCTCCAAGCGGGCATTTATTCCAATCGATTTCTTGCGGACAGCAGTGTACACAAGGTTAGATTTTTTTCCACGTGCATAATTAAATTTAAGTTACATACGGAGGTGGAATAGGGTTAGAAATTACTTTATTATCATTTATTCCTCTAATATCAACTAGTAAAAACGTATACACAACGGAGTGGCATTCGTGAATCCGACGCTGACAGGTGGATCATCTGTTTAACCCTTGATAGTGCAGAGTTCGCTCGTAAATAATTATACTTTAATACATGATATTTACTTAATGTTTCGTGTATACTTCAATACATTCACGCTTTTCTCTCCATAAAATAAGAATTCTATCCTGAGACAGTAATGCAGTTTGCAGTGTCTTCCATTTCAAACCTTCCAATTATGCATTTTGTAATTTCCATAGCCGTTTACAACTTTTGGAAAGTGCCGGTAGTATTATGTCATTAACGTGACCAAAAATAATTTATAGAGGGTGACCCACTTAATTCTTTTACCTCCGATAGCGTGTGAAATATTTCAGATATGCACAAACGACAATTAGGCCTACAAGTTAAATTACATCGAAGGGGACATCTGATACATGTAATATAATTTTGTACAATTTTCAAGATATTAGAGTCAAATTTATTTTTTTTTTAATAGGAACTAACTAGGCTATGTTTTGTATTGCAAATGTTGCGTTAGCTCTGTCTAATAACAACTCACTACTTTAGAGACTGTTTGAATGCCACCTGTAGGAGTAAACAAAAACAATGTCTGACGAATCCTTCCTTATATCTAGTTCATAATGTTGGCGTAATTGATTTCTGAGACTGTACACTACCCAATACAGCCCTTATTTCTTCAGTTCTGTACTGGACGATTGAACTATAAGACTCTGATGAGAAATCTGATTGCACACCGGAGATTTTGTGTTTGGTTATTTGAAAATAATTGTTTTTTTTTATTGTACACTACTTTTATGTCTCTCTTCATCATGTATAACGTTACCATAGTATTAAAATGTAGAGTACATTATGATTGTGATTTAATTGACTCACAACTCTAACCAGAATTGTTCTCCCTCTGTTCGATCCTTGGTCAGACATTGTTTATGTTTGCTCTTACCGGTGACATTCAAACAATCAGTAAATAGGGCTGGGGACGGAGCGGTTCGGTTCGGATCAGTTACTGTGACGTCATTACTCGGTTGATCCGAGTACAGTACCGAGTACAAATTTGTGGCGGCAGATTTAAAATTTAGATAGATTGAGTCGATTTTAGAACGTACTTTGAAAGTAAAACCATGCGTGTTTTAAAAGCGTTGTAGTAAAGCACTTTCGCTTCGCCAATGGACGAGAAAAAAGAGCTTCTCTTCATTGTAAACTGGCGGTTGCAAATCTGATTTGCGTGATTACAACTGTTTGCGGAGTTATTTTATATGAAAGACCTATTTAAATTTCAGTGTTGTTATATATGACAGACGAAATAAAATTGATAAAATAATTTATAATACTAACAGCTAATAAATTAACACATGAAATAAACGTTAAACGCTGTAGCTAAGTAAAAATGAAGATAGAAAGAAACGGGCTCCATGAAGCGCTGCCTAAACACTTAAAAATAACACAGAGAATTATTTACTATTACGGAAAGTGGATAAAATAAACAATAAAACGTGGAATCTTAAACTGAAGAACATAATGTTTATTTATATTATAATATTACTAGCCTTCAATACAACCACGTTCTCTTTGGTGAAGGATAATATTATTGATAAATTAAAGTAATTAGATAGCATAATTCATAGAAATAAATACAAATAAAATGAAGACTGATGAGGTAACACAAATGCAATAAACACAAATAGAAGAAAAATATAATGCACTTCCTTTTTAACATATTTTAATATTAATCACTCTGAAATGATTATGATGATTATGATGATGATGATAATAATAATAATAATAATAATAATAATAATAATACTTATGGCTTTTAAGGAACCCGGAGGTTCTTTGCCGCCCTCACATAAACCCACCATCGGTCCCTATCCTGAGCAAGGTTAATCCATTATTATTATTATTATTATTATTATTATTAATATTATTATGTACAGTAATATGTTCAGACTGTCAGTGTTCATTAGGCCCAGTTGACAGGTGATATAATAGGATGAACTCCTCTTCAATACTAGAGGCCTTTCAGCCCGCCTTGGGGATAAGGAAATAATTTGTCCTGCAGCAGAAAATATTTAAATACAGCAGTACCTACGCTGTTGTCTGGTAGAACTAAGTGAAACACGTGAACTCTGTTTGGACGTTTGAACTGACCAGTAACGGCTACGGTTAACCGAGTAACTTCGGTGCTCCGCTGCCAAGCACATAAACCGATAGAACCGAGTAACTCAACAGTTCTACTCGCTCCGTCCCTAGTTCTAACAGTAAAATAGCCAGTTGTTATTAGATAGAGCTAACGTAACATTTGCAATACAAAACATAGTTCTCAATAAAAAAAAAAAGAAAATAAAGTTGACTGAAATATATTGAAAAATATTTCATGTACAAAAAATACATTACATGTATCAGATGTCCCCTTCGATGTAATTTAACTTTTAACTGTCGATTTGTGTAGGCTATATCTGAAATATTTCACACGCTATCAGAGGTGAAAGAGTTAAGGGAGCCACCCTGTATAATGTCATCTTCACTTCCTAAAATAGAGAAAACTTACAACATTACAGCTAAATTAAGCACTTAAAGATTTAATACCATTTTCTTCCACTATAACAAAATCAACACATTTATTTTTCACGTTTACAAACAGTTTTCTATATTCTTTTATCTTCTGACATTTATTTCACTGTGGAATATATTTACCGGGCATGTAACTTGACATGTTCATTTTAAATACCATCTGACATTTCCAGTAATTCCATGTGTATATTATTTACAATTATCTCTCCATTTAAATATGAGAGTTGTAAATGAAGCTGATGTATGTCCAAATTACTTTCAACGGATATACTTATCACTGTTATTTTTACAGAACATGGTGTCACAGTTAATTATGTCTCATGGTAATAATTTATTGAATCCGTAAACTTTATAAATTTTTCTATTCTGTTCAAGGATCAATTCACGATTACATGGGTGGTAAGCACTCTTTACAAACTAACCCTTTTCAATAATTTTTCATGTCATACTGTAGTTTCTTAGCTCATAGCCACTTGTCAACATAATAATAATACTTACTTACTTACTTACAAATGGCTTTTAAGGAACCCGAAGGTTCATTGCCGCCCTCACATAAGCCCGCCAGCGGTCCCTATCCTGTGCAAGATTAATCCAGTCTCTATCATCATACCCCACCTCCCTCAGATCCATTTTAATATTATCCTCCCATCTACGTCTCGGCCTCCCTAAAGGTCTTTTTCCCTCCGGTCTCCCAACTAACACTCTATATGCATTTCTGGATTCGCCCATACGTACTACATGCCCTGCCCATCTCAAACGTCTGGATTTAATGTTCCTAATTATGTCAGGTGAAGAATACAATGCGTGCAGTTCTGTGTTGTGTAACTTTCTCCACTCTCCTGTAACTTCATCCCGCTTAGCCCCAAATATTTTCCTTAGCACCTTATTCTCAAACACCCTGAACCTATGTTCCTCTCTCAGAGTGAGAGTCCAAGTTTCACAACCATACAGAAGAACCGGTAATATAACTGTTTTATAAATTCTAACTTTCAGATTTTTCGACAGCAGACTGGATGATAAGAGCTTCTCAACCGAATAATAACACGCATTTCCCATATTTATTCTGCGTTTAATTTCCTCCCGAGTGTCATTTATATTTGTTACTGTTGCTCCAAGATATTTGAATTTTTCCACCTCTTCGAAGGATAAATCTCCAATTTTTATATTACCATTTCGTACAATATTCTGGTCACGAGACATAATCATATACTTTGTCTTTTCGGGATTTACTTCCAAACCGATCGCTCTACTTGCTTCAAGTAAAATTTCCGTGTTTTCCCTAATCGTTTGTGTATTTTCTCCTAACATATTCACGTCATCCGCATAGACAAGAAGCTGATGTAACCCGTTCAATTCCAAACCCTGCCTGTTATCCTGAACTTTCCTAATGGCATATTCTAAAGCGAAGTTAAAAAGTAAAGGTGATAGTGCATCTCCTTGCTTTAGCCCGCAGTGAATTGGAAAAGCATCAGATAGAAACTGACCTATACGGACTCTGCTGTACGTTTCACTGAGACACATTTTAATTAATCGAACTAGTTTCTTGGGAATACCAAATTCAATAAGAATATCATATAATACTTCCCTCTTAACCGAGTCATAAGCCTTTTTGAAATCTATGAATAACTGATGTACTGTACCCTTATACTCCCATTTTTTCTCCATTATCTGTCGAATACAAAAAATCTGATCAATAGTCGATCTATTACGCCGAAAACCGCACTGATGATCCCCAATAATTTCATCTACGTACGGAGTTAATCTTCTCAAAAGAATATTGGACAAAATTTTGTACGACGTCAACAAAAGTGATATTCCTCGAAAGTTACCACAGTTGGTTTTGTCCCCCTTTTTAAAAATAGGTACAATTATGGACTCCTTCCATTGTTCTGGTACAATTTCCTTTTCCCAAATAGCAAGTAAAAGTTTATAAATTTCGCTATATAATGCACTCCCACCCTCTTGTATTAATTCTGCTGGAATTTGATCGATACCTGGAGACTTGTACTTTTTCAGATTTTCTATCGCAATTTCGACTTCTGTAAGCGTGGGTTCGGGTATAAATGGCTCAGCAGTTTGTATTTCAATTTCGTCCCGATCATTTCTATTTGGCCTATGTACATTTAGTAGTTGAGCAAAATAGTTTTTCCATCTGTTTAGGATTGATGGAGAGTCTGCAAGCAAGTCACCATTCTCATCCTTGATAACGTTTACCCTTGGCTGATATCCGTTCTTAAATTCCTTTATACCCTTATATAAATCTCGAATGTTTTTATTCTTACTATTTGTTTCTACCTCATTCAGTTTTTCCTTCAAGTAACCTCTCTTTTTATTCCTAAGTGTACGACTTGCTTCCCGTCTTTCATTGAAATAATTATCTCTCTTCTCCTCAACAGGATCCTGTAAGAATTTCAATTTTGCCTGTTTCCTTCTTTCTACTACCATGCAACAATCTTCATCAAACCACGGTTTCTTTTTCTTAGTTTCATAATAACCTATGCTCTGCTCAGCTGCAATTTTGATACTATCTCTGATATTTTCCCACACGCTATTAACATCTAATTCTTTCTCAACTTTGTCGGAACTTTCTAAAGTGGCAAACCTATTCGAAATTTCGACCTGATAATTTTGCTTAGCTTCCTCGTCCTTTAATTTCAAAATATTGAATTTAGTAATATTAACTTGTTGCTCTACTCGCTTGGCTACTGATAATCTTTCTCTTAATTCTCCAATCACCAAATAAAGGTCAGAATTACAGTCTGCACCCCTGAAAGTTCGAATATCTACTATACTAGTATGTCTCCGTTTATCTATCAAGATGTGATCTATTTGGTTGTGTGTCAATCCATCTGGAGAAGTCCAAGTATATTTATGTATATCCTTATGGGGGAATGTTGTACTTTTGACAATTAAATTTTTCGATGTGGCAAAGTTGACTAATCTAACTCCATTGTCACTACTAATTGCGTGTAGGCTCTCTTTTCCAATAGTTGGTCTAAAAATATCCTCCCGTCCTACTTTAGCATTGAAATCCCCCAATAAAATTTTCATGTGATATCTAGGTAACTGATCAAAAGTATGTTCCAATTCCTCATAGAAGCTATTCTTTATATGGTCGTCTTTCTCTTCTGTAGGGGCGTGAGCATTTATAACTATGATGTCGCACCATCTACCCTTAAGTAATAAATATGATAACCTGTCACTGATAAATTCGACCTTTTTTACTGCTGATTTTATTCTTTTATGAACAAAGAATCCTGTTCCTAATTGGTGATTATTGTTTCCTTCCCCATAATACAACAAGTAATCTCCTATTTGTGATATGCCATTCCCATCTAACCTAACCTCTTGTACTCCTACGAAGTCTATTCTATATCTAGCTAGTTCTTTTGCTACTAATGTTACCCCTCCTGTTCTATAAAGACTAGTTACGTTCCAAGTGCCAAATCTCAAATCCTTATTCCTTTGCTGTGGTCGTGCCAGAGAATCAGTCCTATTCCGAGGCTTATTATAGGGATACGTAACAAGCTGTTTTTTACGGTGATGGGTTGTTAGCCCTTCGCCCAACCCCCAAGCTGGAGGACCACCCCTTATCGGCTGTCCACGACTGCTTATTCAATATATTCGCAGCTACCCTCCATATCTGGAGGCCGTCTCCTCTATCCGCAACCTGAGGACGCGCCATGCCGTGGTGATAGGGACCCACAATACATGGCAACATAATAATAATAATAATAATAATAATAATAATGATAATAGAGATTTATATTTCGAGTAGACTATCATGTATCATTTTGCATCCGAAGAATAAATTATTCTCTTTACAAATGCCAGAAGTTCTTTTCCTCTTGTCTGGTCTCAGTTATCGTCTCCATATTTATTGTAATACTTCGTGAACCGTAGAAATAGGAAACTAGTGTTTATTTTGTTCATCTTCAATTTCTGGAACACAATTTTATTCTACTACACCAGTGATGTCAACTGATGACCATAGGAGCAAGCGCGCGCTTTAGAACCCAGGAGAGCCTGAGCGCTTTACAGCGGAAAGGAAAGACACAGACGAAAGAGGTAGTATATGCCGCTTGGTCGAGCCAGAGCAGTGTATATTGGAGAGTACCGCATTCTTTTGATCCGGCAAATGCCGACGCGGCGGCCATATTTACTCCTGCGGAGGCTCAGTACACCGCAAGACTTGCATAGAACATAGGTTTCTAGTGCGATATTCCATTGTTATCTTGAAGAATGCCGTGTTGTTGTGTAGTTAATCAATGTGTAATCAATTGTAGTTGTACAAAATTAGCATTAAGTCACAAGCAAGAGGAGGAATATACTTCAATGATTATTTTTCTCAACGACATAATATTTTCACTGCGGGCTAAAACAAGGAGATGCGCTATCACCTTTACTTATTAACTTTGCTCTAGAATATTACGGCATTAGGAAAGTTCAGGGTAACAGAGAGGGTTTGGAATTGAACGGGTTACAGCCTTTTGTCTATGCGGATGACATGAATATGCTAGGAGAAAATCCACAAACTATTAGGGAAAACACGGGAATTTTACTTCAAGCAAGTAAAGCGAAAGGTTTGGAAGTAAATTCCGAAAAGACAAAGTATATGATTATGTCTCGTGACCAGAATATCAATACGAAATGGAAATATAAAAATTGGAAATTTATCCTTCGAAGAGGTAGAAAAATTCATATATCTTGGAGCATCAGCAACAAATATAAATAACACTCGGGTAGAAATTGAATAGGAAATTTATCCTTCGAAGAGGTAGAAAAATTCATATAATATCTTGGAGCAACAGTAACAAATATAAATGACACTCGGGAGGAAATGAAACGCAGAATAAATATGGTAGGCCTAAATGCTTGTTATTCGGTTGAGAAGATTTTGTCACCTACTCTGCTATAAAAAAATCTGAAAGTTAGAATTTATAAAACAGTTATATTATCTGTTATATATGGTTGTGAAACTTGGACTCTCACTTTGAGAGAGGAACAGGATTAACCCTTCGCTGTGCATGTGAGGTCTTTTGAGACCCCATGACCCATTTGCCAATACACGTAACATTTTAACGTGTCCAGCGGAGGGTTAAGAGTGTTTGAGAATAACGTAATATTTGGGACTAAGAGGGATGAAATCACAGGAGAATGGAGAAAGTTACACAAAACAGAACTGCACGCATTGTATTCTTCACCTGACATAATTAGGAACATTAAATCCAGACGTTTGAGATGGGCAGGACTTGTAGCACGTATGGGCGAATCCAGAATTGTATAGGTATAGAATGTTAGTTAGGAAGCCGGAGGAAAAAAAGACCTTAGGGAAAGCCGTAGATGGGAGGATAATATTAAAATGGATTTGAGGGAGGTGGGATTAATAATAATAATAATAATAATAATAATAATAATAATAATAATAATAATAATAATAATGTTTTATTTTCGCTGGCAGAGTTAAGGCCATAAGGCCTTCTCTTCCACTCAACCAGCCTTAATCAATACAATACATAAATTTAAATTACAAATATTTTCACTACACTTAAAAGGTTCTCCAGCAATAATCTTCACTACACATTTATTTAAATTTAGATAAATCTATAAGGTAAAGTAGTAACTTAATTTATGAGCTAATTTAATTCAATGAATTATAATTAATTTAATATTTGAGATAGCTAGTAAAATGATGAAAATTAATTTAATATAAGCTTACTAGGACTATGTTACAGGGAGAATATATATATTTCTATTTCTATAATGAGAATATTAATGTAATTGTCATTAGAGGTTTTGTAAATCTATTTAGAGAAATTAAAGATAATAATAATAAGAATGGACAGATGTTAGTTTCATTATAAGTAACAAATATTAATCAGCAATTCATCTGTTAAGTAAGAATTTATGTAATTTTGACCTAAATGAAGCTATTGTCCCCTTATATCACTCGCAAGCGAGTTCCAATTTCTAGCAACTGAATGATATGATGATAGAAACTGGATTAATCTTGCACAGGCTAGGGACCGATGGCGGGCTTATGTGAGGGCGGCAATGAACCTTCAGGTTCCTTAAATCTTTATTAATTCTTGTCTCCTGTATTCAATAAACCACAACAACATGTATGATATCACCTTTAATGACCTTCCTTCTAGCATTACTGCTTACGCTTCTGTGCCGAGCAAGGAGTAAATATGGCCGCCGCCGCCGAGAATGCGGTACTCTCTAATATACACTGCTCTGGGTCGAGCTATATACAGGGATGGCCAGCACGGATTCAATGGATAAAGGGAGAGAACTTATTAAAACTGTATCCCTGTTAATTTTTAGATTTGTCTGAGAAGTATAAGTGCATTATAAGAATGTAGGTTTTAATTTTAATATTCATTTTTCACGAGTTTGCTTTTTTATTCAAAAGGAATATTTCCTCAACTTTTTTTTACAGAAAAGTGAAATTTTCAGATATGTTTGTTTAGTAGCCTAACAGGTACTAAAACAATGTTTTCGTAAATCTAATATATCGTAAATACGTATTACTGATGATAATGTATTAAAATGTTTGAAAATATTCGCATGAAAAATGTTTGTAAGGAAATGAATTAACAAAGCAAATACTGTTACATCACAAACAAAAGATACGTGCCTATGTGTTGGTATAACGTCAGCTCTATAGCTTCAGCAGATTTCGAGATAATTTAATATTCTGATAACAGAAAGTTCCGCACCAATATCACCTTAAAAGCATAATGCGATAAGAGTTTTATTATGTAATATTAATTACAGTTAAAACATATACGTGGACAACTTTGTACTATAATATTGTTTTGGTTACTTTTATAATGCTAAAGATACCATCAATATCAATTTCAACTTATCATATGATATTCAGTGTCTTTCTTTGGGATAACACTTTCTTTATGAATGATGTGTTTAATTCACTTAATACAGTATAGTTGTAGTTTTATGGAATTTGTGTGAATATTCCTTCTTTCCTCTTTTTTACGTTATTAACGTTTAAAACACAACTGCAATATTAGGCTAAGAAATAGGTGTTAGTACTTTTGTTTTGCAGACAATATAGAAAATAACAAACAGAAAGAAGCCATATAAAAATAACGACATAAAATTTCACGTTCCGTTTGAAGTTTGTGCACCACTGTTTTCTTAACCCAACAGGCCACTTATTCTTCCTAGCATACCTAACGCTTAATGCCCGCGCACGACGTCAAGGTCAGAAAAATGCGCTTGCTTTGACATCACTGTACTACACGATCAAGAGGACAAAAACATCTTACCTCTTCGATACGTTCATCAAAAAAACCTTGCGCGTATTTTATAATTTTATTTCGAAGAATGTATTTTGCTTAAGGTGGGAGGTACACCATCGGCTTGTAAAAATTTAGTGAAATTAAGAATGTTAAAATAGCTAATAATTACCTGTACAAATAATATCAAATTTGCAAAATTTTTTACAATCTAAATCATTATTTTACATAATAAAATATACAAATAATTAAATATCTGCATGATTATTTTACTGCAATGTTTTAAAGACCTACATCAACAACATAGTCTTCAAGAAATATTTTTTTTTCCCTTAATCGTTACCTTCAAGATGAAATTTTTTAAATGTTTGATTAAGAAAAAACATTTTCTGAAGGAATAGGTAAAAGAGCTTAGACTATATTGTTGATGTAGGCCTTTAAAACAATCAGGTAAAAGAATCATGCAGCTATTTAATTAATTTTATATTTTATTATGTAAAAATGCTTTACGGTTGTAAAAGAACTTATGAAAATTTGATGCCAGTTTTACAGGTAAGTATCAGCTATTTTAATAGTATTCTAAATACTTTTTTATAAATTGTAATGTATGTATATTAAGCATGAAAAGTTTTGTTTATTTAGTTTTATAGTAGCTGAGATATAAAAAAAAATAATTTCACTCAATTTTTGCAGGTCAATGGAGTAACTTCCCCCTTAAGTTTCTATTCTTTGAATTGCATTAATGTATTTTGCTTAACATATTTCTTGTGAATTTTATGTACAATGATGAAAGAATCATTTCATAAGTCGTGGCAACTACATTATATCAGTCAATAAAGCTGCAGGAATAGAACTTCACTATATGAGAATGAAGGGCACTGGAATGTGCTTCACAATGCTAGTACCGAATTGACTCTGAGTATAGGAGGCAATGGATAAGGGAAATTGAAAGATGTGTAAATATAAATCATTGTTTATTATACACAAAAGGAAACAAAGTGCATTACTCACAGCTAACACCCTTCAAAATAATCAGCCAAGGCTTCGACACAGCTTTGCCAACGATGGTGCAGGCGTTGAATATCATCGACTGTGTGCGATTCGTCTGTGTACCACCTCTCGTCGATACGCTGTTAATGTATCCTCCCTGTTTGCAAACCGCTTTCCACTTAGCGACTTCTTCAATTGCAATCAAAGTCGCATGGACTGAGATCAGGCGAGTAGGGAGGATGATCCAACATACAATCACCCAATGCTTCTCGTAGCTCAAAATGACACTGACGAGCATTTCTGCCACCAAGAACTGCAATTTTCACTTATGACCGCTGTTCACCAATGCATACAGGTGGCATCCCGTACCAAATGTATATACTGAACTAACCATATGTTCGGTTATTCGAAAGATATCCAGTAACATAGTTGCCATGACTTAAAAACTGACTCTCGTATTTCCGACTTTCACAAGTGAAATTCTTCTATTCTGCTTTACAAATTCCACTATTTCATTTTGGAAGCAAGGCCTAACCCACTTCTTTCCTAGCATTTCAGGCTTTCACATTCAAAATGAGTGATGTTATGTTAATGGGGATTTGATAAAAATTCTCTACAAACACAGAACACAACTGCTTACAATGGTAACGACCCACGATTGTTAAAGGACAAGTGTCGGAAACGAAAGTACAGCGGGATACACGAGAATGGATCACATTAGAAATTTTGACATTATGAAAGAACTGCAGATTGAACCGATTACGGAATACCTACAGAAATACAGACAAAACTGGAGATCACATGTCATCAGAATGCCTCGTTCTAGAATTCCACGCCAAATTTTTAATTACCATCCTGTGGGCAAGAGATCCTTGGGCAGACCGTTCAAGCGTTGGCAAGAGACCGTAATGGGTCACTAGGCCCAATACATGCAAGGATGATGATGATTATGATAAAATGATGATTTATCTCGAGAAAATATGGCACCAAAAACTTCAACTTGAAATATCCGGCAGTTGGGAGCAAGTTGCGGTGCAGTGTGGCTGCTGAGGGCTGCCTCAGTCTTTGCTCTGACATAGCCAATTCCTCGTTTCGAGTTCGTCCAACCAAGAAAAGATGTGGAGCACAGTACACGAAAATGAGAAGAATGGCGCTGGAACCGGAAAGGAAATAAATAGAAAAGAAGAGTAAAAGGTGATAAAACAACTGAACCTGAAGGAGGAAGGCCGCAATCTCCAGCCGAACTCCTCTTCAATCTCGCGCCCTGAAGATAAAGTCCTGCAGCACAAAGGAGCTGCCCTCTGCTCTTGTTGTTTTATTGTCTTCACTTATTATTTTACGAAGGTCATCAGACCTTGGCTGTTCAGAAACTCTCCTACTCATCCCATAATTACACATTTCTTCTGGTTTATATGTAGGATCATTACGCTAAATTTATAAATGTCTTACTGAAACTTTATGACATTGAAACTTGAGCAACAATGATTAATCTCTCTTTCTTTATGTGTAGCGATTTCATCGAAGAATACGAATTTAGTCGAGTAAAGTTACTTAGATTTTAAATGATGAGTATTAGGAAAAAATCGACCAACCGATCAACCAGTCAGTCAACAAGAAGTCGTAATAAAATCCAGTTCGTGAATATGAAATTTCTAAGTAACATAAAGGACAGTATAAGACTGGAGAAAGTATTCAGTGAATATATAGGATGATTCAAGAGGATTTACCGCCCTTTACGAAGCTTATTTCTGAAGACATTTTGAGCAAAAAATGCCATATAAACATAGTTCTATTCTCAATATTTTCAGAGTTTCACTAATTTAAAATTGTTAGTAATATACTTTTTTTCTTTAGTTTGAAGGTAAAAGAATAATAGAAATATAGAATTAATCATTTAGAATTATCATTTCTTTAATTGGCAAGTACTGTGAAGCTAAAAATGTGTTGTGAACTCCGTATAGACATCTTTTTCTATTTTTAACCAGAAAATTACATTATTCTCACGCACTTATCACAACAATTAGTTACAAATCAAACCACTTCCACCGACTTAATTATTTGCAGTTCAATTTTGCATCCTATTAAATTTACAGTCTTGGAGAGTTTACAACACTTTTTAAAAATGTTGCCGTCCGCTTGAGTACATTTGGCCGCACAGTTCCAGAGAAAGGGAGCACTCTGCATATTCCTACCTGGAATCGAAACCGTGTTGGTTGAGTATAGTCTGGAAAGAATACATCAGTCACGGCGGCCTACGCATTAGCCTACGTCATATCATACTGTATCAAATAATTAAATTAATTGATTATAGAAGCAATGGAATCCGCCTCTTTTGACCTTTGCCTCAAGTGGGATTAAGAGCCGACAGCTTGCCTCACAGGCATCTCATTTGCTGATTGGCTGGCATGACAAGTGGATTGCTGACTTAACCCGTAATCAGTTAATTGGACACTTGACCGCCTGACCGAGTAGCGATGTGCACAGAGCGCTCTGCTGGGAACTGCAAATGAAAACATTCATTTTGTCTAATAATGATATGGCTCGTAAGATACAGATAAGCTGCATTATTTTGCTTTGCGGAACGAAAAGCCCACTAATCGATTATCCTATTGAACTGCGTAGTCTGAACAAAATATAGATCCGTGCAGATTTGAGTTTCATGTTCCTTTTTAGTTTTCATTTTATTTGCGTCGTGTACAGTAATCCACAATTTCAAATTTAGTAATATCAATGATCCATTACTATAGCGTTTCTCAAACTTTTCTGAAGTGGGGACCACTTTTTTAAGTCAGAACAGTTCCGCGGACCACCTTACTCTTATTCCCTTTGAAAGCAAATTTATCATTTATGTAGCGTACTTTAATACCAATATACTTACATTTTAATGTAGAAATAATTAATTAAAATTAATTCGATTCAATTAATTTTATATTAGTATTAACTAATTAAGTTAATGTTAATAGAAGAAGATTTCTTATATTTTCATATGCAAAAACAGAAATAAAAAAAAATAATGCAGAAACATGCCCGATTTTCGACAAGTAAAGATGCAATTTTGCATGTTCTATTATTGTGTACGACGTACAGTACGTGACCATTTGAATGTGCAGATTGAGTGTCAGCAAAACTATTAAGGAAGTCATAAACACATGAAAAGGTTCGGTACTTTGGTCCTTTTATGAATTCGGGTAGTCCCTAGCTGGGTTACAGGCACACCGCCAGATGTGCAGGGAAAAGATGGCGAGAAATACCACATTCATAGTGCTTTAAATCCCTCTTTTGTTGTTGAGAGTAGTAGGAAGGCGATAGACGGGTAGGGTAAATAAATTTCATAAAATGTCAGTACTGGGAGAAAAAGTGAAATTTTATGTGCCATTTACAAACTCTGAGATTTTCAGCTATAATGTGATACACAATTCGTTTGAATTTTATTTTTTCTTCTGTCTTTTTTGAAGGACCACAAGGGCAGACCTCGAGGATCACAGGTGTTCCGCGGACCATAGTTTGAGAAACGCTGTATTACTATGACTGCGTAACGTTTATGAACCAACGAATAAATAATGACAATTATTTGACTTCTTAAATAGTCTTAAAATATTTATAAGTCATTACCAGAACTGGGAAGTTGGTACCAAAACTGTTAAGTTGTGTGAGCCGAATAAATACTAACCGCACCTACAGAGACATCAACACAGACATGGAAATTCTACACATCCAACCAAAAAGCCAGAAACTAAACTAGAACAACACGAAATATACAGACACATAAAAACACATTCAAATGAAATTCTCAACACACAACTCAATTTCAGAACACACACACTCTTTGACTCCACATTACACTACACAAACACACCCTCACAGATAACACAAACAAAAGGCTCCAAAACCAGCACCAACCAGTTCTGAAGATGGCCGATAACAGGCTCAAACATGTTAATGAGGTAATGTAAAATTTAACAAGAGAAAGACACATAATAGCCTACGTTTTCC